>NC_134538.1:24538438-24870224 GCF_050624435.1 Tenrec ecaudatus | reverse complement strand
GCCAGAAATGAAGTGGCAGCCGGATCAGACTGGGAAACTTCAGCTTCCATTAGACAATGAAGATGTGAGAATCTGGTACGTCCACAATTCACGGTTTCCTTAGATCCATGAAATTCCGTGTTGAATTTCAGTCAGAAAATGAAAACTCCGGAGCCGCTGTTCAGCAGGCCCGGGTGTAGCTCCCAGAGGCACACTGGTGCTCCTCTAGAATTTGGATAAAAATCGTTTTCACTGGAATAAAGAACCTTGATCAAGCCAGGTGGGTCTTGACCATCGAAATTGCTGCGTTTGCCCGGTATACTGACAAGAACCCACCTGTGCTAGTCCATGGCGTATTCAGCACAGGAATCTGCATCGATTGAGCCAAGACAAAGGAAAGCTCAGGGAAGCAGCACCCGTGTAGAAAAGCATTTGTACTTCAAAGATGAGGCCAATGAGGTGAAAGGACAAAGCCACGGCAAACAATTTTGATCATCCTCAGAATTTCACGGAGCAATATTGCTGGGAGAGAAAAGGCACCACCTGAGGGAGGCACGCTCAACAAAACTACCTAGGGCAGGAGCCGGGTTGCCCCCAGGCACTAGGCGTGTCAGGCCTCAGCATTGTAAGAACAGTTCCCTGAAGTCCCTGAGTGGTTTTCTCCGCTGTCCTACGTCTACGTTCCTAAAATTTACTCTGCGGTTTCTGATGATCCTGGCTTATGAACGGCCACCATTCACCGTTCTCCTTACACTCGTGCGTCTCCATCGGCCTTAAAAGAAAGGGAGGACACGCAACTGCTGGCAGGTAAATTCAGCAAAGTTTGTCTCAACACAAAAGAGACAGCTCTGTGGTGACCCGTCTTCCACGGTAAAACATTTCCTAGCCAATAAGGAATCTTCCCATCGCAATGACACTATGAGAGAATTGCCACCGATGGATTTGCCGCTGTGCCTACACATCATCTTGAGGCCATACAGTAGTGAAGCACGGGAACCCAGGCGCTTCACCCTTTACCCTAGACCAGTGAAACACTGTCTCCAAACATGCCCACATGCCTGTATCTATGCCCGTTTAAAGTTAACGCTAAACCGAAATCTTCTTTCTGTCCCACTATTTTGCAGCATTTTAAAGAAGTACACTGGGAAAGATTTTTCTGCAAGGAAGGAACTGCAGGCGGCGTGGCTGAAATGAGAATATCATGCTGCACGAGCTCTTTGCCCTCAGATGTAGAAGTGTCATCAGTGGGCATCATAGAGAAACGGGACTTTAATAAGTGATCATCAACCTCTGTGAATTCCCTTTGTTCTAGACGCCTGAAATAAAGAGTTGTCCTGAGTCACATAAACCTCCACCGAGTGGTCTTTATGTGGCGCGGGAACATGCCGGTATAAGAGAATTCCGAAGAAGGCTGAACGTCCACAATTGAATGGTCATTGCCAGAAATGAAGTGGCAGCCGGATCAGACTGGGAAACTTCAGCTTCCATTAGACAATGAAGATGTGAGAATCTGGTACGTCCACAATTCACGGTTTCCTTAGATCCATGAAATTCCGTGTTGAATTTCAGTCAGAAAATGAAAACTCCGGAGCCGCTGTTCAGCAGGCCCGGGTGTAGCTCCCAGAGGCACACTGGTGCTCCTCTAGAATTTGGATAAAAATCGTTTTCACTGGAATAAAGAACCTTGATCAAGCCAGGTGGGTCTTGACCATCGAAATTGCTGCGTTTGCCCGGGATACTGACAAGAACCCACCTGTGCTAGTCCATGGCGTATTCAGCACAGGAATCTGCATCGATTGAGCCAAGACAAAGGAAAGCTCAGGGAGGCAGCACCCGTGTAGAAAAGCATTTGTACTTCAAAGATGAGGCCAATGAGGTGAAAGGACAAAGCCACGGCAAACAGTTTTGATCATCGGCAGAATTTCACGGAGCAATATTGCTGGGAGAGAAAAGGCACCACCTGAGGGAGGCACGCTCAACAAAACTACCTAGGGCAGGAGCCGAGTTGCCCCCAGGCACTAGGCGTGTCAGGCCTCAGCATTGTAAGAAGAGTTCCCTGAAGTCCCTGAGTGGTTTTCTCCGCTATCCTACGTCTACGTTCCTAAAATTTACTCTGCGGTTTCTGATGATCCTGGCTTATGAACGGCCACCATTCACCGTTCTCCTTACACTCGTGCGTCTCCATCGGCCTTAAAAGAAAGGAAGGACACGCAACTGCTGGCAGGTAAATTCAGCAAAGTTTGTCTCAACACAAAAGAGACAGCTCTGTGGTGACCCGTCTTCCACGGTAAAACATTTCCTAGCCAATAAGGAATCTTCCCATCGCAATGACACTATGAGAGAATTGCCACCGATGGATTTGCCGCTGTGCCTACACATCATCTTGAGGCCATACAGTAGTGAAGCACGGGAACCCAGGCGCTTCACCCTTTACCCTAGACCAGTGAAACACTGTCTCTAAACATGCCCACATGCCTGTATCTATGCCCGTTCAAATTTAACGCTAAACCGAAATCTTCTTTCTGTCCCACTATTTTGCAGCATTTTAAAGAAGTACACTGGGAAAGATTTTTCTGCAAGGAAGGAACTGCAGGCGGCGTGGCTGAAATGAGAATATCATGCTGCACGAGCTCTTTGCCCTCAGATGTAGAAGTGTCATCAGTGGGCATCATAGAGAAACGGGACTTTAATAAGTGATCATCAACCTCTGTGAATTCCCTTTGTTCTAGACGCCTGAAATAAAGAGTTGTCCTGAGTCACATAAACCTCCACCGAGTGGTCTTTATGTGGCGCGGGAACATGCCGGTATAAGAGAATTCCGAAGAAGGCTGAACGTCCACAATTGAATGGTCATTGCCAGAAAGGAAGTGGCAGCCGGATCAGACTGGGAAACTTCAGCTTCCATTAGACAATGAAGATGTGAGAATCTGGTACGTCCACAATTCACGGTTTCCTTAGATCCATGAAATTCCGTGTTGAATTTCAGTCAGAAAATGAAAACTCCGGAGCCGCTGTTCAGCAGGCCCGGGTGTAGCTCCCAGAGGCACACTGGTGCTCCTCTAGAATTTGGATAAAAATCGTTTTCACTGGAATAAAGAACCTTGATCAAGCCAGGTGGGTCTTGACCATCGAAATTGCTGCGTTTGCCCGGGATACTGACAAGAACCCACCTGTGCTAGTCCATGGCGTATTCAGCACAGGAATCTGCATCGATTGAGCCAAGACAAAGGAAAGCTCAGGGAAGCAGCACCCGTGTAGAAAAGCATTTGTACTTCAAAGATGAGGCCAATGAGGTAAAAGGACAAAGCCACGGCAAACAGTTTTGATCATCGGCAGAATTTCACGGAGCAATATTGCTGGGAGAGAAAAGGCACCACCTGAGGGAGGCACGCTCAACAAAACTACCTAGGGCAGGAGCCGGGTTGCCCCCAGGCACTAGGCGTGTCAGGCCTCAGCATTGTAAGGAGAGTTCCCTGAAGTCCCTGAGTGAAGTTTTCTCCGCTGTCCTACGTCTACGTTCCTAAAATTTACTCTACGGTTTCTGATGATCCTGGCTTATGAACGGCCACCATTCACCGTTCTCCTTACACTCGTGCGTCTCCATCGGCCTTAAAAGAAAGGGGGGACACGCAACTGCTGGCAGGTAAATTCAGCAAAGTTTGTCTCAACACAAAAGAGACAGCTCTGTGGTGTCCCGTCTTCCACGGTAAAACATTTCCTAGCGAATAAGGAATCTTCCCATTGCAATGACACTATGAGAGAATTGCCACCGATGGATTTGCCGCTGTGCCTACACATCATCTTGAGGCCATACAGTAGTGAAGCACGGGAACCCAGGCGCTTCACCCTTTACCCTAGACCAGTGAAACACTGTCTCTAAACATGCCCACATGCCTGTATCTATGCCCGTTTAAAGTAAACGCTAAACCGAAATCTTCTTTCTGTCCCACTATTTTGCAGCATTTTAAAGAAGTACACTGGGAAAGATTTTTCTGCAAGGAAGGAACTGCAGGCGGCGTGGCTGAAATGAGAATATCATGCTGCACGAGCTCTTTGCCCTCAGATGTAGAAGTGTCATCAGTGGGCATCATAGAGAAACGGGACTTTAATAAGTGATCATCAACCTCTGTGAATTCCCTTTGTTCTAGACGCCTGAAATAAAGAGTTGTCCTGAGTCACATAAACCTCCACCGAGTGGTCTTTATGTGGCGCGGGAACATGCCGGTATAAGAGAATTCCGAAGAAGGCTGAACGTCCACAATTGAATGGTCATTGCCAGAAAGGAAGTGGCAGCCGGATCAGACTGGGAAACTTCAGCTTCCATTAGACAATGAAGATGTGAGAATCTGGTACGTCCACAATTCACGGTTTCATTAGATCCATGAAATTCCGTGTTGAATTTCAGTCAGAAAATGAAAACTCCGGAGCCGCTGTTCAGCAGGCCTGGGTGTAGCTCCCAGAGGCACACTGGTGCTCCTCTAGAATTTGGATAAAAATCGTTTTCACTGGAATAAAGAACCTTGATCAAGACAGGTGGGTCTTGACCATCGAAATTGCTGCGTTTGCCCGGTATACTGACAAGAACCCACCTGTGCTAGTCCATGGCGTATTCAGCACAGGAATCTGCATCGATTGAGCCAAGACAAAGGAAAGCTCAGGGAGGCAGCACCCGTGTAGAAAAGCATTTGTACTTCAAAGATGAGGCCAATGAGGTGAAAGGACAAAGCCACGGCAAACAATTTTGATCATCGGCAGAATTTCACGGAGCAATATTGCTGGGAGAGAAAAGGCACCACGTGAGGGAGGCACGCTCAACAAAACTACCTAGGGCAGGAGCCGGGTTGCCCCCAGGCACTAGGCGTGTCAGGCCTCAGCATTGTAAGAAGAGTTCCCTGAAGTCCCTGAGTGGTTTTCTCCGCTGTCCTACGTCTACGTTCCTAAAATTTACTCTGCGGTTTCTGATGATCCTGGCTTATGAACGGCCACCATTCACCGTTCTCCTTACACTCGTGCGTCTCCATCGGCCTTAAAAGAAAGGGAGGACACGCAACTGCTGGCAGGTAAATTCAGCAAAGTTTGTCTCAACACAAAAGAGACAGCTCTGTTGTGACCCGTCTTCCACGGTAAAACATTTCCTAGCCAATAAGGAATCTTCCCATCGCAATGACACTATGAGAGAATTGCCACCGATGGATTTGCCGCTGTGCCTACACATCATCTTGAGGCCATACAGTAGTGAAGCACGGGAACCCAGGCGCTTCACCCTTTACCCTAGACCAGTGAAACACTGTCTCTAAACATGCCCACATGCCTGTATCTATGCCCGTTCAAAGTTAACGCTAAACCGAAATCTTCTTTCTGTCCCACTATTTTGCAGCATTTTAAAGAAGTACACTGGGAAAGATTTTTCTGCAAGGAAGGAACTGCAGGCGGCGTGGCTGAAATGAGAATATCATGCTGCACGAGCTCTTTGCCCTCAGATGTAGAAGTGTCATCAGTGGGCATCATAGAGAAACGGGACTTTAATAAGTGATCATCAACCTCTGTGAATTCCCTTTGTTCTAGACGCCTGAAATAAAGAGTTGTCCTGAGTCACATAAACCTCCACCGAGTGGTCTTTATGTGGCGCGGGAACATGCCGGTATAAGAGAATTCCGAAGAAGGCTGAACGTCCACAATTGAATGGTCATTGCCAGAAAGGAAGTGGCAGCCGGATCAGACTGGGAAACTTCAGCTTCCATTAGACAATGAAGATGTGAGAATCTGGTACGTCCACAATTCACGGTTTCATTAGATCCATGAAATTCCGTGTTGAATTTCAGTCAGAAAATGAAAACTCCGGAGCCGCTGTTCAGCAGGCCTGGGTGTAGCTCCCAGAGGCACACTGGTGCTCCTCTAGAATTTGGATAAAAATCGTTTTCACTGGAATAAAGAACCTTGATCAAGACAGGTGGGTCTTGACCATCGAAATTGCTGCGTTTGCCCGGTATACTGACAAGAACCCACCTGTGCTAGTCCATGGCGTATTCAGCACAGGAATCTGCATCGATTGAGCCAAGACAAAGGAAAGCTCAGGGAGGCAGCACCCGTGTAGAAAAGCATTTGTACTTCAAAGATGAGGCCAATGAGGTGAAAGGACAAAGCCACGGCAAACAATTTTGATCATCGGCAGAATTTCACGGAGCAATATTGCTGGGAGAGAAAAGGCACCACCTGAGGGAGGCACGCTCAACAAAACTACCTAGGGCAGGAGCCGGGTTGCCCCCAGGCACTAGGCGTGTCAGGCCTCAGCATTGTAAGAAGAGTTCCCTGAAGTCCCTGAGTGGTTTTCTCCGCTGTCCTACGTCTACGTTCCTAAAATTTACTCTGCGGTTTCTGATGATCCTGGCTTATGAACGGCCACCATTCACCGTTCTCCTTACACTCGTGCGTCTCCATCGGCCTTAAAAGAAAGGGAGGACACGCAACTGCTGGCAGGTAAATTCAGCAAAGTTTGTCTCAACACAAAAGAGACAGCTCTGTGGTGACCCGTCTTCCACGGTAAAACATTTCCTAGCCAATAAGGAATCTTCCCATCGCAATGACACTATGAGAGAATTGCCACCGATGGATTTGCCGCTGTGCCTACACATCATCTTGAGGCCATACAGTAGTGAAGCACGGGAACCCAGGCGCTTCACCCTTTACCCTAGACCAGTGAAACACTGTCTCTAAACATGCCCACATGCCTGTATCTATGCCCGTTCAAAGTTAACGCTAAACCGAAATCTTCTTTCTGTCCCACTATTTTGCAGCATTTTAAAGAAGTACACTGGGAAAGATTTTTCTGCAAGGAAGGAACTGCAGGCGGCGTGGCTGAAATGAGAATATCATGCTGCACGAGCTCTTTGCCCTCAGATGTAGAAGTGTCATCAGTGGGCATCATAGAGAAACGGGACTTTAATAAGTGATCATCAACCTCTGTGAATTCCCTTTGTTCTAGACGCCTGAAATAAAGAGTTGTCCTGAGTCACATAAACCTCCACCGAGTGGTCTTTATGTGGCGCGGGAACATGCCGGTATAAGAGAATTCCGAAGAAGGCTGAACGTCCACAATTGAATGGTCATTGCCAGAAATGAAGTGGCAGCCGGATCAGACTGGGAAACTTCAGCTTCCATTAGACAATGAAGATGTGAGAATCTGGTACGTCCACAATTCACGGTTTCCTTAGATCCATGAAATTCCGTGTTGAATTTCAGTCAGAAAATGAAAACTCCGGAGCCGCTGTTCAGCAGGCCCGGGTGTAGCTCCCAGAGGCACACTGGTGCTCCTCTAGAATTTGGATAAAAATCGTTTTCACTGGAATAAAGAACCTTGATCAAGCCAGGTGGGTCTTGACCATCGAAATTGCTGCGTTTGCCCGGGATACTGACAAGAACCCACCTGTGCTAGTCCATGGCGTATTCAGCACAGGAATCTGCATCGATTGAGCCAAGACAAAGGAAAGCTCAGGGAGGCAGCACCCGTGTAGAAAAGCATTTGTACTTCAAAGATGAGGCCAATGAGGTGAAAGGACAAAGCCACGGCAAACAGTTTTGATCATCGGCAGAATTTCACGGAGCAATATTGCTGGGAGAGAAAAGGCACCACGTGAGGGAGGCACGCTCAACAAAACTACCTAGGGCAGGAGCCGGGTTGCCCCCAGGCACTAGGCGTGTCAGGCCTCAGCATTGTAAGGAGAGTTCCCTGAAGTCCCTGAGTGAAGTTTTCTCCGCTGTCCTACGTCTACGTTCCTAAAATTTACTCTGCGGTTTCTGATGATCCTGGCTTATGAACGGCCACCATTCACCGTTCTCCTTACACTCGTGCGTCTCCATCGGCCTTAAAAGAAAGGGAGGACACGCAACTGCTGGCAGGTAAATTCAGCAAAGTTTGTCTCAACACAAAAGAGACAGCTCTGTGGTGACCCGTCTTCCACGGTAAAACATTTCCTAGCCAATAAGGAATCTTCCCATCGCAATGACACTATGAGAGAATTGCCACCGATGGATTTGCCGCTGTGCCTACACATCATCTTGAGGCCATACAGTAGTGAAGCACGGGAACCCAGGCGCTTCACCCTTTACCCTAGACCAGTGAAACACTGTCTCTAAACATGCCCACATGCCTGTATCTATGCCCGTTCAAAGTTAACGCTAAACCAAAATCTTCTTTCTGTCCCACTATTTTGCAGCATTTTAAAGAAGTACACTGGGAAAGATTTTTCTGCAAGGAAGGAACTGCAGGCGGCGTGGCTGAAATGAGAATATCATGCTGCACGAGCTCTTTGCCCTCAGATGTAGAAGTGTCATCAGTGGGCATCATAGAGAAACGGGACTTTAATAAGTGATCATCAACCTCTGTGAATTCCCTTTGTTCTAGACGCCTGAAATAAAGAGTTGTCCTGAGTCACATAAACCTCCACCGAGTGGTCTTTATGTGGCGCGGGAACATGCCGGTATAAGAGAATTCCGAAGAAGGCTGAACGTCCACAATTGAATGGTCATTGCCAGAAATGAAGTGGCAGCCGGATCAGACTGGGAAACTTCAGCTTCCATTAGACAATGAAGATGTGAGAATCTGGTACGTCCACAATTCACGGTTTCCTTAGATCCATGAAATTCCGTGTTGAATTTCAGTCAGAAAATGAAAACTCCGGAGCCGCTGTTCAGCAGGCCCGGGTGTAGCTCCCAGAGGCACACTGGTGCTCCTCTAGAATTTGGATAAAAATCGTTTTCACTGGAATAAAGAACCTTGATCAAGCCAGGTGGGTCTTGACCATCGAAATTGCTGCGTTTGCCCGGGATACTGACAAGAACCCACCTGTGCTAGTCCATGGCGTATTCAGCACAGGAATCTGCATCGATTGAGCCAAGACAAAGGAAAGCTCAGGGAGGCAGCACCCGTGTAGAAAAGCATTTGTACTTCAAAGATGAGGCCAATGAGGTGAAAGGACAAAGCCACGGCAAACAGTTTTGATCATCGGCAAAATTTCACGGAGCAATATTGCTGGGAGAGAAAAGGCACCACCTGAGGGAGGCACGATCAACAAAACTACCTAGGGCAGGAGCCGGGTTGCCCCCAGGCACTAGGCGTGTCAGGCCTCAGCATTGTAAGGAGAGTTCACTGAAGTCCCTGAGTGAAGTTTTCTCCGCTGTCCTACGTCTACGTTCCTAAAATTTACTCTGCGGTTTCTGATGATCCTGGCTTATGAACGGCCACCATTCACCGTTCTCCTTACACTCGTGCGTCTCCATCGGCCTTAAAAGAAAGGGAGGACACGCAACTGCTGGCAGGTAAATTCAGCAAAGTTTGTCTCAACACAAAAGAGACAGCTCTGTGGTGACCCGTCTTCCACGGTAAAACATTTCCTAGCGAATAAGGAATCTTCCCATCGCAATGACACTATGAGAGAATTGCCACCGATGGATTTGCCGCTGTGCCTACACATCATCTTGAGGCCATACAGTAGTGAAGCACGGGATCCCAGGCGCTTCACCCTTTACCCTAGACCAGTGAAACACTGTCTCCAAACATTCCCACATGCCTGTATCTATGCCCGTTTAAAGTAAACGCTAAACCGAAATCTTCTTTCTGTCCCACTATTTTGCAGCATTTTAAAGAAGTACACTGGGAAAGATTTTTCTGCAAGGAAGGAACTGCAGGCGGCGTGGCTGAAATGAGAATATCATGCTGCACGAGCTCTTTGCCCTCAGATGTAGAAGTGTCATCAGTGGGCATCATAGAGAAACGGGACTTTAATAAGTGATCATCAACCTCTGTGAATTCCCTTTGTTCTAGACGCCTGAAATAAAGAGTTGTCCTGAGTCACATAAACCTCCACCGAGTGGTCTTTATGTGGCGCGGGAACATGCCGGTATAAGAGAATTCCGAAGAAGGCTGAACGTCCACAATTGAATGGTCATTGCCAGAAATGAAGTGGCAGCCGGATCAGACTGGGAAACTTCAGCTTCCATTAGACAATGAAGATGTGAGAATCTGGTACGTCCACAATTCACGGTTTCCTTAGATCCATGAAATTCCGTGTTGAATTTCAGTCAGAAAATGAAAACTCCGGAGCCGCTGTTCAGCAGGCCCGGGTGTAGCTCCCAGAGGCACACTGGTGCTCCTCTAGAATTTGGATAAAAATCGTTTTCACTGGAATAAAGAACCTTGATCAAGCCAGGTGGGTCTTGACCATCGAAATTGCTGCGTTTGCCCGGGATACTGACAAGAACCCACCTGTGCTAGTCCATGGCGTATTCAGCACAGGAATCTGCATCGATTGAGCCAAGACAAAGGAAAGCTCAGGGAAGCAGCACCCGTGTAGAAAAGCATTTGTACTTCAAAGATGAGGCCAATGAGGTGAAAGGACAAAGCCACGGCAAACAATTTTGATCATCGGCAGAATTTCACGGAGCAATATTGCTGGGAGAGAAAAGGCACCACCTGAGGGAGGCACGATCAACAAAACTACCTAGGGCAGGAGCCGGGTTGCCCCCAGGCACTAGGCGTGTCTGGCCTCAGCATTGTAAGGAGAGTTCACTGAAGTCCCTGAGTGAAGTTTTCTCCGCTGTCTTACGTCTACGTTCCTAAAATTTACTCTACGGTTTCTGATGATCCTGGCTTATGAACGGCCACCATTCACCGTTCTCCTTACACTCGTGCGTCTCCATCGGCCTTAAAAGAAAGGGAGGACACGCAACTGCTGGCAGGTAAATTCAGCAAAGTTTGTCTCAACACAAAAGAGACAGCTCTGTGGTGACCCGTCTTCCACGGTAAAACATTTCCTAGCGAATAAGGAATCTTCCCATCGCAATGACACTATGAGAGAATTGCCACCGATGGATTTGCCGCTGTGCCTACACATCATCTTGAGGCCATACAGTAGTGAAGCACGGGATCCCAGGCTCTTCACCCTTTACCCTAGACCAGTGAAACACTGTCTCCAAACATGCCCACATGCCTGTATCTATGCCCGTTTAAAGTTAACGCTAAACCGAAATCTTCTTTCTGTCCCACTATTTTGCAGCATTTTAAAGAAGTACACTGGGAAAGATTTTTCTGCAAGGAAGGAACTGCAGGCAGCGTGGCTGAAATGAGAATATCATGCTGCACGAGCTCTTTGCCCTCAGATGTAGAAGTGTCATCAGTGGGCATCATAGAGAAATGGGACTTTAATAAGTGATCATCAACCTCTGTGAATTCCCTTTGTTCTAGACGCCTGAAATAAAGAGTTGTCCTGAGTCACATAAAACCTCCACCGAGTGGTCTTTATGTGGCGCGGGAACATGCCGGTATAAGAGAATTCCGAAGAAGGCTGAACGTCCACAATTGAATGGTCATTGCCAGAAATGAAGTGGCAACCGGATCAGACTGGGAAACTTCAGCTTCCAATAGACAATGAAGATGTGAGAATCTGGTACGTCCACAATTCACGGTTTCCTTAGATCCATGAAATTCCGTGTTGAATTTCAGTCAGAAAATGAAAACTCCGGAGCCGCTGTTCAGCAGGCCCGGGTGTAGCTCCCAGAGGCACACTGGTGCTCCTCTAGAATTTGGATAAAAATCGTTTTCACTGGAATAAAGAACCTTGATCAAGCCAGGTGGGTCTTGACCATCGAAATTGCTGCGTTTGCCCGGGATACTGACAAGAACCCACCTGTGCTAGTCCATGGCGTATTCAGCACAGGAATCTGCATCGATTGAGCCAAGACAAAGGAAAGCTCAGGGAGGCAGCACCCGTGTAGAAAAGCATTTGTACTTCAAAGATGAGGCCAATGAGGTGAAAGGACAAAGCCATGGCAAACAGTTTTGATCATCGGCAGAATTTCACGGAGCAATATTGCTGGGAGAGAAAAGGCACCACCTGAGGGAGGCACGCTCAACAAAACTACCTAGGGCAGGAGCCGGGTTGCCCCCAGGCACTAGGCGTGTCAGGCCTCAGCATTGTAAGGAGAGTTCACTGAAGTCCCTGAGTGAAGTTTTCTCCGCTGTCCTACGTCTACGTTCCTAAAATTTACTCTGCGGTTTCTGATGATCCTGGCTTATGAACGGCCACCATTCACCGTTCTCCTTACACTCGTGCGTCTCCATCGGCCTTAAAAGAAAGGGAGGACACGCAACTGCTGGCAGGTAAATTCAGCAAAGTTTGTCTCAACACAAAAGAGACAGCTCTGTGGTGACCCGTCTTCCACGGTAAAACATTTCCTAGCGAATAAGGAATCTTCCCATCGCAATGACACTATGAGAGAATTGCCACCGATGGATTTGCCGCTGTGCCTACACATCATCTTGAGGCCATACAGTAGTGAAGCACGGGAACCCAGGCGCTTCACCCTTTACCCTAGACCAGTGAAACACTGTCTCTAAACATGCCCACATGCCTGTATCTATGCCCGTTTAAAGTTAACGCTAAACCGAAATCTTCTTTCTGTCCCACTATTGTGCAGCATTTTAAAGAAGTACACTGGGAAAGATTTTTCTGCAAGGAAGGAACTGCAGGCGGCGTGGCTGAAATGAGAATATCATGCTGCACGAGCTCTTTGCCCTCAGATGTAGAAGTGTCATCAGTGGGCATCATAGAGAATCGGGACTTTAATAAGTGATCATCAACCTCTGTGAATTCCCTTTGTTCTAGACGCCTGAAATAAAGAGTTGTCCTGAGTCACATAAACCTCCACCGAGTGGTCTTTATGTGGCGCGGGAACATGCCGGTATAAGAGAATTCCGAAGAAGGCTGAACGTCCACAATTGAATGGTCATTGCCAGAAAGGAAGTGGCAGCCGGATCAGACTGGGAAACTTCAGCTTCCATTAGACAATGAAGATGTGAGAATCTGGTACGTCCACAATTCACGGTTTCCTTAGATCCATGAAATTCCGTGTTGAATTTCAGTCAGAAAATGAAAACTCCGGAGCCGCTGTTCAGCAGGCCCGGGTGTAGCTCCCAGAGGCACACTGGTGCTCCTCTAGAATTTGGATAAAAATCGTTTTCACTGGAATAAAGAACCTTGATCAAGCCAGGTGGGTCTTGACCATCGAAATTGCTGCGTTTGCCCGGGATACTGACAAGAACCCACCTGTGCTAGTCCATGGCGTATTCAGCACAGGAATCTGCATCGATTGAGCCAAGACAAAGGAAAGCTTAGGGAAGCAGCACCCGTGTAGAAAAGCATTTGTACTTCAAAGATGAGGCCAATGAGGTGAAAGGACAAAGCCACGGCAAACAATTTTGATCATCGGCAGAATTTCACGGAGCAATATTGCTGGGAGAGAAAAGGCACCACCTGAGGGAGGCACGCTCAACAAAACTACCTAGGGCAGGAGCCGGGTTGCCCCCAGGCACTAGGCGTGTCAGGCCTCAGCATTGTAAGGAGATTTCCCTGAAGTCCCTGAGTGAAATTTTCTCCGCTGTCCTACGTCTACGTTCCTAAAATTTACTCTACGGTTTCTGATGATCCTGGCTTATGAACGGCCACCATTCACCGTTCCCCTTACACTCGTGCGTCTCCATCGGCCTTAAAAGAAAGGGGGGACACGCAACTGCTGGCAGGTAAATTCAGCAAAGTTTGTCTCAACACAAAAGAGACAGCTCTGTGGTGTCCCGTCTTCCACGGTAAAACATTTCCTAGCGAATAAGGAATCTTCCCATCGCAATGACACTATGAGAGAATTGCCACCGATGGATTTGCCGCTGTGCCTACACATCATCTTGAGGCCATACAGTAGTGAAGCACGGGAACCCAGGCGCTTCACCCTTTACCCTAGACCAGTGAAACACTGTCTCTAAACATGCCCACATGCCTGTATCTATGCCCGTTTAAAGTTAACGCTAAACCGAAATCTTCTTTCTGTCCCACTATTTTGCAGCATTTTAAAGAAGTACACTGGGAAAGATTTTTCTGCAAGGAAGGAACTGCAGGCGGCGTGGCTGAAATGAGAATATCATGCTGCACGAGCTCTTTGCCCTCAGATGTAGAAGTGTCATCAGTGGGCATCATAGAGAAACGGGACTTTAATAAGTGATCATC
This sequence comes from Tenrec ecaudatus, assembly GCF_050624435.1. Lineage (NCBI taxonomy): Eukaryota > Metazoa > Chordata > Mammalia > Afrosoricida > Tenrecidae > Tenrec > Tenrec ecaudatus. Next base: position 24,856,194 of record NC_134538.1, on the reverse strand, counting down.
AACCTCTGTGAATTCCCTTTGTTCTAGACGCCTGAAATAAAGAGTTGTCCTGAGTCACATAAACCTCCACCGAGTGGTCTTTATGTGGCGCGGGAACATGCCGGTATAAGAGAATTCCGAAGAAGGCTGAACGTCCACAATTGAATGGTCATTGCCAGAAATGAAGTGGCAGCCGGATCAGACTGGGAAACTTCAGCTTCCATTAGACAATGAAGATGTGAGAATCTGGTACGTCCACAATTCACGGTTTCCTTAGATCCATGAAATTCCGTGTTGAATTTCAGTCAGAAAATGAAAACTCCGGAGCCGCTGTTCAGCAGGCCCGGGTGTAGCTCCCAGAGGCACACTGGTGCTCCTCTAGAATTTGGATAAAAATCGTTTTCACTGGAATAAAGAACCTTGATCAAGCCAGGTGGGTCTTGACCATCGAAATTGCTGCGTTTGCCCGGGATACTGACAAGAACCCACCTGTGCTAGTCCATGGCGTATTCAGCACAGGAATCTGCATCGATTGAGCCAAGACAAAGGAAAGCTCAGGGAAGCAGCACCCGTGTAGAAAAGCATTTGTACTTCAAAGATGAGGCCAATGAGGTGAAAGGACAAAGCCACGGCAAACAATTTTGATCATCGGCAGAATTTCACGGAGCAATATTGCTGGGAGAGAAAAGGCACCACCTGAGGGAGGCATGCTCAACAAAACTACCTAGGGCAGGAGCCAGGTTGCCCCCAGGCACTAGGCGTGTCAGGCCTCAGCATTGTAAGGAGAGTTCCCTGAAGTCCCTGAGTGAAGTTTTCTCCGCTGTCCTACGTCTACGTTCCTAAAATTTACTCTACGGTTTCTGATGATCCTGGCTTATGAACGGCCAACATTCACCGTTCTCCTTACACTCGTGCGTCTCCATCGGCCTTAAAAGAAAGGGGGGACACGCAACTGCTGGCAGGTAAATTCAGCAATGTTTGTCTCAACACAAAAGAGACAGCTCTGTGGTGTCCCGTCTTCCACGGTAAAACATTTCCTAGCGAATAAGGAATCTTCCCATCGCAATGACACTATGAGAGAATTGCCACCGATGGATTTGCCGCTGTGCCTACACATCATCTTGAGGCCATACAGTAGTGAAGCACGGGAACCCAGGCGCTTCACCCTTTACCCTAGACCAGTGAAACACTGTCTCTAAACATGCCCACATGCCTGTATCTATGCCCCTTTAAAGTTAACGCTAAACCGAAATCTTCTTTCTGTCCCACTATTTTGCAGCATTTTAAAGAAGTACACTGGGAAAGATTTTTCTGCAAGGAAGGAACTGCAGGCGGCGTGGCTGAAATGAGAATATCATGCTGCACGAGCTCTTTGCCCTCAGATGTAGAAGTGTCATCAGTGGGCATCATAGAGAAACGGGACTTTAATAAGTGATCATCAACCTCTGTGAATTCCCTTTGTTCTAGACGCCTGAAATAAAGAGTTGTCCTGAGTCACATAAACCTCCACCGAGTGGTCTTTATGTGGCGCGGGAACATGCCGGTATAAGAGAATTCCGAAGAAGGCTGAACGTCCACAATTGAATGGTCATTGCCAGAAATGAAGTGGCAGCCGGATCAGACTGGGAAACTTCAGCTTCCATTAGACAATGAAGATGTGAGAATCTGGTACGTCCACAATTCACGGTTTCCTTAGATCCATGAAATTCCGTGTTGAATTTCAGTCAGAAAATGAAAACTCCGGAGCCGCTGTTCAGCAGGCCCGGGTGTAGCTCCCAGAGGCACACTGGTGCTCCTCTAGAATTTGGATAAAAATCGTTTTCACTGGAATAAAGAACCTTGATCAAGCCAGGTGGGTCTTGACCATCGAAATTGCTGCGTTTGCCCGGGATACTGACAAGAACCCACCTGTGCTAGTCCATGGCGTATTCAGCACAGGAATCTGCATCGATTGAGCCAAGACAAAGGAAAGCTCAGGGAAGCAGCACCCGTGTAGAAAAGCATTTGTACTTCAAAGATGAGGCCAATGAGGTGAAAGGACAAAGCCACGGCAAACAATTTTGATCATCGGCAGAATTTCACGGAGCAATATTGCAGGGAGAGAAAAGGCACCACCTGAGGGAGGCACGATCAACAAAACTACCTAGGGCAGGAGCCGGGTTGCCCCCAGGCACTAGGCGTGTCAGGCCTCAGCATTGTAAGGAGAGTTCACTGAAGTCCCTGAGTGAAGTTTTCTCCGCTGTCTTACGTCTACGTTCCTAAAATTTACTCTACGGTTTCTGATGATCCTGGCTTATGAACGGCCACCATTCACCGTTCTCCTTACACTCGTGCGTCTCCATCGGCCTTAAAAGAAAGGGAGGACACGCAACTGCTGGCAGGTAAATTCAGCAAAGTTTGTCTCAACACAAAAGAGACAGCTCTGTGGTGACCCGTCTTCCACGGTAAAACATTTCCTAGCGAATAAGGAATCTTCCCATCGCAATGACACTATGAGAGAATTGCCACCGATGGATTTGCCGCTGTGCCTACACATCATCTTGAGGCCATACAGTAGTGAAGCACGGGATCCCAGGCTCTTCACCCTTTACCCTAGACCAGTGAAACACTGTCTCCAAACATGCCCACATGCCTGTATCTATGCCCGTTTAAAGTTAACGCTAAACCGAAATCTTCTTTCTGTCCCACTATTTTGCAGCATTTTAAAGAAGTACACTGGGAAAGATTTTTCTGCAAGGAAGGAACTGCAGGCAGCGTGGCTGAAATGAGAATATCATGCTGCACGAGCTCTTTGCCCTCAGATGTAGAAGTGTCATCAGTGGGCATCATAGAGAAATGGGACTTTAATAAGTGATCATCAACCTCTGTGAATTCCCTTTGTTCTAGACGCCTGAAATAAAGAGTTGTCCTGAGTCACATAAAACCTCCACCGAGTGGTCTTTATGTGGCGCGGGAACATGCCGGTATAAGAGAATTCCGAAGAAGGCTGAACGTCCACAATTGAATGGTCATTGCCAGAAATGAAGTGGCAGCCGGATCAGACTGGGAAACTTCAGCTTCCATTAGACAATGAAGATGTGAGAATCTGGTACGTCCACAATTCACGGTTTCCTTAGATCCATGAAATTCCGTGTTGAATTTCAGTCAGAAAATGAAAACTCCGGAGCCGCTGTTCAGCAGGCCCGGGTGTAGCTCCCAGAGGCACACTGGCGCTCCTCTAGAATTTGGATAAAAATCGTTTTCACTGGAATAAAGAACCTTGATCAAGCCAGGTGGGTCTTGACCATCGAAATTGCTGCGTTTGCCCGGGATACTGACAAGAACCCACCTGTGCTAGTCCATGGCGTATTCAGCACAGGAATCTGCATCGATTGAGCCAAGACAAAGGAAAGCTCAGGGAGGCAGCACCCGTGTAGAAAAGCATTTGTACTTCAAAGATGAGGCCAATGAGGTGAAAGGACAAAGCCACGGCAAACAGTTTTGATCATCGGCAGAATTTCACGGAGCAATATTGCTGGGAGAGAAAAGGCACCACCTGAGGGAGGCACGCTCAACAAAACTACCTAGGGCAGGAGCCGGGTTGCCCCCAGGCACTAGGCGTGTCAGGCCTCAGCATTGTAAGGAGAGTTCACTGAAGTCCCTGAGTGAAGTTTTCTCCGCTGTCCTACGTCTACGTTCCTAAAATTTACTCTGCGGTTTCTGATGATCCTGGCTTATGAACGGCCACCATTCACCGTTCTCCTTACACTCGTGCGTCTCCATCGGCCTTAAAAGAAAGGGAGGACACGCAACTGCTGGCAGGGAAATTCAGCAAAGTTTGTCTCAACACAAAAGAGACAGCTCTGTGGTGACCCGTCTTCCACGGTAAAACATTTCCTAGCGAATAAGGAATCTTCCCATCGCAATGACACTATGAGAGAATTGCCACCGATGGATTTGCCGCTGTGCCTACACATCATCTTGAGGCCATACAGTAGTGAAGCACGGGAACCCAGGCGCTTCACCCTTTACCCTAGACCAGTGAAACACTGTCTCTAAACATGCCCACATGCCTGTATCTATGCCCGTTCAAAGTTAACGCTAAACCGAAATCTTCTTTCTGTCCCACTATTTTGCAGCATTTTAAAGAAGTACACTGGGAAAGATTTTTCTGCAAGGAAGGAACTGCAGGCGGCGTGGCTGAAATGAGAATATCATGCTGCACGAGCTCTTTGCCCTCAGATGTAGAAGTGTCATCAGTGGGCATCATAGAGAAACGGGACTTTAATAAGTGATCATCAACCTCTGTGAATTCCCTTTGTTCTAGACGCCTGAAATAAAGAGTTGTCCTGAGTCACATAAACCTCCACCGAGTGGTCTTTATGTGGCGCGGGAACATGCCGGTATAAGAGAATTCCGAAGAAGGCTGAACGTCCACAATTGAATGGTCATTGCCAGAAAGGAAGTGGCAGCCGGATCAGACTGGGAAACTTCAGCTTCCATTAGACAATGAAGATGTGAGAATCTGGTACGTCCACAATTCACGGTTTCCTTAGATCCATGAAATTCCGTGTTGAATTTCAGTCAGAAAATGAAAACTCCGGAGCCGCTGTTCAGCAGGCCCGGGTGTAGCTCCCAGAGGCACACTGGCGCTCCTCTAGAATTTGGATAAAAATCGTTTTCACTGGAATAAAGAACCTTGATCAAGCCAGGTGGGTCTTGACCATCGAAATTGCTGCGTTTGCCCGGGATACTGACAAGAACCCACCTGTGCTAGTCCATGGCGTATTCAGCACAGGAATCTGCATCGATTGAGCCAAGACAAAGGAAAGCTCAGGGAGGCAGCACCCGTGTAGAAAAGCATTTGTACTTCAAAGATGAGGCCAATGAGGTGAAAGGACAAAGCCACGGCAAACAGTTTTGATCATCGGCAGAATTTCACGGAGCAATATTGCTGGGAGAGAAAAGGCACCACCTGAGGGAGGCACGCTCAACAAAACTACCTAGGGCAGGAGCCGGGTTGCCCCCAGGCACTAGGCGTGTCAGGCCTCAGCATTGTAAGGAGAGTTCACTGAAGTCCCTGAGTGAAGTTTTCTCCGCTGTCCTACGTCTACGTTCCTAAAATTTACTCTGCGGTTTCTGATGATCCTGGCTTATGAACGGCCACCATTCACCGTTCTCCTTACACTCGTGCGTCTCCATCGGCCTTAAAAGAAAGGGAGGACACGCAACTGCTGGCAGGGAAATTCAGCAAAGTTTGTCTCAACACAAAAGAGACAGCTCTGTGGTGACCCGTCTTCCACGGTAAAACATTTCCTAGCGAATAAGGAATCTTCCCATCGCAATGACACTATGAGAGAATTGCCACCGATGGATTTGCCGCTGTGCCTACACATCATCTTGAGGCCATACAGTAGTGAAGCACGGGAACCCAGGCGCTTCACCCTTTACCCTAGACCAGTGAAACACTGTCTCTAAACATGCCCACATGCCTGTATCTATGCCCGTTCAAAGTTAACGCTAAACCGAAATCTTCTTTCTGTCCCACTATTTTGCAGCATTTTAAAGAAGTACACTGGGAAAGATTTTTCTGCAAGGAAGGAACTGCAGGCGGCGTGGCTGAAATGAGAATATCATGCTGCACGAGCTCTTTGCCCTCAGATGTAGAAGTGTCATCAGTGGGCATCATAGAGAAACGGGACTTTAATAAGTGATCATCAACCTCTGTGAATTCCCTTTGTTCTAGACGCCTGAAATAAAGAGTTGTCCTGAGTCACATAAACCTCCACCGAGTGGTCTTTATGTGGCGCGGGAACATGCCGGTATAAGAGAATTCCGAAGAAGGCTGAACGTCCACAATTGAATGGTCATTGCCAGAAAGGAAGTGGCAGCCGGATCAGACTGGGAAACTTCAGCTTCCATTAGACAATGAAGATGTGAGAATCTGGTACGTCCACAATTCACGGTTTCCTTAGATCCATGAAATTCCGTGTTGAATTTCAGTCAGAAAATGAAAACTCCGGAGCCGCTGTTCAGCAGGCCCGGGTGTAGCTCCCAGAGGCACACTGGTGCTCCTCTAGAATTTGGATAAAAATCGTTTTCACTGGAATAAAGAACCTTGATCAAGCCAGGTGGGTCTTGACCATCGAAATTGCTGCGTTTGCCCGGGATACTGACAAGAACCCACCTGTGCTAGTCCATGGCGTATTCAGCACAGGAATCTGCATCGATTGAGCCAAGACTAAGGAAAGCTCAGGGAAGCAGCACCCGTGTAGAAAAGCATTTGTACTTCAAAGATGAGGCCAATGAGGTGAAAGGACAAAGCCACGGCAAACAATTTTGATCATCGGCAGAATTTCACGGAGCAATATTGCTGGGAGAGAAAAGGCACCCCCTGAGGGAGGCACGCTCAACAAAACTACCTAGGGCAGGAGCCGGGTTGCCCCCAGGCACTAGGCGTGTCAGGCCTCAGCATTGTAAGGAGATTTCCCTGAAGTCCCTGAGTGAAGTTTTCTCCGCTGTCCTACGTCTACGTTCCTAAAATTTACTCTACGGTTTCTGATGATCCTGGCTTATGAACGGCCACCATTCACCGTTCCCCTTACACTCGTGCGTCTCCATCGGCCTTAAAAGAAAGGGGGGACACGCAACTGCTGGCAGGTAAATTCAGCAAAGTTTGTCTCAACACAAAAGAGACAGCTCTGTGGTGTCCCGTCTTCCACGGTAAAACATTTCCTGGCGAATAAGGAATCTTCCCATCGCAATGACACTATGAGAGAATTGCCACCGATGGATTTGCCGCTGTGCCTACACATCATCTTGAGGCCATACAGTAGTGAAGCACGGGAACCCAGGCGCTTCACCCTTTACCCTAGACCAGTGAAACACTGTCTCTAAACATGCCCACATGCCTGTATCTATGCCCGTTTAAAGTTAACGCTAAACCGAAATCTTCTTTCTGTCCCACTATTTTGCAGCATTTTAAAGAAGTACACTGGGAAAGATTTTTCTGCAAGGAAGGAACTTCAGGCGGCGTGGCTGAAATGAGAATATCATGCTGCACGAGCTCTTTGCCCTCAGATGTAGAAGTGTCATCAGTGGGCATCATAGAGAAACGGAACTTTAATAAGTGATCATCAACCTCTGTGAATTCCCTTTGTTCTAGACGCCTGAAATAAAGAGTTGTCCTGAGTCACATAAACCTCCACCGAGTGGTCTTTATGTGGCGCGGGAACATGCCGGTATAAGAGAATTCCGAAGAAGGCTGAACGTCCACAATTGAATGGTCATTGCCAGAAATGAAGTGGCAGCCGGATCAGACTGGGAAACTTCAGCTTCCATTAGACAATGAAGATGTGAGAATCTGGTACGTCCACAATTCACGGTTTCCTTAGATCCATGAAATTCCGTGTTGAATTTCAGTCAGAAAATGAAAACTCCGGAGCCGCTGTTCAGCAGGCCCGGGTGTAGCTCCCAGAGGCACACTGGTGCTCCTCTAGAATTTGGATAAAAATCGTTTTCACTGGAATAAAGAACCTTGATCAAGCCAGGTGGGTCTTGACCATCGAAATTGCTGCGTTTGCCCGGGATACTGACAAGAACCCACCTGTGCTAGTCCATGGCGTATTCAGCACAGGAATCTGCATCGATTGAGCCAAGACAAAGGAAAGCTCAGGGAAGCAGCACCCGTGTAGAAAAGCATTTGTACTTCAAAGATGAGGCCAATGAGGTGAAAGGACAAAGCCACGGCAAACAGTTTTGATCATCGGCAGAATTTCACGGAGCAATATTGCTGGGAGAGAAAAGGCACCACCTGAGGGAGGCAGGCTCAACAAAACTACCTAGGGCAGGAGCCGGGTTGCCCCCAGGCACTAGGCGTGTCAGGCCTCAGCATTGTAAGGAGAGTTCACTGAAGTCCCTGAGTGAAGTTTTCTCCGCTGTCCTACGTCTACGTTCCTAAAATTTACTCTACGGTTTCTGATGATCCTGGCTTATGAACGGCCACCATTCACCATTCTCCTTACACTCGTGCGTCTCCATCGGCCTTAAAAGAAAGGGAGGACACGCAACTGCTGGCAGGTAAATTCAGCAAAGTTTGTCTCAACACAAAAGAGACAGCTCTGTGGTGACCCGTCTTCCACGGTAAAACATTTCCTAGCCAATAAGGAATCTTCCCATCGCAATGACACTATGAGAGAATTGCCACCGAAGGATTTGCCGCTGTGCCTACACATCATCTTGAGGCCATACAGTAGTGAAGCACGGGAACCCAGGCGCTTCACCCTTTACCCTAGACCACTGAAACACTGTCTCTAAACATGCCCACATGCCTGTATCTATGCCCGTTCAAAGTTAACGCTAAACCGAAATCTTCTTTCTGTCCCACTATTTTGCAGCATTTTAAAGAAGTACACTGGGAAAGATTTTTCTGCAAGGAAGGAACTGCAGGTGGCGTGGCTGAAATGAGAATATCATGCTGCACGAGCTCTTTGCCCTCAGATGTAGAAGTGTCATCAGTGGGCATCATAGAGAAACGGGACTTTAATAAGTGATCATCAACCTCTGTGAATTCCCTTTGTTCTAGACGCCTGAAATAAAGAGTTGTCCTGAGTCACATAAACCTCCACCGAGTGGTCTTTATGTGGCGCGGGAACATGCCGGTATAAGAGAATTCCGAAGAAGGCTGAACGTCCACAATTGAATGGTCATTGCCAGAAATGAAGTGGCAGCCGGATCAGACTGGGAAACTTCAGCTTCCATTAGACAATGAAGATGTGAGAATCTGGTACGTCCACAATTCACGGTTTCCTTAGATCCATGAAATTCCGTGTTGAATTTCAGTCAGAAAATGAAAACTCCGGAGCCGCTGTTCAGCAGGCCCGGGTGTAGCACCCAGAGGCACACTTGTGCTCCTCTAGAATTTGGATAAAAATCGTTTTCACTGGAATAAAGAACCTTGATCAAGCCAGGTGGGTCTTGACCATCGAAATTGCTGCGTTTGCCCGGGATACTGACAAGAACCCACCTGTGCTAGTCCATGGCGTATTCAGCACAGGAATCTGCATCGATTGAGCCAAGACAAAGGAAAGCTCAGGGAGGCAGCACCCGTGTAGAAAAGCATTTGTACTTCAAAGATGAGGCCAATGAGGTGAAAGGACAAAGCCACGGCAAACAATTTTGATCATCGGCAGAATTTCACGGAGCAATATTGCTGGGAGAGAAAAGGCACCACCTGAGGGAGGCACGCTCAACAAAACTACCTAGGGCAGGAGCCGGGTTGCCCCCAGGCACTAGGCGTGTCAGGCCTCAGCATTGTAAGGAGAGTTCCCTGAAGTCCCTGAGTGAAGTTTTCTCCGCTGTCCTACGTCTACGTTCCTAAAATTTACTCTACGGTTTCTGATGATCCTGGCTTATGAATGGCCACCATTCACCGTTCTCCTTACACTCGTGCGTCTCCATCGGCCTTAAAAGAAAGGGAGGACACGCAACTGCTGGCAGGTAAATTCAGCAAAGTTTGTCTCAACACAAAAGAGACAGCTCTGTGGTGACCCGTCTTCCACGGTAAAACATTTCCTAGCCAATAAGGAATCTTCCCATCGCAATGACACTATGAGAGAATTGCCACCGAAGGATTTGCCGCTGTGCCTACACATCATCTTGAGGCCATACAGTAGTGAAGCACGGGAACCCAGGCGCTTCACCCTTTACCCTAGACCAGTGAAACACTGTCTCTAAACATGCCCACATGCCTGTATCTATGCCCGTTCAAAGTTAACGCTAAACCGAAATCTTCTTTCTGTCCCACTATTTTGCAGCATTTTAAAGAAGTACACTGGGAAAGATTTTTCTGCAAGGAAGGAACTGCAGGCGGCGTGGCTGAAATGAGAATATCATGCTGCACGAGCTCTTTGCCCTCAGATGTAGAAGTGTCATCAGTGGGCATCATAGAGAAACGGGACTTTAATAAGTGATCATCAACCTCTGTGAATTCCCTTTGTTCTAGACGCCTGAAATAAAGAGTTGTCCTGAGTCACATAACCCTCCACCGAGTGGTCTTTATGTGGCGCGGGAACATGCCGGTATAAGAGAATTCCGAAGAAGGCTGAACGTCCACAATTGAATGGTCATTGCCAGAAATGAAGTGGCAGCCGGATCAGACTGGGAAACTTCAGCTTCCATTAGACAATGAAGATGTGAGAATCTGGTACGTCCACAATTCACGGTTTCCTTAGATCCATGAAATTCCGTGTTGAATTTCAGTCAGAAAATGAAAACTCCGGAGCCGCTGTTCAGCAGGCCCGGGTGTAGCTCCCAGAGGCACACTGGTGCTCCTCTAGAATTTGGATAAAAATCGTTTTCACTGGAATAAAGAACCTTGATCAAGCCAGGTGGGTCTTGACCATCGAAATTGCTGCGTTTGCCCGGGATACTGACAAGAACCCACCTGTGCTAGTCCATGGCGTATTCAGCACAGGAATCTGCATCGATTGAGCCAAGACAAAGGAAAGCTCAGGGAAGCAGCACCCGTGTAGAAAAGCATTTGTACTTCAAAGATGAGGCCAATGAGGTGAAAGGACAAAGCCACGGCAAACAGTTTTGATCATCGGCAGAATTTCACGGAGCAATATTGCTGGGAGAGAAAAGGCACCACCTGAGGGAGGCAGGCTCAACAAAACTACCTAGGGCAGGAGCCGGGTTGCCCCCAGGCACTAGGCGTGTCAGGCCTCAGCATTGTAAGGAGAGTTCCCTGAAGTCCCTGAGTGAAGTTTTCTCCGCTGTCCTACGTCTACGTTCCTAAAATTTACTCTACGGTTTCTGATGATCCTGGCTTATGAACGGCCACCATTCACCATTCTCCTTACACTCGTGCGTCTCCATCGGCCTTAAAAGAAAGGGAGGACACGCAACTGCTGGCAGGTAAATTCAGCAAAGTTTGTCTCAACACAAAAGAGACAGCTCTGTGGTGACCCGTCTTCCACGGTAAAACATTTCCTAGCCAATAAGGAATCTTCCCATCGCAATGACACTATGAGAGAATTGCCACCGAAGGATTTGCCGCTGTGCCTACACATCATCTTGAGGCCATACAGTAGTGAAGCACGGGAACCCAGGCGCTTCACCCTTTACCCTAGACCACTGAAACACTGTCTCTAAACATGCCCACATGCCTGTATCTATGCCCGTTCAAAGTTAACGCTAAACCGAAATCTTCTTTCTGTCCCACTATTTTGCAGCATTTTAAAGAAGTACACTGGGAAAGATTTTTCTGCAAGGAAGGAACTGCAGGCGGCGTGGCTGAAATGAGAATATCATGCTGCACGAGCTCTTTGCCCTCAGATGTAGAAGTGTCATCAGTGGGCATCATAGAGAAACGGGACTTTAATAAGTGATCATCAACCTCTGTGAATTCCCTTTGTTCTAGACGCCTGAAATAAAGAGTTGTCCTGAGTCACATAAACCTCCACCGAGTGGTCTTTATGTGGCGCGGGAACATGCCGGTATAAGAGAATTCCGAAGAAGGCTGAACGTCCACAATTGAATGGTCATTGCCAGAAATGAAGTGGCAGCCGGATCAGACTGGGAAACTTCAGCTTCCATTAGACAATGAAGATGTGAGAATCTGGTACGTCCACAATTCACGGTTTCCTTAGATCCATGAAATTCCGTGTTGAATTTCAGTCAGAAAATGAAAACTCCGGAGCCGCTGTTCAGCAGGCCCGGGTGTAGCACCCAGAGGCACACTTGTGCTCCTCTAGAATTTGGATAAAAATCGTTTTCACTGGAATAAAGAACCTTGATCAAGCCAGGTGGGTCTTGACCATCGAAATTGCTGCGTTTGCCCGGGATACTGACAAGAACCCACCTGTGCTAGTCCATGGCGTATTCAGCACAGGAATCTGCATCGATTGAGCCAAGACAAAGGAAAGCTCAGGGAGGCAGCACCCGTGTAGAAAAGCATTTGTACTTCAAAGATGAGGCCAATGAGGTGAAAGGACAAAGCCACGGCAAACAATTTTGATCATCGGCAGAATTTCACGGAGCAATATTGCTGGGAGAGAAAAGGCACCACCTGAGGGAGGCACGCTCAACAAAACTACCTAGGGCAGGAGCCGGGTTGCCCCCAGGCACTAGGCGTGTCAGGCCTCAGCATTGTAAGGAGATTTCCCTGAAGTCCCTGAGTGAAGTTTTCTCCGCTGTCCTACGTCTACGTTCCTAAAATTTACTCTACGGTTTCTGATGATCCTGGCTTATGAACGGCCACCATTCACCGTTCCCCTTACACTCGTGCGTCTCCATCGGCCTTAAAAGAAAGGGGGGACACGCAACTGCTGGCAGGTAAATTCAGCAAAGTTTGTCTCAACACAAAAGAGACAGCTCTGTGGTGTCCCGTCTTCCACGGTAAAACATTTCCTGGCGAATAAGGAATCTTCCCATCGCAATGACACTATGAGAGAATTGCCACCGATGGATTTGCCGCTGTGCCTACACATCATCTTGAGGCCATACAGTAGTGAAGCACGGGAACCCAGGCGCTTCACCCTTTACCCTAGACCAGTGAAACACTGTCTCTAAACATGCCCACATGCCTGTATCTATGCCCGTTTAAAGTTAACGCTAAACCGAAATCTTCTTTCTGTCCCACTATTTTGCAGCATTTTAAAGAAGTACACTGGGAAAGATTTTTCTGCAAGGAAGGAACTTCAGGCGGCGTGGCTGAAATGAGAATATCATGCTGCACGAGCTCTTTGCCCTCAGATGTAGAAGTGTCATCAGTGGGCATCATAGAGAAACGGAACTTTAATAAGTGATCATCAACCTCTGTGAATTCCCTTTGTTCTAGACGCCTGAAATAAAGAGTTGTCCTGAGTCACATAAACCTCCACCGAGTGGTCTTTATGTGGCGCGGGAACATGCCGGTATAAGAGAATTCCGAAGAAGGCTGAACGTCCACAATTGAATGGTCATTGCCAGAAATGAAGTGGCAGCCGGATCAGACTGGGAAACTTCAGCTTCCATTAGACAATGAAGATGTGAGAATCTGGTACGTCCACAATTCACGGTTTCCTTAGATCCATGAAATTCCGTGTTGAATTTCAGTCAGAAAATGAAAACTCCGGAGCCGCTGTTCAGCAGGCCCGGGTGTAGCTCCCAGAGGCACACTGGTGCTCCTCTAGAATTTGGATAAAAATCGTTTTCACTGGAATAAAGAACCTTGATCAAGCCAGGTGGGTCTTGACCATCGAAATTGCTGCGTTTGCCCGGGATACTGACAAGAACCCACCTGTGCTAGTCCATGGCGTATTCAGCACAGGAATCTGCATCGATTGAGCCAAGACAAAGGAAAGCTCAGGGAAGCAGCACCCGTGTAGAAAAGCATTTGTACTTCAAAGATGAGGCCAATGAGGTGAAAGGACAAAGCCACGGCAAACAGTTTTGATCATCGGCAGAATTTCACGGAGCAATATTGCTGGGAGAGAAAAGGCACCACCTGAGGGAGGCAGGCTCAACAAAACTACCTAGGGCAGGAGCCGGGTTGCCCCCAGGCACTAGGCGTGTCAGGCCTCAGCATTGTAAGGAGAGTTCACTGAAGTCCCTGAGTGAAGTTTTCTCCGCTGTCCTACGTCTACGTTCCTAAAATTTACTCTACGGTTTCTGATGATCCTGGCTTATGAACGGCCACCATTCACCATTCTCCTTACACTCGTGCGTCTCCATCGGCCTTAAAAGAAAGGGAGGACACGCAACTGCTGGCAGGTAAATTCAGCAAAGTTTGTCTCAACACAAAAGAGACAGCTCTGTGGTGACCCGTCTTCCACGGTAAAACATTTCCTAGCCAATAAGGAATCTTCCCATCGCAATGACACTATGAGAGAATTGCCACCGAAGGATTTGCCGCTGTGCCTACACATCATCTTGAGGCCATACAGTAGTGAAGCACGGGAACCCAGGCGCTTCACCCTTTACCCTAGACCACTGAAACACTGTCTCTAAACATGCCCACATGCCTGTATCTATGCCCGTTCAAAGTTAACGCTAAACCGAAATCTTCTTTCTGTCCCACTATTTTGCAGCATTTTAAAGAAGTACACTGGGAAAGATTTTTCTGCAAGGAAGGAACTGCAGGCGGCGTGGCTGAAATGAGAATATCATGCTGCACGAGCTCTTTGCCCTCAGATGTAGAAGTGTCATCAGTGGGCATCATAGAGAAACGGGACTTTAATAAGTGATCATCAACCTCTGTGAATTCCCTTTGTTCTAGACGCCTGAAATAAAGAGTTGTCCTGAGTCACATAAACCTCCACCGAGTGGTCTTTATGTGGCGCGGGAACATGCCGGTATAAGAGAATTCCGAAGAAGGCTGAACGTCCACAATTGAATGGTCATTGCCAGAAATGAAGTGGCAGCCGGATCAGACTGGGAAACTTCAGCTTCCATTAGACAATGAAGATGTGAGAATCTGGTACGTCCACAATTCACGGTTTCCTTAGATCCATGAAATTCCGTGTTGAATTTCAGTCAGAAAATGAAAACTCCGGAGCCGCTGTTCAGCAGGCCCGGGTGTAGCACCCAGAGGCACACTTGTGCTCCTCTAGAATTTGGATAAAAATCGTTTTCACTGGAATAAAGAACCTTGATCAAGCCAGGTGGGTCTTGACCATCGAAATTGCTGCGTTTGCCCGGGATACTGACAAGAACCCACCTGTGCTAGTCCATGGCGTATTCAGCACAGGAATCTGCATCGATTGAGCCAAGACAAAGGAAAGCTCAGGGAGGCAGCACCCGTGTAGAAAAGCATTTGTACTTCAAAGATGAGGCCAATGAGGTGAAAGGACAAAGCCACGGCAAACAATTTTGATCATCGGCAGAATTTCACGGAGCAATATTGCTGGGAGAGAAAAGGCACCACCTGAGGGAGGCACGCTCAACAAAACTACCTAGGGCAGGAGCCGGGTTGCCCCCAGGCACTAGGCGTGTCAGGCCTCAGCATTGTAAGGAGATTTCCCTGAAGTCCCTGAGTGAAGTTTTCTCCGCTGTCCTACGTCTACGTTCCTAAAATTTACTCTACGGTTTCTGATGATCCTGGCTTATGAACGGCCACCATTCACCGTTCCCCTTACACTCGTGCGTCTCCATCGGCCTTAAAAGAAAGGGGGGACACGCAACTGCTGGCAGGTAAATTCAGCAAAGTTTGTCTCAACACAAAAGAGACAGCTCTGTGGTGTCCCGTCTTCCACGGTAAAACATTTCCTGGCGAATAAGGAATCTTCCCATCGCAATGACACTATGAGAGAATTGCCACCGATGGATTTGCCGCTGTGCCTACACATCATCTTGAGGCCATACAGTAGTGAAGCACGGGAACCCAGGCGCTTCACCCTTTACCCTAGACCAGTGAAACACTGTCTCCAAACATGCCCACATGCCTGTATCTATGCCCGTTCAAAGTTAACGCTAAACCGAAATCTTCTTTCTGTCCCACTATTTTGCAGCATTTTAAAGAAGTACACTGGGAAAGATTTTTCTGCAAGGAAGGAACTGCAGGCGGCGTGGCTGAAATGAGAATATCATGCTGCACGAGCTCTTTGCCCTCAGATGTAGAAGTGTCATCAGTGGGCATCATAGAGAAACGGGACTTTAATAAGTGATCATCAACCTCTGTGAATTCCCTTTGTTCTAGACGCCTGAAATAAAGAGTTGTCCTGAGTCACATAAACCTCCACCGAGTGGTCTTTATGTGGCGCGGGAACATGCCGGTATAAGAGAATTCCGAAGAAGGCTGAACGTCCACAATTGAATGGTCATTGCCAGAAATGAAGTGGCAGCCGGATCAGACTGGGAAACTTCAGCTTCCATTAGACAATGAAGATGTGAGAATCTGGTACGTCCACAATTCACGGTTTCCTTAGATCCATGAAATTCCGTGTTGAATTTCAGTCAGAAAATGAAAACTCCGGAGCCGCTGTTCAGCAGGCCCGGGTGTAGCTCCCAGAGGCACACTGGTGCTCCTCTAGAATTTGGATAAAAATCGTTTTCACTGGAATAAAGAACCTTGATCAAGCCAGGTGGGTCTTGACCATCGAAATTGCTGCGTTTGCCCGGGATACTGACAAGAACCCACCTGTGCTAGTCCATGGCGTATTCAGCACAGGAATCTGCATCGATTGAGCCAAGACAAAGGAAAGCTCAGGGAAGCAGCACCCGTGTAGAAAAGCATTTGTACTTCAAAGATGAGGCCAATGAGGTGAAAGGACAAAGCCACGGCAAACAATTTTGATCATCGGCAGAATTTCACGGAGCAATATTGCTGGGAGAGAAAAGGCACCACCTGAGGGAGGCACGCTCAACAAAACTACCTAGGGCAGGAGCCAGGTTGCCCCCAGGCACTAGGCGTGTCAGGCCTCAGCATTGTAAGGAGAGTTCCCTGAAGTCCCTGAGTGAAGTTTTCTCCGCTGTTTACGTCTACGTTCCTAAAATTTACTCTACGGTTTCTGATGATCCTGGCTTATGAACGGCCACCATTCACCATTCTCCTTACACTCGTGCGTCTATATCGGCCTTAAAAGAAAGGGAGGACACGCAACTGCTGGCAGGTAAATTCAGCAAAGTTTGTCTCAACACAAAAGAGACAGCTCTGTGGTGACCCGTCTTCCACGGTAAAACATTTCCTAGCCAATAAGGAATCTTCCCATCGCAATGACACTATGAGAGAATTGCCACCGATGGATTTGCCGCTGTGCCTACACATCATCTTGAGGCCATACAGTAGTGAAGCACGGGAACCCAGGCGCTTCACCCTTTACCCTAGACCAGTGAAACACTGTCTCTAAACATGCCCACATGCCTGTATCTATGCCCGTTCAAAGTTAACGCTAAACCGAAATCTTCTTTCTGTCCCACTATTTTGCAGCATTTTAAAGAAGTACACTGGGAAAGATTTTTCTGCAAGGAAGGAACTGCAGGCGGCGTGGCTGAAATGAGAATATCATGCTGCACGAGCTCTTTGCCCTCAGATGTAGAAGTGTCATCAGTGGGCATCATAGAGAAACGGGACTTTAATAAGTGATCATCAACCTCTGTGAATTCCCTTTGTTCTAGACGCCTGAAATAAAGAGTTGTCCTGAGTCACATAAACCTCCACCGAGTGGTCTTTATGTGGCGCGGGAACATGCCGGTATAAGAGAATTCCGAAGAAGGCTGAACGTCCACAATTGAATGGTCATTGCCAGAAATGAAGTGGCAGCCGGATCAGACTGGGAAACTTCAGCTTCCATTAGACAATGAAGATGTGAGAATCTGGTACGTCCACAATTCACGGTTTCCTTAGATCCATGAAATTCCGTGTTGAATTTCAGTCAGAAAATGAAAATTCCGGAGCCGCTGTTCAGCAGGCCCGGGTGTAGCTCCCAGAGGCACACTGGTGCTCCTCTAGAATTTGGATAAAAATCGTTTTCACTGGAATAAAGAACCTTGATCAAGCCAGGTGGGTCTTGACCATCGAAATTGCTGCGTTTGCCCGGGATACTGACAAGAACCCACCTGTGCTAGTCCATGGCGTATTCAGCACAGGAATCTGCATCGATTGAGCCAAGACAAAGGAAAGCTCAGGGAAGCAGCACCCGTGTAGAAAAGCATTTGTACTTCAAAGATTAGGCCAATGAGGTGAAAGGACAAAGCCACGGCAAACAGTTTTGATCATCGGCAGAATTTCACGGAGCAATATTGCTGGGAGAGAAAAGGCACCACCTGAGGGAGGCACGCTCAACAAAACTACCTAGGGCAGGAGCCGGGTTGCCCCCAGGCACTAGGCGTGTCAGGCCTCAGCATTGTAAGGAGAGTTCACTGAAGTCCCTGAGTGAAGTTTTCTCCGCTGTCCTACGTCTACGTTCCTAAAATTTACTCTACGGTTTCTGATGATCCTGGCTTATGAACGGCCACCATTCACCATTCTCCTTACACTCGTGCGTCTCCATCGGCCTTAAAAGAAAGGGAGGACACGCAACTGCTGGCAGGTAAATTCAGCAAAGTTTGTCTCAACACAAAAGAGACAGCTCTGTGGTGACCCGTCTTCCACGGTAAAACATTTCCTAGCCAATAAGGAATCTTCCCATCGCAATGACACTATGAGAGAATTGCCACCGAAGGATTTGCCGCTGTGCCTACACATCATCTTGAGGCCATACAGTAGTGAAGCACGGGAACCCAGGCGCTTCACCCTTTACCCTAGACCACTGAAACACTGTCTCTAAACATGCCCACATGCCTGTATCTATGCCCGTTCAAAGTTAACGCTAAACCGAAATCTTCTTTCTGTCCCACTATTTTGCAGCATTTTAAAGAAGTACACTGGGAAAGATTTTTCTGCAAGGAAGGAACTGCAGGCGGCGTGGCTGAAATGAGAATATCATGCTGCACGAGCTCTTTGCCCTCAGATGTAGAAGTGTCATCAGTGGGCATCATAGAGAAACGGGACTTTAATAAGTGATCATCAACCTCTGTGAATTCCCTTTGTTCTAGACGCCTGAAATAAAGAGTTGTCCTGAGTCACATAAACCTCCACCGAGTGGTCTTTATGTGGCGCGGGAACATGCCGGTATAAGAGAATTCCGAAGAAGGCTGAACGTCCACAATTGAATGGTCATTGCCAGAAATGAAGTGGCAGCCGGATCAGACTGGGAAACTTCAGCTTCCATTAGACAATGAAGATGTGAGAATCTGGTACGTCCACAATTCACGGTTTCCTTAGATCCATGAAATTCCGTGTTGAATTTCAGTCAGAAAATGAAAACTCCGGAGCCGCTGTTCAGCAGGCCCGGGTGTAGCTCCCAGAGGCACACTGGTGCTCCTCTAGAATTTGGATAAAAATCGTTTTCACTGGAATAAAGAACCTTGATCAAGCCAGGTGGGTCTTGACCATCGAAATTGCTGCGTTTGCCCGGGATACTGACAAGAACCCACCTGTGCTAGTCCATGGCGTATTCAGCACAGGAATCTGCATCGATTGAGCCAAGACAAAGGAAAGCTCAGGGAAGCAGCACCCGTGTAGAAAAGCATTTGTACTTCAAAGATTAGGCCAATGAGGTGAAAGGACAAAGCCACGGCAAACAGTTTTGATCATCGGCAGAATTTCACGGAGCAATATTGCTGGGAGAGAAAAGGCACCACCTGAGGGAGGCACGCTCAACAAAACTACCTAGGGCAGGAGCCGGGTTGCCCCCAGGCACTAGGCGTGTCAGGCCTCAGCATTGTAAGGAGAGTTCACTGAAGTCCCTGAGTGAAGTTTTCTCCGCTGTCCTACGTCTACGTTCCTAAAATTTACTCTACGGTTTCTGATGATCCTGGCTTATGAACGGCCACCATTCACCATTCTCCTTACACTCGTGCGTCTCCATCGGCCTTAAAAGAAAGGGAGGACACGCAACTGCTGGCAGGTAAATTCAGCAAAGTTTGTCTCAACACAAAAGAGACAGCTCTGTGGTGACCCGTCTTCCACGGTAAAACATTTCCTAGCCAATAAGGAATCTTCCCATCGCAATGACACTATGAGAGAATTGCCACCGAAGGATTTGCCGCTGTGCCTACACATCATCTTGAGGCCATACAGTAGTGAAGCACGGGAACCCAGGCGCTTCACCCTTTACCCTAGACCACTGAAACACTGTCTCTAAACATGCCCACATGCCTGTATCTATGCCCGTTCAAAGTTAACGCTAAACCGAAATCTTCTTTCTGTCCCACTATTTTGCAGCATTTTAAAGAAGTACACTGGGAAAGATTTTTCTGCAAGGAAGGAACTGCAGGCGGCGTGGCTGAAATGAGAATATCATGCTGCACGAGCTCTTTGCCCTCAGATGTAGAAGTGTCATCAGTGGGCATCATAGAGAAACGGGACTTTAATAAGTGATCATCAACCTCTGTGAATTCCCTTTGTTCTAGACGCCTGAAATAAAGAGTTGTCCTGAGTCACATAAACCTCCACCGAGTGGTCTTTATGTGGCGCGGGAACATGCCGGTATAAGAGAATTCCGAAGAAGGCTGAACGTCCACAATTGAATGGTCATTGCCAGAAAGGAAGTGGCAGCCGGATCAGACTGGGAAACTTCAGCTTCCATTAGACAATGAAGATGTGAGAATCTGGTACGTCCACAATTCACGGTTTCCTTAGATCCATGAAATTCCGTGTTGAATTTCAGTCAGAAAATGAAAACTCCGGAGCCGCTGTTCAGCAGGCCCGGGTGTAGCTCCCAGAGGCACACTGGCGCTCCTCTAGAATTTGGATAAAAATCGTTTTCACTGGAATAAAGAACCTTGATCAAGCCAGGTGGGTCTTGACCATCGAAATTGCTGCGTTTGCCCGGGATACTGACAAGAACCCACCTGTGCTAGTCCATGGCGTATTCAGCACAGGAATCTGCATCGATTGAGCCAAGACAAAGGAAAGCTCAGGGAGGCAGCACCCGTGTAGAAAAGCATTTGTACTTCAAAGATGAGGCCAATGAGGTGAAAGGACAAAGCCACGGCAAACAGTTTTGATCATCGGCAGAATTTCACGGAGCAATATTGCTGGGAGAGAAAAGGCACCACCTGAGGGAGGCACGCTCAACAAAACTACCTAGGGCAGGAGCCGGGTTGCCCCCAGGCACTAGGCGTGTCAGGCCTCAGCATTGTAAGGAGAGTTCACTGAAGTCCCTGAGTGAAGTTTTCTCCGCTGTCCTACGTCTACGTTCCTAAAATTTACTCTGCGGTTTCTGATGATCCTGGCTTATGAACGGCCACCATTCACCGTTCTCCTTACACTCGTGCGTCTCCATCGGCCTTAAAAGAAAGGGAGGACACGCAACTGCTGGCAGGGAAATTCAGCAAAGTTTGTCTCAACACAAAAGAGACAGCTCTGTGGTGACCCGTCTTCCACGGTAAAACATTTCCTAGCGAATAAGGAATCTTCCCATCGCAATGACACTATGAGAGAATTGCCACCGATGGATTTGCCGCTGTGCCTACACATCATCTTGAGGCCATACAGTAGTGAAGCACGGGAACCCAGGCGCTTCACCCTTTACCCTAGACCAGTGAAACACTGTCTCTAAACATGCCCACATGCCTGTATCTATGCCCGTTCAAAGTTAACGCTAAACCGAAATCTTCTTTCTGTCCCACTATTTTGCAGCATTTTAAAGAAGTACACTGGGAAAGATTTTTCTGCAAGGAAGGAACTGCAGGCGGCGTGGCTGAAATGAGAATATCATGCTGCACGAGCTCTTTGCCCTCAGATGTAGAAGTGTCATCAGTGGGCATCATAGAGAAACGGGACTTTAATAAGTGATCATCAACCTCTGTGAATTCCCTTTGTTCTAGACGCCTGAAATAAAGAGTTGTCCTGAGTCACATAAACCTCCACCGAGTGGTCTTTATGTGGCGCGGGAACATGCCGGTATAAGAGAATTCCGAAGAAGGCTGAACGTCCACAATTGAATGGTCATTGCCAGAAAGGAAGTGGCAGCCGGATCAGACTGGGAAACTTCAGCTTCCATTAGACAATGAAGATGTGAGAATCTGGTACGTCCACAATTCACGGTTTCCTTAGATCCATGAAATTCCGTGTTGAATTTCAGTCAGAAAATGAAAACTCCGGAGCCGCTGTTCAGCAGGCCCGGGTGTAGCTCCCAGAGGCACACTGGTGCTCCTCTAGAATTTGGATAAAAATCGTTTTCACTGGAATAAAGAACCTTGATCAAGCCAGGTGGGTCTTGACCATCGAAATTGCTGCGTTTGCCCGGGATACTGACAAGAACCCACCTGTGCTAGTCCATGGCGTATTCAGCACAGGAATCTGCATCGATTGAGCCAAGACAAAGGAAAGCTCAGGGAAGCAGCACCCGTGTAGAAAAGCATTTGTACTTCAAAGATGAGGCCAATGAGGTGAAAGGACAAAGCCACGGCAAACAATTTTGATCATCGGCAGAATTTCACGGAGCAATATTGCTGGGAGAGAAAAGGCACCCCCTGAGGGAGGCACGCTCAACAAAACTACCTAGGGCAGGAGCCGGGTTGCCCCCAGGCACTAGGCGTGTCAGGCCTCAGCATTGTAAGGAGATTTCCCTGAAGTCCCTGAGTGAAGTTTTCTCCGCTGTCCTACGTCTACGTTCCTAAAATTTACTCTACGGTTTCTGATGATCCTGGCTTATGAACGGCCACCATTCACCGTTCCCCTTACACTCGTGCGTCTCCATCGGCCTTAAAAGAAAGGGGGGACACGCAACTGCTGGCAGGGAAATTCAGCAAAGTTTGTCTCAACACAAAAGAGACAGCTCTGTGGTGTCCCGTCTTCCACGGTAAAACATTTCCTGGCGAATAAGGAATCTTCCCATCGCAATGACACTATGAGAGAATTGCCACCGATGGATTTGCCGCTGTGCCTACACATCATCTTGAGGCCATACAGTAGTGAAGCACGGGAACCCAGGCGCTTCACCCTTTACCCTAGACCAGTGAAACACTGTCTCTAAACATGCCCACATGCCTGTATCTATGCCCGTTTAAAGTTAACGCTAAACCGAAATCTTCTTTCTGTCCCACTATTTTGCAGCATTTTAAAGAAGTACACTGGGAAAGATTTTTCTGCAAGGAAGGAACTTCAGGCGGCGTGGCTGAAATGAGAATATCATGCTGCACGAGCTCTTTGCCCTCAGATGTAGAAGTGTCATCAGTGGGCATCATAGAGAAACGGAACTTTAATAAGTGATCATCAACCTCTGTGAATTCCCTTTGTTCTAGACGCCTGAAATAAAGAGTTGTCCTGAGTCACATAAACCTCCACCGAGTGGTCTTTATGTGGCGCGGGAACATGCCGGTATAAGAGAATTCCGAAGAAGGCTGAACGTCCACAATTGAATGGTCATTGCCAGAAATGAAGTGGCAGCCGGATCAGACTGGGAAACTTCAGCTTCCATTAGACAATGAAGATGTGAGAATCTGGTACGTCCACAATTCACGGTTTCCTTAGATCCATGAAATTCCGTGTTGAATTTCAGTCAGAAAATGAAAACTCCGGAGCCGCTGTTCAGCAGGCCCGGGTGTAGCTCCCAGAGGCACACTGGTGCTCCTCTAGAATTTGGATAAAAATCGTTTTCACTGGAATAAAGAACCTTGATCAAGCCAGGTGGGTCTTGACCATCGAAATTGCTGCGTTTGCCCGGGATACTGACAAGAACCCACCTGTGCTAGTCCATGGCGTATTCAGCACAGGAATCTGCATCGATTGAGCCAAGACAAAGGAAAGCTCAGGGAAGCAGCACCCGTGTAGAAAAGCATTTGTACTTCAAAGATGAGGCCAATGAGGTGAAAGGACAAAGCCACGGCAAACAGTTTTGATCATCGGCAGAATTTCACGGAGCAATATTGCTGGGAGAGAAAAGGCACCACCTGAGGGAGGCAGGCTCAACAAAACTACCTAGGGCAGGAGCCGGGTTGCCCCCAGGCACTAGGCGTGTCAGGCCTCAGCATTGTAAGGAGAGTTCACTGAAGTCCCTGAGTGAAGTTTTCTCCGCTGTCCTACGTCTACGTTCCTAAAATTTACTCTACGGTTTCTGATGATCCTGGCTTATGAACGGCCACCATTCACCGTTCCCCTTACACTCGTGCGTCTCCATCGGCCTTAAAAGAAAGGGGGGACACGCAACTGCTGGCAGGGAAATTCAGCAAAGTTTGTCTCAACACAAAAGAGACAGCTCTGTGGTGTCCCGTCTTCCACGGTAAAACATTTCCTGGCGAATAAGGAATCTTCCCATCGCAATGACACTATGAGAGAATTGCCACCGATGGATTTGCCGCTGTGCCTACACATCATCTTGAGGCCATACAGTAGTGAAGCACGGGAACCCAGGCGCTTCACCCTTTACCCTAGACCAGTGAAACACTGTCTCTAAACATGCCCACATGCCTGTATCTATGCCCGTTTAAAGTTAACGCTAAACCGAAATCTTCTTTCTGTCCCACTATTTTGCAGCATTTTAAAGAAGTACACTGGGAAAGATTTTTCTGCAAGGAAGGAACTTCAGGCGGCGTGGCTGAAATGAGAATATCATGCTGCACGAGCTCTTTGCCCTCAGATGTAGAAGTGTCATCAGTGGGCATCATAGAGAAACGGAACTTTAATAAGTGATCATCAACCTCTGTGAATTCCCTTTGTTCTAGACGCCTGAAATAAAGAGTTGTCCTGAGTCACATAAACCTCCACCGAGTGGTCTTTATGTGGCGCGGGAACATGCCGGTATAAGAGAATTCCGAAGAAGGCTGAACGTCCACAATTGAATGGTCATTGCCAGAAATGAAGTGGCAGCCGGATCAGACTGGGAAACTTCAGCTTCCATTAGACAATGAAGATGTGAGAATCTGGTACGTCCACAATTCACGGTTTCCTTAGATCCATGAAATTCCGTGTTGAATTTCAGTCAGAAAATGAAAACTCCGGAGCCGCTGTTCAGCAGGCCCGGGTGTACCTCCCAGAGGCACACTGGTGCTCCTCTAGAATTTGGATAAAAATCGTTTTCACTGGAATAAAGAACCTTGATCAAGCCAGGTGGGTCTTGACCATCGAAATTGCTGCGTTTGCCCGGGATACTGACAAGAACCCACCTGTGCTAGTCCATGGCGTATTCAGCACAGGAATCTGCATCGATTGAGCCAAGACAAAGGAAAGCTCAGGGAAGCAGCACCCGTGTAGAAAAGCATTTGTACTTCAAAGATGAGGCCAATGAGGTGAAAGGACAAAGCCACGGCAAACAGTTTTGATCATCGGCAGAATTTCACGGAGCAATATTGCTGGGAGAGAAAAGGCACCACCTGAGGGAGGCAGGCTCAACAAAACTACCTAGGGCAGGAGCCGGGTTGCCCCCAGGCACTAGGCGTGTCAGGCCTCAGCATTGTAAGGAGAGTTCACTGAAGTCCCTGAGTGAAGTTTTCTCCGCTGTCCTACGTCTACGTTCCTAAAATTTACTCTACGGTTTCTGATGATCCTGGCTTATGAACGGCCACCATTCACCATTCTCCTTACACTCGTGCGTCTCCATCGGCCTTAAAAGAAAGGGAGGACACGCAACTGCTGGCAGGTAAATTCAGCAAAGTTTGTCTCAACACAAAAGAGACAGCTCTGTGGTGACCCGTCTTCCACGGTAAAACATTTCCTAGCCAATAAGGAATCTTCCCATCGCAATGACACTATGAGAGAATTGCCACCGAAGGATTTGCCGCTGTGCCTACACATCATCTTGAGGCCATACAGTAGTGAAGCACGGGAACCCAGGCGCTTCACCCTTTACCCTAGACCACTGAAACACTGTCTCTAAACATGCCCACATGCCTGTATCTATGCCCGTTCAAAGTTAACGCTAAACCGAAATCTTCTTTCTGTCCCACTATTTTGCAGCATTTTAAAGAAGTACACTGGGAAAGATTTTTCTGCAAGGAAGGAACTGCAGGCGGCGTGGCTGAAATGAGAATATCATGCTGCACGAGCTCTTTGCCCTCAGATGTAGAAGTGTCATCAGTGGGCATCATAGAGAAACGGGACTTTAATAAGTGATCATCAACCTCTGTGAATTCCCTTTGTTCTAGACGCCTGAAATAAAGAGTTGTCCTGAGTCACATAAACCTCCACCGAGTGGTCTTTATGTGGCGCGGGAACATGCCGGTATAAGAGAATTCCGAAGAAGGCTGAACGTCCACAATTGAATGGTCATTGCCAGAAATGAAGTGGCAGCCGGATCAGACTGGGAAACTTCAGCTTCCATTAGACAATGAAGATGTGAGAATCTGGTACGTCCACAATTCACGGTTTCCTTAGATCCATGAAATTCCGTGTTGAATTTCAGTCAGAAAATGAAAACTCCGGAGCCGCTGTTCAGCAGGCCCGGGTGTAGCACCCAGAGGCACACTTGTGCTCCTCTAGAATTTGGATAAAAATCGTTTTCACTGGAATAAAGAACCTTGATCAAGCCAGGTGGGTCTTGACCATCGAAATTGCTGCGTTTGCCCGGGATACTGACAAGAACCCACCTGTGCTAGTCCATGGCGTATTCAGCACAGGAATCTGCATCGATTGAGCCAAGACAAAGGAAAGCTCAGGGAGGCAGCACCCGTGTAGAAAAGCATTTGTACTTCAAAGATGAGGCCAATGAGGTGAAAGGACAAAGCCACGGCAAACAATTTTGATCATCGGCAGAATTTCACGGAGCAATATTGCTGGGAGAGAAAAGGCACCACCTGAGGGAGGCACGCTCAACAAAACTACCTAGGGCAGGAGCCGGGTTGCCCCCAGGCACTAGGCGTGTCAGGCCTCAGCATTGTAAGGAGAGTTCCCTGAAGTCCCTGAGTGAAGTTTTCTCCGCTGTCCTACGTCTACGTTCCTAAAATTTACTCTACGGTTTCTGATGATCCTGGCTTATGAATGGCCACCATTCACCGTTCTCCTTACACTCGTGCGTCTCCATCGGCCTTAAAAGAAAGGGAGGACACGCAACTGCTGGCAGGTAAATTCAGCAAAGTTTGTCTCAACACAAAAGAGACAGCTCTGTGGTGACCCGTCTTCCACGGTAAAACATTTCCTAGCCAATAAGGAATCTTCCCATCGCAATGACACTATGAGAGAATTGCCACCGAAGGATTTGCCGCTGTGCCTACACATCATCTTGAGGCCATACAGTAGTGAAGCACGGGAACCCAGGCGCTTCACCCTTTACCCTAGACCAGTGAAACACTGTCTCTAAACATGCCCACATGCCTGTATCTATGCCCGTTCAAAGTTAACGCTAAACCGAAATCTTCTTTCTGTCCCACTATTTTGCAGCATTTTAAAGAAGTACACTGGGAAAGATTTTTCTGCAAGGAAGGAACTGCAGGCGGCGTGGCTGAAATGAGAATATCATGCTGCACGAGCTCTTTGCCCTCAGATGTAGAAGTGTCATCAGTGGGCATCATAGAGAAACGGGACTTTAATAAGTGATCATCAACCTCTGTGAATTCCCTTTGTTCTAGACGCCTGAAATAAAGAGTTGTCCTGAGTCACATAACCCTCCACCGAGTGGTCTTTATGTGGCGCGGGAACATGCCGGTATAAGAGAATTCCGAAGAAGGCTGAACGTCCACAATTGAATGGTCATTGCCAGAAATGAAGTGGCAGCCGGATCAGACTGGGAAACTTCAGCTTCCATTAGACAATGAAGATGTGAGAATCTGGTACGTCCACAATTCACGGTTTCCTTAGATCCATGAAATTCCGTGTTGAATTTCAGTCAGAAAATGAAAACTCCGGAGCCGCTGTTCAGCAGGCCCGGGTGTAGCTCCCAGAGGCACACTGGTGCTCCTCTAGAATTTGGATAAAAATCGTTTTCACTGGAATAAAGAACCTTGATCAAGCCAGGTGGGTCTTGACCATCGAAATTGCTGCGTTTGCCCGGGATACTGACAAGAACCCACCTGTGCTAGTCCATGGCGTATTCAGCACAGGAATCTGCATCGATTGAGCCAAGACAAAGGAAAGCTCAGGGAGGCAGCACCCGTGTAGAAAAGCATTTGTACTTCAAAGATGAGGCCAATGAGGTGAAAGGACAAAGCCACGGCAAACAATTTTGATCATCGGCAGAATTTCACGGAGCAATATTGCTGGGAGAGAAAAGGCACCACCTGAGGGAGGCACGCTCAACAAAACTACCTAGGGCAGGAGCCGGGTTGCCCCCAGGCACTAGGCGTGTCAGGCCTCAGCATTGTAAGGAGAGTTCCCTGAAGTCCCTGAGTGAAGTTTTCTCCGCTGTCCTACGTCTACGTTCCTAAAATTTACTCTACGGTTTCTGATGATCCTGGCTTATGAATGGCCACCATTCACCGTTCTCCTTACACTCGTGCGTCTCCATCGGCCTTAAAAGAAAGGGAGGACACGCAACTGCTGGCAGGTAAATTCAGCAAAGTTTGTCTCAACACAAAAGAGACAGCTCTGTGGTGACCCGTCTTCCACGGTAAAACATTTCCTAGCCAATAAGGAATCTTCCCATCGCAATGACACTATGAGAGAATTGCCACCGATGGATTTGCCGCTGTGCCTACACATCATCTTGAGGCCATACAGTAGTGAAGCACGGGAACCCAGGCGCTTCACCCTTTACCCTAGACCAGTGAAACACTGTCTCCAAACATGCCCACATGCCTGTATCTATGCCAGTTCAAAGTTAACGCTAAACCGAAATCTTCTTTCTGTCCCACTATTTTGCAGCATTTTAAAGAAGTACACTGGGAAAGATTTTTCTGCAAGGAAGGAACTGCAGGCGGCGTGGCTGAAATGAGAATATCATGCTGCACGAGCTCTTTGCCCTCAGATGTAGAAGTGTCATCAGTGGGCATCATAGAGAAACGGGACTTTAATAAGTGATCATCAACCTCTGTGAATTCCCTTTGTTCTAGACGCCTGAAATAAAGAGTTGTCCTGAGTCACATAAACCTCCACCGAGTGGTCTTTATGTGGCGCGGGAACATGCCGGTATAAGAGAATTCCGAAGAAGGCTGAACGTCCACAATTGAATGGTCATTGCCAGAAATGAAGTGGCAGCCGGATCAGACTGGGAAACTTCAGCTTCCATTAGACAATGAAGATGTGAGAATCTGGTACGTCCACAATTCACGGTTTCCTTAGATCCATGAAATTCCGTGTTGAATTTCAGTCAGAAAATGAAAACTCCGGAGCCGCTGTTCAGCAGGCCCGGGTGTAGCTCCCAGAGGCACACTGGTGCTCCTCTAGAATTTGGATAAAAATCGTTTTCACTGGAATAAAGAACCTTGATCAAGCCAGGTGGGTCTTGACCATCGAAATTGCTGCGTTTGCCCGGGATACTGACAAGAACCCACCTGTGCTAGTCCATGGCGTATTCAGCACAGGAATCTGCATCGATTGAGCCAAGACAAAGGAAAGCTCAGGGAAGCAGCACCCGTGTAGAAAAGCATTTGTACTTCAAAGATGAGGCCAATGAGGTGAAAGGACAAAGCCACGGCAAACAATTTTGATCATCGGCAGAATTTCACGGAGCAATATTGCTGGGAGAGAAAAGGCACCACCTGAGGGAGGCACGCTCAACAAAACTACCTAGGGCAGGAGCCAGGTTGCCCCCAGGCACTAGGCGTGTCAGGCCTCAGCATTGTAAGGAGAGTTCCCTGAAGTCCCTGAGTGAAGTTTTCTCCGCTGTTTACGTCTACGTTCCTAAAATTTACTCTACGGTTTCTGATGATCCTGGCTTATGAACGGCCACCATTCACCATTCTCCTTACACTCGTGCGTCTATATCGGCCTTAAAAGAAAGGGAGGACACGCAACTGCTGGCAGGTAAATTCAGCAAAGTTTGTCTCAACACAAAAGAGACAGCTCTGTGGTGACCCGTCTTCCACGGTAAAACATTTCCTAGCCAATAAGGAATCTTCCCATCGCAATGACACTATGAGAGAATTGCCACCGATGGATTTGCCGCTGTGCCTACACATCATCTTGAGGCCATACAGTAGTGAAGCACGGGAACCCAGGCGCTTCACCCTTTACCCTAGACCAGTGAAACACTGTCTCTAAACATGCCCACATGCCTGTATCTATGCCCGTTCAAAGTTAACGCTAAACCGAAATCTTCTTTCTGTCCCACTATTTTGCAGCATTTTAAAGAAGTACACTGGGAAAGATTTTTCTGCAAGGAAGGAACTGCAGGCGGCGTGGCTGAAATGAGAATATCATGCTGCACGAGCTCTTTGCCCTCAGATGTAGAAGTGTCATCAGTGGGCATCATAGAGAAACGGGACTTTAATAAGTGATCATCAACCTCTGTGAATTCCCTTTGTTCTAGACGCCTGAAATAAAGAGTTGTCCTGAGTCACATAAACCTCCACCGAGTGGTCTTTATGTGGCACGGGAACATGCCGGTATAAGAGAATTCCGAAGAAGGCTGAACGTCCACAATTGAATGGTCATTGCCAGAAATGAAGTGGCAGCCGGATCAGACTGGGAAACTTCAGCTTCCATTAGACAATGAAGATGTGAGAATCTGGTACGTCCACAATTCACGGTTTCCTTAGATCCATGAAATTCCGTGTTGAATTTCAGTCAGAAAATGAAAATTCCGGAGCCGCTGTTCAGCAGGCCCGGGTGTAGCTCCCAGAGGCACACTGGTGCTCCTCTAGAATTTGGATAAAAATCGTTTTCACTGGAATAAAGAACCTTGATCAAGCCAGGTGGGTCTTGACCATCGAAATTGCTGCGTTTGCCCGGGATACTGACAAGAACCCACCTGTGCTAGTCCATGGCGTATTCAGCACAGGAATCTGCATCGATTGAGCCAAGACAAAGGAAAGCTCAGGGAAGCAGCACCCGTGTAGAAAAGCATTTGTACTTCAAAGATTAGGCCAATGAGGTGAAAGGACAAAGCCACGGCAAACAGTTTTGATCATCGGCAGAATTTCACGGAGCAATATTGCTGGGAGAGAAAAGGCACCACCTGAGGGAGGCACGCTCAACAAAACTACCTAGGGCAGGAGCCGGGTTGCCCCCAGGCACTAGGCGTGTCAGGCCTCAGCATTGTAAGGAGAGTTCACTGAAGTCCCTGAGTGAAGTTTTCTCCGCTGTCCTACGTCTACGTTCCTAAAATTTACTCTACGGTTTCTGATGATCCTGGCTTATGAACGGCCACCATTCACCATTCTCCTTACACTCGTGCGTCTCCATCGGCCTTAAAAGAAAGGGAGGACACGCAACTGCTGGCAGGTAAATTCAGCAAAGTTTGTCTCAACACAAAAGAGACAGCTCTGTGGTGACCCGTCTTCCACGGTAAAACATTTCCTAGCCAATAAGGAATCTTCCCATCGCAATGACACTATGAGAGAATTGCCACCGAAGGATTTGCCGCTGTGCCTACACATCATCTTGAGGCCATACAGTAGTGAAGCACGGGAACCCAGGCGCTTCACCCTTTACCCTAGACCACTGAAACACTGTCTCTAAACATGCCCACATGCCTGTATCTATGCCCGTTCAAAGTTAACGCTAAACCGAAATCTTCTTTCTGTCCCACTATTTTGCAGCATTTTAAAGAAGTACACTGGGAAAGATTTTTCTGCAAGGAAGGAACTGCAGGCGGCGTGGCTGAAATGAGAATATCATGCTGCACGAGCTCTTTGCCCTCAGATGTAGAAGTGTCATCAGTGGGCATCATAGAGAAACGGGACTTTAATAAGTGATCATCAACCTCTGTGAATTCCCTTTGTTCTAGACGCCTGAAATAAAGAGTTGTCCTGAGTCACATAAACCTCCACCGAGTGGTCTTTATGTGGCGCGGGAACATGCCGGTATAAGAGAATTCCGAAGAAGGCTGAACGTCCACAATTGAATGGTCATTGCCAGAAATGAAGTGGCAGCCGGATCAGACTGGGAAACTTCAGCTTCCATTAGACAATGAAGATGTGAGAATCTGGTACGTCCACAATTCACGGTTTCCTTAGATCCATGAAATTCCGTGTTGAATTTCAGTCAGAAAATGAAAACTCCGGAGCCGCTGTTCAGCAGGCCCGGGTGTAGCTCCCAGAGGCACACTGGTGCTCCTCTAGAATTTGGATAAAAATCGTTTTCACTGGAATAAAGAACCTTGATCAAGCCAGGTGGGTCTTGACCATCGAAATTGCTGCGTTTGCCCGGGATACTGACAAGAACCCACCTGTGCTAGTCCATGGCGTATTCAGCACAGGAATCTGCATCGATTGAGCCAAGACAAAGGAAAGCTCAGGGAAGCAGCACCCGTGTAGAAAAGCATTTGTACTTCAAAGATGAGGCCAATGAGGTGAAAGGACAAAGCCACGGCAAACAATTTTGATCATCGGCAGAATTTCACGGAGCAATATTGCTGGGAGAGAAAAGGCACCACCTGAGGGAGGCACGCTCAACAAAACTACCTAGGGCAGGAGCCAGGTTGCCCCCAGGCACTAGGCGTGTCAGGCCTCAGCATTGTAAGGAGAGTTCCCTGAAGTCCCTGAGTGAAGTTTTCTCCGCTGTTTACGTCTACGTTCCTAAAATTTACTCTACGGTTTCTGATGATCCTGGCTTATGAACGGCCACCATTCACCATTCTCCTTACACTCGTGCGTCTATATCGGCCTTAAAAGAAAGGGAGGACACGCAACTGCTGGCAGGTAAATTCAGCAAAGTTTGTCTCAACACAAAAGAGACAGCTCTGTGGTGACCCGTCTTCCACGGTAAAACATTTCCTAGCCAATAAGGAATCTTCCCATCGCAATGACACTATGAGAGAATTGCCACCGATGGATTTGCCGCTGTGCCTACACATCATCTTGAGGCCATACAGTAGTGAAGCACGGGAACCCAGGCGCTTCACCCTTTACCCTAGACCAGTGAAACACTGTCTCTAAACATGCCCACATGCCTGTATCTATGCCCGTTCAAAGTTAACGCTAAACCGAAATCTTCTTTCTGTCCCACTATTTTGCAGCATTTTAAAGAAGTACACTGGGAAAGATTTTTCTGCAAGGAAGGAACTGCAGGCGGCGTGGCTGAAATGAGAATATCATGCTGCACGAGCTCTTTGCCCTCAGATGTAGAAGTGTCATCAGTGGGCATCATAGAGAAACGGGACTTTAATAAGTGATCATCAACCTCTGTGAATTCCCTTTGTTCTAGACGCCTGAAATAAAGAGTTGTCCTGAGTCACATAAACCTCGACCGAGTGGTCTTTATGTGGCGCGGGAACATGCCGGTATAAGAGAATTCCGAAGAAGGCTGAACGTCCACAATTGAATGGTCATTGCCAGAAATGAATTGGCAGCCGGATCAGACTGGGAAACTTCAGCTTCCATTAGACAATGAAGATGTGAGAATCTGGTACGTCCACAATTCACGGTTTCCTTAGATCCATGAAATTCCGTGTTGAATTTCAGTCAGAAAATGAAAACTCCGGAGCCGCTGTTCAGCAGGCCCGGGTGTAGCTCCCAGAGGCACACTGGTGCTCCTCTAGAATTTGGATAAAAATCGTTTTCACTGGAATAAAGAACCTTGATCAAGCCAGGTGGGTCTTGACCATCGAAATTGCTGCGTTTGCCCGGGATACTGACAAGAACCCACCTGTGCTAGTCCATGGCGTATTCAGCACAGGAATCTGCATCGATTGAGCTAAGACAAAGGAAAGCTCAGGGAAGCAGCACCCGTGTAGAAAAGCATTTGTACTTCAAAGATGAGGCCAATGAGGTGAAAGGACAAAGCCACGGCAAACAATTTTGATCATCGGCAGAATTTCACGGAGCAATATTGCTGGGAGAGAAAAGGCACCACCTGAGGGAGGCACGCTCAACAAAACTACCTAGGGCAGGAGCCAGGTTGCCCCCAGGCACTAGGCGTGTCAGGCCTCAGCATTGTAAGGAGAGTTCCCTGAAGTCCCTGAGTGAAGTTTTCTCCGCTGTCCTACGTCTACGTTCCTAAAATTTACTCTACGGTTTCTGATGATCCTGGCTTATGAACGGCCACCATTCACCGTTCTCCTTACACTCGTGCGTCTCCATCGGCCTTAAAAGAAAGGGGGGACACGCAACTGCTGGCAGGTAAATTCAGCAAAGTTTGTCTCAACACAAAAGAGACAGCTCTGTGGTGTCCCGTCTTCCACGGTAAAACATTTCCTAGCGAATAAGGAATCTTCCCATCGCAATGACACTATGAGAGAATTGCCACCGATGGATTTGCCGCTGTGCCTACACATCATCTTGAGGCCATACAGTAGTGAAGCACGGGAACCCAGGCGCTTCACCCTTTACCCTAGACCAGTGAAACACTGTCTCTAAACATGCCCACATGCCTGTATCTATGCCCGTTTAAAGTTAACGCTAAACCGAAATATTCTTTCTGTCCCACTATTTTGCAGCATTTTAAAGAAGTACACTGGGAAAGATTTTTCTGCAAGGAAGGAACTGCAGGCGGCGTGGCTGAAATGAGAATATCATGCTGCACGAGCTCTTTGCCCTCAGATGTAGAAGTGTCATCAGTGGGCATCATAGAGAAACGGGACTTTAATAAGTGATCATCAACCTCTGTGAATTCCCTTTGTTCTAGACGCCTGAAATAAAGAGTTGTCCTGAGTCACATAAACCTCCACCGAGTGGTCTTTATGTGGCGCGGGAACATGCCGGTATAAGAGAATTCCGAAGAAGGCTGAACGTCCACAATTGAATGGTCATTGCCAGAAATGAAGTGGCAGCCTGATCAGACTGGGAAACTTCAGCTTCCATTAGACAATGAAGATGTGAGAATCTGGTACGTCCACAATTCACGGTTTCCTTAGATCCATGAAATTCCGTGTTGAATTTCAGTCAGAAAATGAAAACTCCGGAGCCGCTGTTCAGCAGGCCCGGGTGTAGCTCCCAGAGGCACACTGGTGCTCCTCTAGAATTTGGATAAAAATCGTTTTCACTGGAATAAAGAACCTTGATCAAGCCAGGTGGGTCTTGACCATCGAAATTGCTGCGTTTGCCCGGGATACTGACAAGAACCCACCTGTGCTAGTCCATGGCGTATTCAGCACAGGAATCTGCATCGATTGAGCCAAGACAAAGGAAAGCTCAGGGAGGCAGCACCCGTGTAGAAAAGCATTTGTACTTCAAAGATGAGGCCAATGAGGTGAAAGGACAAAGCCACGGCAAACAGTTTTGATCAACGGCAGAATTTCACGGAGCAATATTGCTGGGAGAGAAAAGGCACCACCTGAGGGAGGCACGCTCAACAAAACTACCTAGGGCAGGAGCCGGGTTGCCCCCAGGCACTAGGCGTGTCAGGCCTCAGCATTGTAAGGAGAGTTCACTGAAGTCCCTGAGTGAAGTTTTCTCCGCTGTCCTACGTCTACGTTCCTAAAATTTACTCTGCGGTTTCTGATGATCCTGGCTTATGAACGGCCACCATTCACCGTTCTCCTTACACTCGTGCGTCTCCATCGGCCTTAAAAGAAAGGGAGGACACGCAACTGCTGGCAGGTAAATTCAGCAAAGTTTGTCTCAACACAAAAGAGACAGCTCTGTGGTGACCCGTCTTCCACGGTAAAACATTTCCTAGCGAATAAGGAATCTTCCCATCGCAATGACACTATGAGAGAATTGCCACCGATGGATTTGCCGCTGTGCCTACACATCATCTTGAGGCCATACAGTAGTGAAGCACGGGAACCCAGGCGCTTCACCCTTTACCCTAGACCAGTGAAACACTGTCTCTAAACATGCCCACATGCCTGTATCTATGCCCGTTCAAAGTTAACGCTAAACCAAAATCTTCTTTCTGTCCCAATATTTTGCAGCATTTTAAAGAAGTACACTGGGAAAGATTTTTCTGCAAGGAAGGAACTGCAGGCGGCGTGGCTGAAATGAGAATATCATGCTGCACGAGCTCTTTGCCCTCAGATGTAGAAGTGTCATCAGTGGGCATCATAGAGAAACGGGACTTTAATAAGTGATCATCAACCTCTGTGAATTCCCTTTGTTCTAGACGCCTGAAATAAAGAGTTGTCCTGAGTCACATAAACCTCGACCGAGTGGTCTTTATGTGGCGCGGGAACATGCCAGTATAAGAGAATTCCGAAGAAGGCTGAACGTCCACAATTGAATGGTCATTGCCAGAAAGGAAGTGGCAGCCGGATCAGACTGGGAAACTTCAGCTTCCATTAGACAATGAAGATGTGAGAATCTGGTACGTCCACAATTCACGGTTTCCTTAGATCCATGAAATTCCGTGTTGAATTTCAGTCAGAAAATGAAAACTCCGGAGCCGCTGTTCAGCAGGCCCGGGTGTAGCTCCCAGAGGCACACTGGTGCTCCTCTAGAATTTGGATAAAAATCGTTTTCACTGGAATAAAGAACCTTGATCAAGCCAGGTGGGTCTTGACCATCGAAATTGCTGCGTTTGCCCGGGATACTGACAAGAACCCACCTGTGCTAGTCCATGGCGTATTCAGCACAGGAATCTGCATCGATTGAGCCAAGACAAAGGAAAGCTCAGGGAGGCAGCACCCGTGTAGAAAAGCATTTGTACTTCAAAGATGAGGCCAATGAGGTAAAAGGACAAAGCCACGGCAAACTGTTTTGATCATCGGCAGAATTTCACGGAGCAATATTGCTGGGAGAGAAAAGGCACCACCTGAGGGAGGCACGCTCAACAAAACTACCTAGGGCAGGAGCCGGGTTGCCCCCAGGCACTAGGCGTGTCAGGCCTCAGCATTGTAAGGAGAGTTCCCTGAAGTCCCTGAGTGAAGTTTTCTCCGCTGTCCTACGTCTACGTTCCTAAAATTTACTCTACGGTTTCTGATGATCCTGGCTTATGAACGGCCACCATTCACCGTTCTCCTTACACTCGTGCGTCTCCATCGGCCTTAAAAGAAAGGGGGGACACGCAACTGCTGGCAGGTAAATTCA
This sequence comes from Tenrec ecaudatus, assembly GCF_050624435.1. Classification (NCBI taxonomy): domain Eukaryota; kingdom Metazoa; phylum Chordata; class Mammalia; order Afrosoricida; family Tenrecidae; genus Tenrec; species Tenrec ecaudatus. The sequence goes on along the minus strand of NC_134538.1, from coordinate 24,819,771 downwards.
GCAAAGTTTGTCTCAACACAAAAGAGACAGCTCTGTGGTGTCCCGTCTTCCACGGTAAAACATTTCCTAGCGAATAAGGAATCTTCCCATTGCAATGACACTATGAGAGAATTGCCACCGATGGATTTGCCGCTGTGCCTACACATCATCTTGAGGCCATACAGTAGTGAAGCACGGGAACCCAGGCGCTTCACCCTTTACCCTAGACCAGTGAAACACTGTCTCTAAACATGCCCACATGCCTGTATCTATGCCCGTTTAAAGTAAACGCTAAACCGAAATCTTCTTTCTGTCCCACTATTTTGCAGCATTTTAAAGAAGTACACTGGGAAAGATTTTTCTGCAAGGAAGGAACTGCAGGCGGCGTGGCTGAAATGAGAATATCATGCTGCACGAACTCTTTGCCCTCAGATGTAGAAGTGTCTTCAGTGGGCATCATAGAGAAACGGGACTTTAATAAGTGATCATCAACCTCTGTGAATTCCCTTTGTTCTAGACGCCTGAAATAAAGAGTTGTCCTGAGTCACATAAACCTCGACCGAGTGGTCTTTATGTGGCGCGGGAACATGCCGGTATAAGAGAATTCCGAAGAAGGCTGAACGTCCACAATTGAATGGTCATTGCCAGAAAGGAAGTGGCAGCCGGATCAGACTGGGAAACTTCAGCTTCCATTAGACAATGAAGATGTGAGAATCTGGTACGTCCACAATTCACGGTTTCCTTAGATCCATGAAATTCCGTGTTGAATTTCAGTCAGAAAATGAGAACTCCGGAGTCGCTGTTCAGCAGGCCCGGGTGTAGCTCCCAGAGGCACACTGGTGCTCCTCTAGAATTTGGATAAAAATCGTTTTCACTGGAATAAAGAACCTTGATCAAGCCAGGTGGGTCTTGACCATCGAAATTGCTGCGTTTGCCCGGGATACTGACAAGAACCCACCTGTGCTAGTCCATGGCGTATTCAGCACAGGAATCTGCATCGATTGAGCCAAGACAAAGGAAAGCTCAGGGAGGCAGCACCCGTGTAGAAAAGCATTTGTACTTCAAAGATGAGGCCAATGAGGTGAAAGGACAAAGCCACGGCAAACAGTTTTGATCATCGGCAGAATTTCACGGAGCAATATTGCTGGGAGAGAAAAGGCACCACCTGAGGGAGGCACGCTCAACAAAACTACCTAGGGCAGGAGCCGGGTTGCCCCCAGGCACTAGGCGTGTCAGGCCTCAGCATTGTAAGAAGAGTTCCCTGAAGTCCCTGAGTGGTTTTCTCCGCTGTCCTACGTCTACGTTCCTAAAATTTACTCTGCGGTTTCTGATGATCCTGGCTTATGAACGGCCACCATTCACCGTTCTCCTTACACTCGTGCGTCTCCATCGGCCTTAAAAGAAAGGGAGGACACGCAACTGCTGGCAGGTAAATTCAGCAAAGTTTGTCTCAACACAAAAGAGACAGCTCTGTTGTGACCCGTCTTCCACGGTAAAACATTTCCTAGCCAATAAGGAATCTTCCCATCGCAATGACACTATGAGAGAATTGCCACCGATGGATTTGCCGCTGTGCCTACACATCATCTTGAGGCCATACAGTAGTGAAGCACGGGAACCCAGGCGCTTCACCCTTTACCCTAGACCAGTGAAACACTGTCTCTAAACATGCCCACATGCCTGTATCTATGCCCGTTCAAAGTTAACGCTAAACCGAAATCTTCTTTCTGTCCCACTATTTTGCAGCATTTTAAAGAAGTACACTGGGAAAGATTTTTCTGCAAGGAAGGAACTGCAGGCGGCGTGGCTGAAATGAGAATATCATGCTGCACGAGCTCTTTGCCCTCAGATGTAGAAGTGTCTTCAGTGGGCATCATAGAGAAACGGGACTTTAATAAGTGATCATCAACCTCTGTGAATTCCCTTTGTTCTAGACGCCTGAAATAAAGAGTTGTCCTGAGTCACATAAACCTCGACCGAGTGGTCTTTATGTGGCGCGGGAACATGCCGGTATAAGAGAATTCCGAAGAAGGCTGAACGTCCACAATTGAATGGTCATTGCCAGAAAGGAAGTGGCAGCCGGATCAGACTGGGAAACTTCAGCTTCCATTAGACAATGAAGATGTGAGAATCTGGTACGTCCACAATTCACGGTTTCCTTAGATCCATGAAATTCCGTGTTGAATTTCAGTCAGAAAATGAGAACTCCGGAGTCGCTGTTCAGCAGGCCCGGGTGTAGCTCCCAGAGGCACACTGGTGCTCCTCTAGAATTTGGATAAAAATCGTTTTCACTGGAATAAAGAACCTTGATCAAGCCAGGTGGGTCTTGACCATCGAAATTGCTGCGTTTGCCCGGGATACTGACAAGAACCCACCTGTGCTAGTCCATGGCGTATTCAGCACAGGAATCTGCATCGATTGAGCCAAGACAAAGGAAAGCTCAGGGAGGCAGCACCCGTGTAGAAAAGCATTTGTACTTCAAAGATGAGGCCAATGAGGTGAAAGGACAAAGCCACGGCAAACAGTTTTGATCATCGGCAGAATTTCACGGAGCAATATTGCTGGGAGAGAAAAGGCACCACCTGAGGGAGGCACGCTCAACAAAACTACCTAGGGCAGGAGCCGGGTTGCCCCCAGGCACTAGGCGTGTCAGGCCTCAGCATTGTAAGAAGAGTTCCCTGAAGTCCCTGAGTGGTTTTCTCCGCTGTCCTACGTCTACGTTCCTAAAATTTACTCTGCGGTTTCTGATGATCCTGGCTTATGAACGGCCACCATTCACCGTTCTCCTTACACTCGTGCGTCTCCATCGGCCTTAAAAGAAAGGGAGGACACGCAACTGCTGGCAGGTAAATTCAGCAAAGTTTGTCTCAACACAAAAGAGACAGCTCTGTTGTGACCCGTCTTCCACGGTAAAACATTTCCTAGCCAATAAGGAATCTTCCCATCGCAATGACACTATGAGAGAATTGCCACCGATGGATTTGCCGCTGTGCCTACACATCATCTTGAGGCCATACAGTAGTGAAGCACGGGAACCCAGGCGCTTCACCCTTTACCCTAGACCAGTGAAACACTGTCTCTAAACATGCCCACATGCCTGTATCTATGCCCGTTCAAAGTTAACGCTAAACCGAAATCTTCTTTCTGTCCCACTATTTTGCAGCATTTTAAAGAAGTACACTGGGAAAGATTTTTCTGCAAGGAAGGAACTGCAGGCGGCGTGGCTGAAATGAGAATATCATGCTGCACGAGCTCTTTGCCCTCAGATGTAGAAGTGTCATCAGTGGGCATCATAGAGAAACGGGACTTTAATAAGTGATCATCAACCTCTGTGAATTCCCTTTGTTCTAGACGCCTGAAATAAAGAGCTGTCCTGAGTCACATAAACCTCCACCGAGTGGTCTTTATGTGGCGCGGGAACATGCCGGTATAAGAGAATTCCGAAGAAGGCTGAACGTCCACAATTGAATGGTCATTGCCAGAAATGAAGTGGCAGCCGGATCAGACTGGGAAACTTCAGCTTCCATTAGACAATGAAGATGTGAGAATCTGGTACGTCCACAATTCACGGTTTCCTTAGATCCATGAAATTCCGTGTTGAATTTCAGTCAGAAAATGAAAACTCCGGAGCCGCTGTTCAGCAGGCCCGGGTGTAGCTCCCAGAGGCACACTGGTGCTCCTCTAGAATTTGGATAAAAATCGTTTTCACTGGAATAAAGAACCTTGATCAAGCCAGGTGGGTCTTGACCATCGAAATTGCTGCGTTTGCCCGGTATACTGACAAGAACCCACCTGTGCTAGTCCATGGCGTATTCAGCACAGGAATCTGCATCGATTGAGCCAAGACAAAGGAAAGCTCAGGGAGGCAGCACCCGTGTAGAAAAGCATTTGTACTTCAAAGATGAGGCCAATGAGGTGAAAGGACAAAGCCACGGCAAACAGTTTTGATCATCGGCAGAATTTCACGGAGCAATATTGCTGGGAGAGAAAAGGCACCACCTGAGGGAGGCACGCTCAACAAAACTACCTAGGGCAGGAGCCGGGTTGCCCCCAGGCACTAGGCGTGTCAGGCCTCAGCATTGTAAGAAGAGTTCCCTGAAGTCCCTGAGTGGTTTTCTCCGCTGTCCTACGTCTACGTTCCTAAAATTTACTCTGCGGTTTCTGATGATCCTGGCTTATGAACGGCCACCATTCACCGTTCTCCTTACACTCGTGCGTCTCCATCGGCCTTAAAAGAAAGGGAGGACACGCAACTGCTGGCAGGTAAATTCAGCAAAGTTTGTCTCAACACAAAAGAGACAGCTCTGTGGTGACCCGTCTTCCACGGTAAAACATTTCCTAGCCAATAAGGAATCTTCCCATCGCAATGACACTATGAGAGAATTGCCACCGATGGATTTGCCGCTGTGCCTACACATCATCTTGAGGCCATACAGTAGTGAAGCACGGGAACCCAGGCGCTTCACCCTTTACCCTAGACCAGTGAAACACTGTCTCTAAACATGCCCACATGCCTGTATCTATGCCCGTTCAAAGTTAACGCTAAACCGAAATCTTCTTTCTGTCCCACTATTTTGCAGCATTTTAAAGAAGTACACTGGGAAAGATTTTTCTGCAAGGAAGGAACTGCAGGCGGCGTGGCTGAAATGAGAATATCATGCTGCACGAGCTCTTTGCCCTCAGATGTAGAAGTGTCATCAGTGGGCATCATAGAGAAACGGGACTTTAATAAGTGATCATCAACCTCTGTGAATTCCCTTTGTTCTAGACGCCTGAAATAAAGAGCTGTCCTGAGTCACATAAACCTCCACCGAGTGGTCTTTATGTGGCGCGGGAACATGCCGGTATAAGAGAATTCCGAAGAAGGCTGAACGTCCACAATTGAATGGTCATTGCCAGAAATGAAGTGGCAGCCGGATCAGACTGGGAAACTTCAGCTTCCATTAGACAATGAAGATGTGAGAATCTGGTACGTCCACAATTCACGGTTTCCTTAGATCCATGAAATTCCGTGTTGAATTTCAGTCAGAAAATGAAAACTCCGGAGCCGCTGTTCAGCAGGCCCGGGTGTAGCTCCCAGAGGCACACTGGTGCTCCTCTAGAATTTGGATAAAAATCGTTTTCACTGGAATAAAGAACCTTGATCAAGCCAGGTGGGTCTTGACCATCGAAATTGCTGCGTTTGCCCAGTATACTGACAAGAACCCACCTGTGCTAGTCCATGGCGTATTCAGCACAGGAATCTGCATCGATTGAGCCAAGACAAAGGAAAGCTCAGGGAGGCAGCACCCGTGTAGAAAAGCATTTGTACTTCAAAGATGAGGCCAATGAGGTGAAAGGACAAAGCCACGGCAAACAGTTTTGATCATCGGCAGAATTTCACGGAGCAATATTGCTGGGAGAGAAAAGGCACCACCTGAGGGAGGCACGCTCAACAAAACTACCTAGGGCAGGAGCCGGGTTGCCCCCAGGCACTAGGCGTGTCAGGCCTCAGCATTGTAAGAAGAGTTCCCTGAAGTCCCTGAGTGGTTTTCTCCGCTGTCCTACGTCTACGTTCCTAAAATTTACTCTGCGGTTTCTGATGATCCTGGCTTATGAACGGCCACCATTCACCGTTCTCCTTACACTCGTGCGTCTCCATCGGCCTTAAAAGAAAGGGAGGACACGCAACTGCTGGCAGGTAAATTCAGCAAAGTTTGTCTCAACACAAAAGAGACAGCTCTGTGGTGACCCGTCTTCCACGGTAAAACATTTCCTAGCCAATAAGGAATCTTCCCATCGCAATGACACTATGAGAGAATTGCCACCGATGGATTTGCCGCTGTGCCTACACATCATCTTGAGGCCATACAGTAGTGAAGCACGGGAACCCAGGCGCTTCACCCTTTACCCTAGACCAGTGAAACACTGTCTCTAAACATGCCCACATGCCTGTATCTATGCCCGTTCAAAGTTAACGCTAAACCGAAATCTTCTTTCTGTCCCACTATTTTGCAGCATTTTAAAGAAGTACACTGGGAAAGATTTTTCTGCAAGGAAGGAACTGCAGGCGGCGTGGCTGAAATGAGAATATCATGCTGCACGAGCTCTTTGCCCTCAGATGTAGAAGTGTCATCAGTGGGCATCATAGAGAAACGGGACTTTAATAAGTGATCATCAACCTCTGTGAATTCCCTTTGTTCTAGACGCCTGAAATAAAGAGTTGTCCTGAGTCACATAAACCTCCACCGAGTGGTCTTTATGTGGCGCGGGAACATGCCAGTATAAGAGAATTCCGAAGAAGGCTGAACGTCCACAATTGAATGGTCATTGCCAGAAAGGAAGTGGCAGCCGGATCAGACTGGGAAACTTCAGCTTCCATTAGACAATGAAGATGTGAGAATCTGGTACGTCCACAATTCACGGTTTCCTTAGATCCATGAAATTCCGTGTTGAATTTCAGTCAGAAAATGAAAACTCCGGAGCCGCTGTTCAGCAGGCCCGGGTGTAGCTCCCAGAGGCACACTGGTGCTCCTCTAGAATTTGGATAAAAATCGTTTTCACTGGAATAAAGAACCTTGATCAAGCCAGGTGGGTCTTGACCATCGAAATTGCTGCGTTTGCCCGGGATACTGACAAGAACCCACCTGTGCTAGTCCATGGCGTATTCAGCACAGGAATCTGCATCGATTGAGCCAAGACAAAGGAAAGCTCAGGGAGGCAGCACCCGTGTAGAAAAGCATTTGTACTTCAAAGATGAGGCCAATGAGGTAAAAGGACAAAGCCACGGCAAACTGTTTTGATCATCGGCAGAATTTCACGGAGCAATATTGCTGGGAGAGAAAAGGCACCACCTGAGGGAGGCACGCTCAACAAAACTACCTAGGGCAGGAGCCGGGTTGCCCCCAGGCACTAGGCGTGTCAGGCCTCAGCATTGTAAGGAGAGTTCCCTGAAGTCCCTGAGTGAAGTTTTCTCCGCTGTCCTACGTCTACGTTCCTAAAATTTACTCTACGGTTTCTGATGATCCTGGCTTATGAACGGCCACCATTCACCGTTCTCCTTACACTCGTGCGTCTCCATCGGCCTTAAAAGAAAGGGGGGACACGCAACTGCTGGCAGGTAAATTCAGCAAAGTTTGTCTCAACACAAAAGAGACAGCTCTGTGGTGTCCCGTCTTCCACGGTAAAACATTTCCTAGCGAATAAGGAATCTTCCCATTGCAATGACACTATGAGAGAATTGCCACCGATGGATTTGCCGCTGTGCCTACACATCATCTTGAGGCCATACAGTAGTGAAGCACGGGAACCCAGGCGCTTCACCCTTTACCCTAGACCAGTGAAACACTGTCTCTAAACATGCCCACATGCCTGTATCTATGCCCGTTTAAAGTAAACGCTAAACCGAAATCTTCTTTCTGTCCCACTATTTTGCAGCATTTTAAAGAAGTACACTGGGAAAGATTTTTCTGCAAGGAAGGAACTGCAGGCGGCGTGGCTGAAATGAGAATATCATGCTGCACGAGCTCTTTGCCCTCAGATGTAGAAGTGTCTTCAGTGGGCATCATAGAGAAACGGGACTTTAATAAGTGATCATCAACCTCTGTGAATTCCCTTTGTTCTAGACGCCTGAAATAAAGAGTTGTCCTGAGTCACATAAACCTCGACCGAGTGGTCTTTATGTGGCGCGGGAACATGCCGGTATAAGAGAATTCCGAAGAAGGCTGAACGTCCACAATTGAATGGTCATTGCCAGAAAGGAAGTGGCAGCCGGATCAGACTGGGAAACTTCAGCTTCCATTAGACAATGAAGATGTGAGAATCTGGTACGTCCACAATTCACGGTTTCCTTAGATCCATGAAATTCCGTGTTGAATTTCAGTCAGAAAATGAGAACTCCGGAGTCGCTGTTCAGCAGGCCCGGGTGTAGCTCCCAGAGGCACACTGGTGCTCCTCTAGAATTTGGATAAAAATCGTTTTCACTGGAATAAAGAACCTTGATCAAGCCAGGTGGGTCTTGACCATCGAAATTGCTGCGTTTGCCCGGGATACTGACAAGAACCCACCTGTGCTAGTCCATGGCGTATTCAGCACAGGAATCTGCATCGATTGAGCCAAGACAAAGGAAAGCTCAGGGAGGCAGCACCCGTGTAGAAAAGCATTTGTACTTCAAAGATGAGGCCAATGAGGTGAAAGGACAAAGCCACGGCAAACAGTTTTGATCATCGGCAGAATTTCACGGAGCAATATTGCTGGGAGAGAAAAGGCACCACCTGAGGGAGGCACGCTCAACAAAACTACCTAGGGCAGGAGCCGGGTTGCCCCCAGGCACTAGGCGTGTCAGGCCTCAGCATTGTAAGAAGAGTTCCCTGAAGTCCCTGAGTGGTTTTCTCCGCTGTCCTACGTCTACGTTCCTAAAATTTACTCTGCGGTTTCTGATGATCCTGGCTTATGAACGGCCACCATTCACCGTTCTCCTTACACTCGTGCGTCTCCATCGGCCTTAAAAGAAAGGGAGGACACGCAACTGCTGGCAGGTAAATTCAGCAAAGTTTGTCTCAACACAAAAGAGACAGCTCTGTTGTGACCCGTCTTCCACGGTAAAACATTTCCTAGCCAATAAGGAATCTTCCCATCGCAATGACACTATGAGAGAATTGCCACCGATGGATTTGCCGCTGTGCCTACACATCATCTTGAGGCCATACAGTAGTGAAGCACGGGAACCCAGGCGCTTCACCCTTTACCCTAGACCAGTGAAACACTGTCTCTAAACATGCCCACATGCCTGTATCTATGCCCGTTCAAAGTTAACGCTAAACCGAAATCTTCTTTCTGTCCCACTATTTTGCAGCATTTTAAAGAAGTACACTGGGAAAGATTTTTCTGCAAGGAAGGAACTGCAGGCGGCGTGGCTGAAATGAGAATATCATGCTGCACGAGCTCTTTGCCCTCAGATGTAGAAGTGTCATCAGTGGGCATCATAGAGAAACGGGACTTTAATAAGTGATCATCAACCTCTGTGAATTCCCTTTGTTCTAGACGCCTGAAATAAAGAGCTGTCCTGAGTCACATAAACCTCCACCGAGTGGTCTTTATGTGGCGCGGGAACATGCCGGTATAAGAGAATTCCGAAGAAGGCTGAACGTCCACAATTGAATGGTCATTGCCAGAAATGAAGTGGCAGCCGGATCAGACTGGGAAACTTCAGCTTCCATTAGACAATGAAGATGTGAGAATCTGGTACGTCCACAATTCACGGTTTCCTTAGATCCATGAAATTCCGTGTTGAATTTCAGTCAGAAAATGAAAACTCCGGAGCCGCTGTTCAGCAGGCCCGGGTGTAGCTCCCAGAGGCACACTGGTGCTCCTCTAGAATTTGGATAAAAATCGTTTTCACTGGAATAAAGAACCTTGATCAAGCCAGGTGGGTCTTGACCATCGAAATTGCTGCGTTTGCCCGGTATACTGACAAGAACCCACCTGTGCTAGTCCATGGCGTATTCAGCACAGGAATCTGCATCGATTGAGCCAAGACAAAGGAAAGCTCAGGGAGGCAGCACCCGTGTAGAAAAGCATTTGTACTTCAAAGATGAGGCCAATGAGGTGAAAGGACAAAGCCACGGCAAACAGTTTTGATCATCGGCAGAATTTCACGGAGCAATATTGCTGGGAGAGAAAAGGCACCACCTGAGGGAGGCACGCTCAACAAAACTACCTAGGGCAGGAGCCGGGTTGCCCCCAGGCACTAGGCGTGTCAGGCCTCAGCATTGTAAGAAGAGTTCCCTGAAGTCCCTGAGTGGTTTTCTCCGCTGTCCTACGTCTACGTTCCTAAAATTTACTCTGCGGTTTCTGATGATCCTGGCTTATGAACGGCCACCATTCACCGTTCTCCTTACACTCGTGCGTCTCCATCGGCCTTAAAAGAAAGGGAGGACACGCAACTGCTGGCAGGTAAATTCAGCAAAGTTTGTCTCAACACAAAAGAGACAGCTCTGTGGTGACCCGTCTTCCACGGTAAAACATTTCCTAGCCAATAAGGAATCTTCCCATCGCAATGACACTATGAGAGAATTGCCACCGATGGATTTGCCGCTGTGCCTACACATCATCTTGAGGCCATACAGTAGTGAAGCACGGGAACCCAGGCGCTTCACCCTTTACCCTAGACCAGTGAAACACTGTCTCTAAACATGCCCACATGCCTGTATCTATGCCCGTTCAAAGTTAACGCTAAACCGAAATCTTCTTTCTGTCCCACTATTTTGCAGCATTTTAAAGAAGTACACTGGGAAAGATTTTTCTGCAAGGAAGGAACTGCAGGCGGCGTGGCTGAAATGAGAATATCATGCTGCACGAGCTCTTTGCCCTCAGATGTAGAAGTGTCATCAGTGGGCATCATAGAGAAACGGGACTTTAATAAGTGATCATCAACCTCTGTGAATTCCCTTTGTTCTAGACGCCTGAAATAAAGAGCTGTCCTGAGTCACATAAACCTCCACCGAGTGGTCTTTATGTGGCGCGGGAACATGCCGGTATAAGAGAATTCCGAAGAAGGCTGAACGTCCACAATTGAATGGTCATTGCCAGAAATGAAGTGGCAGCCGGATCAGACTGGGAAACTTCAGCTTCCATTAGACAATGAAGATGTGAGAATCTGGTACGTCCACAATTCACGGTTTCCTTAGATCCATGAAATTCCGTGTTGAATTTCAGTCAGAAAATGAAAACTCCGGAGCCGCTGTTCAGCAGGCCCGGGTGTAGCTCCCAGAGGCACACTGGTGCTCCTCTAGAATTTGGATAAAAATCGTTTTCACTGGAATAAAGAACCTTGATCAAGCCAGGTGGGTCTTGACCATCGAAATTGCTGCGTTTGCCCGGTATACTGACAAGAACCCACCTGTGCTAGTCCATGGCGTATTCAGCACAGGAATCTGCATCGATTGAGCCAAGACAAAGGAAAGCTCAGGGAGGCAGCACCCGTGTAGAAAAGCATTTGTACTTCAAAGATGAGGCCAATGAGGTGAAAGGACAAAGCCACGGCAAACAGTTTTGATCATCGGCAGAATTTCACGGAGCAATATTGCTGGGAGAGAAAAGGCACCACCTGAGGGAGGCACGCTCAACAAAACTACCTAGGGCAGGAGCCGGGTTGCCCCCAGGCACTAGGCGTGTCAGGCCTCAGCATTGTAAGAAGAGTTCCCTGAAGTCCCTGAGTGGTTTTCTCCGCTGTCCTACGTCTACGTTCCTAAAATTTACTCTGCGGTTTCTGATGATCCTGGCTTATGAACGGCCACCATTCACCGTTCTCCTTACACTCGTGCGTCTCCATCGGCCTTAAAAGAAAGGGAGGACACGCAACTGCTGGCAGGTAAATTCAGCAAAGTTTGTCTCAACACAAAAGAGACAGCTCTGTGGTGACCCGTCTTCCACGGTAAAACATTTCCTAGCCAATAAGGAATCTTCCCATCGCAATGACACTATGAGAGAATTGCCACCGATGGATTTGCCGCTGTGCCTACACATCATCTTGAGGCCATACAGTAGTGAAGCACGGGAACCCAGGCGCTTCACCCTTTACCCTAGACCAGTGAAACACTGTCTCTAAACATGCCCACATGCCTGTATCTATGCCCGTTCAAAGTTAACGCTAAACCGAAATCTTCTTTCTGTCCCACTATTTTGCAGCATTTTAAAGAAGTACACTGGGAAAGATTTTTCTGCAAGGAAGGAACTGCAGGCGGCGTGGCTGAAATGAGAATATCATGCTGCACGAGCTCTTTGCCCTCAGATGTAGAAGTGTCATCAGTGGGCATCATAGAGAAACGGGACTTTAATAAGTGATCATCAACCTCTGTGAATTCCCTTTGTTCTAGACGCCTGAAATAAAGAGTTGTCCTGAGTCACATAAACCTCCACCGAGTGGTCTTTATGTGGCGCGGGAACATGCCGGTATAAGAGAATTCCGAAGAAGGCTGAACGTCCACAATTGAATGGTCATTGCCAGAAAGGAAGTGGCAGCCGGATCAGACTGGGAAACTTCAGCTTCCATTAGACAATGAAGATGTGAGAATCTGGTACGTCCACAATTCACGGTTTCCTTAGATCCATGAAATTCCGTGTTGAATTTCAGTCAGAAAATGAAAACTCCGGAGCCGCTGTTCAGCAGGCCCGGGTGTAGCTCCCAGAGGCACACTGGTGCTCCTCTAGAATTTGGATAAAAATCGTTTTCACTGGAATAAAGAACCTTGATCAAGCCAGGTGGGTCTTGACCATCGAAATTGCTGCGTTTGCCCGGGATACTGACAAGAACCCACCTGTGCTAGTCCATGGCGTATTCAGCACAGGAATCTGCATCGATTGAGCCAAGACAAAGGAAAGCTCAGGGAGGCAGCACCCGTGTAGAAAAGCATTTGTACTTCAAAGATGAGGCCAATGAGGTGAAAGGACAAAGCCACGGCAAACAATTTTGATCATCGGCAGAATTTCACGGAGCAATATTGCTGGGAGAGAAAAGGCACCACCTGAGGGAGGCACGCTCAACAAAACTACCTAGGGCAGGAGCCGGGTTGCCCCCAGGCACTAGGCGTGTCAGGCCTCAGCATTGTAAGAAGAGTTCCCTGAAGTCCCTGAGTGGTTTTCTCCGCTGTCCTACGTCTACGTTCCTAAAATTTACTCTGCGGTTGATGATCCTGGCTTATGAACGGCCACCATTCACCGTTCTCCTTACACTCGTGCGTCTCCATCGGCCTTAAAAGAAAGGGAGGACACGCAACTGCTGGCAGGTAAATTCAGCAAAGTTTGTCTCAACACAAAAGAGACAGCTCTGTGGTGACCCGTCTTCCACGGTAAAACATTTCCTAGCCAATAAGGAATCTTCCCATCGCAATGACACTATGAGAGAATTGCCACCGATGGATTTGCCGCTGTGCCTACACATCATCTTGAGGCCATACAGTAGTGAAGCACGGGAACCCAGGCGCTTCACCCTTTACCCTAGACCAGTGAAACACTGTCTCTAAACATGCCCACATGCCTGTATCTATGCCCGTTCAAAGTTAACGCTAAACCGAAATCTTCTTTCTGTCCCACTATTTTGCAGCATTTTAAAGAAGTACACTGGGAAAGATTTTTCTGCAAGGCAGGAACTGCAGGCGGCGTGGCTGAAATGAGAATATCATGCTGCACGAGCTCTTTGCCCTCAGATGTAGAAGTGTCATCAGTGGGCATCATAGAGAAACGGGACTTTAATAAGTGATCATCAACCTCTGTGAATTCCCTTTGTTCAAGACGCCTGAAATAAAGAGTTGTCCTGAGTCACATAAACCTCGACCGAGTGGTCTTTATGTGGCGCGGGAACATGCCGGTATAAGAGAATTCCGAAGAAGGCTGAACGTCCACAATTGAATGGTCATTGCCAGAAATGAAGTGGCAGCCGGATCAGACTGGGAAACTTCAGCTTCCATTAGACAATGAAGATGTGAGAATCTGGTACGTCCAAAATTCACGGTTTCATTAGATCCATGAAATTCCGTGTTGAATTTCAGTCAGAAAATGAAAACTCCGGAGCCGCTGTTCAGCAGGCCTGGGTGTAGCTCCCAGAGGCACACTGGTGCTCCTCTAGAATTTGGATAAAAATCGTTTTCACTGGAATAAAGAACCTTGATCAAGCCAGGTGGGTCTTGACCATCGAAATTGCTGCGTTTGCCCGGTATACTGACAAGAACCCACCTGTGCTAGTCCATGGCGTATTCAGCACAGGAATCTGCATCGATTGAGCCAAGACAAAGGAAAGCTCAGGGAGGCAGCACCCGTGTAGAAAAGCATTTGTACTTCAAAGATGAGGCCAATGAGGTGAAAGGACAAAGCCACGGCAAACAATTTTGATCATCGGCAGAATTTCACGGAGCAATATTGCTGGGAGAGAAAAGGCACCACCTGAGGGAGGCACGCTCAACAAAACTACCTAGGGCAGGAGCCGGGTTGCCCCCAGGCACTAGGCGTGTCAGGCCTCAGCATTGTAAGAAGAGTTCCCTGAAGTCCCTGAGTGGTTTTCTCCGCTGTCCTACGTCTACGTTCCTAAAATTTACTCTGCGGTTTCTGATGATCCTGGCTTATGAACGGCCACCATTCACCGTTCTCCTTACACTCGTGCGTCTCCATCGGCCTTAAAAGAAAGGGAGGACACGCAACTGCTGGCAGGTAAATTCAGCAAAGTTTGTCTCAACACAAAAGAGACAGCTCTGTGGTGACCCGTCTTCCACGGTAAAACATTTCCTAGCCAATAAGGAATCTTCCCATCGCAATGACACTATGAGAGAATTGCCACCGATGGATTTGCCGCTGTGCCTACACATCATCTTGAGGCCATACAGTAGTGAAGCACGGGAACCCAGGCGCTTCACCCTTTACCCTAGACCAGTGAAACACTGTCTCTAAACATGCCCACATGCCTGTATCTATGCCCGTTCAAAGTTAACGCTAAACCGAAATCTTCTTTCTGTCCCACTATTTTGCAGCATTTTAAAGAAGTACACTGGGAAAGATTTTTCTGCAAGGAAGGAACTGCAGGCGGCGTGGCTGAAATGAGAATATCATGCTGCACGAGCTCTTTGCCCTCAGATGTAGAAGTGTCATCAGTGGGCATCATAGAGAAACGGGACTTTAATAAGTGATCATCAACCTCTGTGAATTCCCTTTGTTCTAGACGTCTGAAATAAAGAGCTGTCCTGAGTCACATAAACCTCCACCGAGTGGTCTTTATGTGGCGCGGGAACATGCCGGTATAAGAGAATTCCGAAGAAGGCTGAACGTCCACAATTGAATGGTCATTGCCAGAAATGAAGTGGCAGCCGGATCAGACTGGGAAACTTCAGCTTCCATTAGACAATGAAGATGTGAGAATCTGGTACGTCCACAATTCACGGTTTCCTTAGATCCATGAAATTCCGTGTTGAATTTCAGTCAGAAAATGAAAACTCCGGAGCCGCTGTTCAGCAGGCCCGGGTGTAGCTCCCAGAGGCACACTGGTGCTCCTCTAGAATTTGGATAAAAATCGTTTTCACTGGAATAAAGAACCTTGATCAAGCCAGGTGGGTCTTGACCATCGAAATTGCTGCGTTTGCCCGGTATACTGACAAGAACCCACCTGTGCTAGTCCATGGCGTATTCAGCACAGGAATCTGCATCGATTGAGCCAAGACAAAGGAAAGCTCAGGGAGGCAGCACCCGTGTAGAAAAGCATTTGTACTTCAAAGATGAGGCCAATGAGGTGAAAGGACAAAGCCACGGCAAACAGTTTTGATCATCGGCAGAATTTCACGGAGCAATATTGCTGGGAGAGAAAAGGCACCACCTGAGGGAGGCACGCTCAACAAAACTACCTAGGGCAGGAGCCGGGTTGCCCCCAGGCACTAGGCGTGTCAGGCCTCAGCATTGTAAGAAGAGTTCCCTGAAGTCCCTGAGTGGTTTTCTCCGCTGTCCTACGTCTACGTTCCTAAAATTTACTCTGCGGTTTCTGATGATCCTGGCTTATGAACGGCCACCATTCACCGTTCTCCTTACACTCGTGCGTCTCCATCGGCCTTAAAAGAAAGGGAGGACACGCAACTGCTGGCAGGTAAATTCAGCAAAGTTTGTCTCAACACAAAAGAGACAGCTCTGTGGTGACCCGTCTTCCACGGTAAAACATTTCCTAGCCAATAAGGAATCTTCCCATCGCAATGACACTATGAGAGAATTGCCACCGATGGATTTGCCGCTGTGCCTACACATCATCTTGAGGCCATACAGTAGTGAAGCACGGGAACCCAGGCGCTTCACCCTTTACCCTAGACCAGTGAAACACTGTCTCTAAACATGCCCACATGCCTGTATCTATGCCCGTTCAAAGTTAACGCTAAACCGAAATCTTCTTTCTGTCCCACTATTTTGCAGCATTTTAAAGAAGTACACTGGGAAAGATTTTTCTGCAAGGAAGGAACTGCAGGCGGCGTGGCTGAAATGAGAATATCATGCTGCACGAGCTCTTTGCCCTCAGATGTAGAAGTGTCATCAGTGGGCATCATAGAGAAACGGGACTTTAATAAGTGATCATCAACCTCTGTGAATTCCCTTTGTTCTAGACGCCTGAAATAAAGAGCTGTCCTGAGTCACATAAACCTCCACCGAGTGGTCTTTATGTGGCGCGGGAACATGCCGGTATAAGAGAATTCCGAAGAAGGCTGAACGTCCACAATTGAATGGTCATTGCCAGAAATGAAGTGGCAGCCGGATCAGACTGGGAAACTTCAGCTTCCATTAGACAATGAAGATGTGAGAATCTGGTACGTCCACAATTCACGGTTTCCTTAGATCCATGAAATTCCGTGTTGAATTTCAGTCAGAAAATGAAAACTCCGGAGCCGCTGTTCAGCAGGCCCGGGTGTAGCTCCCAGAGGCACACTGGTGCTCCTCTAGAATTTGGATAAAAATCGTTTTCACTGGAATAAAGAACCTTGATCAAGCCAGGTGGGTCTTGACCATCGAAATTGCTGCGTTTGCCCGGGATACTGACAAGAACCCACCTGTGCTAGTCCATGGCGTATTCAGCACAGGAATCTGCATCGATTGAGCCAAGACAAAGGAAAGCTCAGGGAGGCAGCACCCGTGTAGAAAAGCATTTGTACTTCAAAGATGAGGCCAATGAGGTGAAAGGACAAAGCCACGGCAAACAGTTTTGATCATCGGCAGAATTTCACGGAGCAATATTGCTGGGAGAGAAAAGGCACCACCTGAGGGAGGCACGCTCAACAAAACTACCTAGGGCAGGAGCCGGGTTGCCCCCAGGCACTAGGCGTGTCAGGCCTCAGCATTGTAAGAAGAGTTCCCTGAAGTCCCTGAGTGGTTTTCTCCGCTGTCCTACGTCTACGTTCCTAAAATTTACTCTGCGGTTTCTGATGATCCTGGCTTATGAACGGCCACCATTCACCGTTCTCCTTACACTCGTGCGTCTCCATCGGCCTTAAAAGAAAGGGAGGACACGCAACTGCTGGCAGGTAAATTCAGCAAAGTTTGTCTCAACACAAAAGAGACAGCTCTGTGGTGACCCGTCTTCCACGGTAAAACATTTCCTAGCCAATAAGGAATCTTCCCATCGCAATGACACTATGAGAGAATTGCCACCGATGGATTTGCCGCTGTGCCTACACATCATCTTGAGGCCATACAGTAGTGAAGCACGGGAACCCAGGCGCTTCACCCTTTACCCTAGACCAGTGAAACACTGTCTCTAAACATGCCCACATGCCTGTATCTATGCCCGTTCAAAGTTAACGCTAAACCGAAATCTTCTTTCTGTCCCACTATTTTGCAGCATTTTAAAGAAGTACACTGGGAAAGATTTTTCTGCAAGGAAGGAACTGCAGGCGGCGTGGCTGAAATGAGAATATCATGCTGCACGAGCTCTTTGCCCTCAGATGTAGAAGTGTCATCAGTGGGCATCATAGAGAAACGGGACTTTAATAAGTGATCATCAACCTCTGTGAATTCCCTTTGTTCTAGACGCCTGAAATAAAGAGTTGTCCTGAGTCACATAAACCTCCACCGAGTGGTCTTTATGTGGCGCGGGAACATGCCGGTATAAGAGAATTCCGAAGAAGGCTGAACGTCCACAATTGAATGGTCATTGCCAGAAATGAAGTGGCAGCCGGATCAGACTGGGAAACTTCAGCTTCCATTAGACAATGAAGATGTGAGAATCTGGTACGTCCACAATTCACGGTTTCCTTAGATCCATGAAATTCCGTGTTGAATTTCAGTCAGAAAATGAAAACTCCGGAGCCGCTGTTCAGCAGGCCTGGGTGTAGCTCCCAGAGGCACACTGGTGCTCCTCTAGAATTTGGATAAAAATCGTTTTCACTGGAATAAAGAACCTTGATCAAGACAGGTGGGTCTTGACCATCGAAATTGCTGCGTTTGCCCGGTATACTGACAAGAACCCACCTGTGCTAGTCCATGGCGTATTCAGCACAGGAATCTGCATCGATTGAGCCAAGACAAAGGAAAGCTCAGGGAGGCAGCACCCGTGTAGAAAAGCATTTGTACTTCAAAGATGAGGCCAATGAGGTGAAAGGACAAAGCCACGGCAAACAATTTTGATCATCGGCAGAATTTCACGGAGCAATATTGCTGGGAGAGAAAAGGCACCACCTGAGGGAGGCACGCTCAACAAAACTACCTAGGGCAGGAGCCGGGTTGCCCCCAGGCACTAGGCGTGTCAGGCCTCAGCATTGTAAGAAGAGTTCCCTGAAGTCCCTGAGTGGTTTTCTCCGCTGTCCTACGTCTACGTTCCTAAAATTTACTCTGCGGTTTCTGATGATCCTGGCTTATGAACGGCCACCATTCACCGTTCTCCTTACACTCGTGCGTCTCCATCGGCCTTAAAAGAAAGGGAGGACACGCAACTGCTGGCAGGTAAATTCAGCAAAGTTTGTCTCAACACAAAAGAGACAGCTCTGTTGTGACCCGTCTTCCACGGTAAAACATTTCCTAGCCAATAAGGAATCTTCCCATCGCAATGACACTATGAGAGAATTGCCACCAATGGATTTGCCGCTGTGCCTACACATCATCTTGAGGCCATACAGTAGTGAAGCACGGGAACCCAGGCGCTTCACCCTTTACCCTAGACCAGTGAAACACTGTCTCTAAACATGCCCACATGCCTGTATCTATGCCCGTTCAAAGTTAACGCTAAACCGAAATCTTCTTTCTGTCCCACTATTTTGCAGCATTTTAAAGAAGTACACTGGGAAAGATTTTTCTGCAAGGAAGGAACTGCAGGCGGCGTGGCTGAAATGAGAATATCATGCTGCACGAGCTCTTTGCCCTCAGATGTAGAAGTGTCATCAGTGGGCATCATAGAGAAACGGGACTTTAATAAGTGATCATCAACCTCTGTGAATTCCCTTTGTTCTAGACGCCTGAAATAAAGAGTTGTCCTGAGTCACATAAACCTCCACCGAGTGGTCTTTATGTGGCGCGGGAACATGCCGGTATAAGAGAATTCCGAAGAAGGCTGAACGTCCACAATTGAATGGTCATTGCCAGAAATGAAGTGGCAGCCGGATCAGACTGGGAAACTTCAGCTTCCATTAGACAATGAAGATGTGAGAATCTGGTACGTCCACAATTCACGGTTTCCTTAGATCCATGAAATTCCGTGTTGAATTTCAGTCAGAAAATGAAAACTCCGGAGCCGCTGTTCAGCAGGCCCGGGTGTAGCTCCCAGAGGCACACTGGTGCTCCTCTAGAATTTGGATAAAAATCGTTTTCACTGGAATAAAGAACCTTGATCAAGCCAGGTGGGTCTTGACCATCGAAATTGCTGCGTTTGCCCGGGATACTGACAAGAACCCACCTGTGCTAGTCCATGGCGTATTCAGCACAGGAATCTGCATCGATTGAGCCAAGACAAAGGAAAGCTCAGGGAGGCAGCACCCGTGTAGAAAAGCATTTGTACTTCAAAGATGAGGCCAATGAGGTGAAAGGACAAAGCCACGGCAAACAGTTTTGATCATCGGCAGAATTTCACGGAGCAATATTGCTGGGAGAGAAAAGGCACCACGTGAGGGAGGCACGCTCAACAAAACTACCTAGGGCAGGAGCCGGGTTGCCCCCAGGCACTAGGCGTGTCAGGCCTCAGCATTGTAAGAAGAGTTCCCTGAAGTCCCTGAGTGGTTTTCTCCGCTGTCCTACGTCTACGTTCCTAAAATTTACTCTGCGGTTTCTGATGATCCTGGCTTATGAACGGCCACCATTCACCGTTCTCCTTACACTCGTGCGTCTCCATCGGCCTTAAAAGAAAGGGAGGACACGCAACTGCTGGCAGGTAAATTCAGCAAAGTTTGTCTCAACACAAAAGAGACAGCTGTGTGGTGACCCGTCTTCCACGGTAAAACATTTCCTAGCCAATAAGGAATCTTCCCATCGCAATGACACTATGAGAGAATTGCCACCGATGGATTTGCCGCTGTGCCTACACATCATCTTGAGGCCATACAGTAGTGAAGCACGGGAACCCAGGCGCTTCACCCTTTACCCTAGACCAGTGAAACACTGTCTCCAAACATGCCCACATGCCTGTATCTATGCCCGTTCAAAGTTAACGCTAAACCGAAATCTTCTTTCTGTCCCACTATTTTGCAGCATTTTAAAGAAGTACACTGGGAAAGATTTTTCTGCAAGGAAGGAACTGCAGGCGGCGTGGCTGAAATGAGAATATCATGCTGCACGAGCTCTTTGCCCTCAGATGTAGAAGTGTCATCAGTGGGCATCATAGAGAAACGGGCCTTTAATAAGTGATCATCAACCTCTGTGAATTCCCTTTGTTCTAGACGCCTGAAATAAAGAGTTGTCCTGAGTCACATAAACCTCCACCGAGTGGTCTTTATGTGGCGCGGGAACATGCCGGTATAAGAGAATTCCGAAGAAGGCTGAACGTCCACAATTGAATGGTCATTGCCAGAAATGAAGTGGCAGCCGGATCAGACTGGGAAACTTCAGCTTCCATTAGACAATGAAGATGTGAGAATCTGGTACGTCCACAATTCACGGTTTCCTTAGATCCATGAAATTCCGTGTTGAATTTCAGTCAGAAAATGAAAACTCCGGAGCCGCTGTTCAGCAGGCCCGGGTGTAGCTCCCAGAGGCACACTGGTGCTCCTCTAGAATTTGGATAAAAATCGTTTTCACTGGAATAAAGAACCTTGATCAAGCCAGGTGGGTCTTGACCATCGAAATTGCTGCGTTTGCCCGGGATACTGACAAGAACCCACCTGTGCTAGTCCATGGCGTATTCAGCACAGGAATCTGCATCGATTGAGCCAAGACAAAGGAAAGCTCAGGGAAGCAGCACCCGTGTAGAAAAGCATTTGTACTTCAAAGATGAGGCCAATGAGGTGAAAGGACAAAGCCACGGCAAACAATTTTGATCATCGGCAGAATTTCACGGAGCAATATTGCTGGGAGAGAAAAGGCACCACCTGAGGGAGGCACGCTCAACAAAACTACCTAGGGCAGGAGCCGGGTTGCCCCCAGGCACTAGGCGTGTCAGGCCTCAGCATTGTAAGGAGAGTTCACTGAAGTCCCTGAGTGAAGTTTTCTCCGCTGTCCTACGTCTACGTTCCTAAAATTTACTCTGCGGTTTCTGATGATCCTGGCTTATGAACGGCCACCATTCACCGTTCTCCTTACACTCGTGCGTCTCCATCGGCCTTAAAAGAAAGGGAGGACACGCAACTGCTGGCAGGTAAATTCAGCAAAGTTTGTCTCAACACAAAAGAGACAGCTCTGTGGTGACCCGTCTTCCACGGTAAAACATTTCCTAGCGAATAAGGAATCTTCCCATCGCAATGACACTATGAGAGAATTGCCACCGATGGATTTGCCGCTGTGCCTACACATCATCTTGAGGCCATACAGTAGTGAAGCACCGGAACCCAGGCGCTTCACCCTTTACCCTAGACCAGTGAAACACTGTCTCTAAACATGCCCACATGCCTGTATCTATGCCCGTTTAAAGTTAACGCTAAACCGAAATCTTCTTTCTGTCCCACTATTTTGCAGCATTTTAAAGAAGTACACTGGGAAAGATTTTTCTGCAAGGAAGGAACTGCAGGCGGCGTGGCTGAAATGAGAATATCATGCTGCACGAGCTCTTTGCCCTCAGATGTAGAAGTGTCATCAGTGGGCATCATAGAGAAACGGGACTTTAATAAGTGATCATCAACCTCTGTGAATTCCCTTTGTTCTAGACGCCTGAAATAAAGAGTTGTCCTGAGTCACATAAACCTCGACCGAGTGGTCTTTATGTGGCGCGGGAACATGCCGGTATAAGAGAATTCCGAAGAAGGCTGAACGTCCACAATTGAATGGTCATTGCCAGAAAGGAAGTGGCAGCCGGATCAGACTGGGAAACTTCAGCTTCCATTAGACAATGAAGATGTGAGAATCTGGTACGTCCACAATTCACGGTTTCCTTAGATCCATGAAATTCCGTGTTGAATTTCAGTCAGAAAATGAAAACTCCGGAGCCGCTGTTCAGCAGGCCCGGGTGTAGCTCCCAGAGGCACACTGGTGCTCCTCTAGAATTTGGATAAAAATCGTTTTCACTGGAATAAAGAACCTTGATCAATCCAGGTGGGTCTTGACCATCGAAATTGCTGCGTTTGCCCGGGATACTGAAAAGAACCCACCTGTGCTAGTCCATGGCGTATTCAGCACAGGAATCTGCATCGATTGAGCCAAGACAAAGGAAAGCTTAGGGAAGCAGCACCCGTGTAGAAAAGCATTTGTACTTCAAAGATGAGGCCAATGAGGTGAAAGGACAAAGCCACGGCAAACAGTTTTGATCATCGGCAGAATTTCACGGAGCAATATTGCTGGGAGAGAAAAGGCACCACCTGAGGGAGGCACGCTCAACAAAACTACCTAGGGCAGGAGCCGGGTTGCCCCCAGGCACTAGGCGTGTCAGGCCTCAGCATTGTAAGGAGATTTCCCTGAAGTCCCTGAGTGAAGTTTTCTCCGCTGTCCTACGTCTACGTTCCTAAAATTTACTCTACGGTTTCTGATGATCCTGGCTTATGAAAGGCCACCATTCACCGTTCCCCTTACACTCGTGCGTCTCCATCGGCCTTAAAAGAAAGGGGGGACACGCAACTGCTGGCAGGTAAATTCAGCAAAGTTTGTCTCAACACAAAAGAGACAGCTCTGTGGTGTCCCGTCTTCCACGGTAAAACATTTCCTAGCCAATAAGGAATCTTCCCATCGCAATGACACTATGAGAGAATTGCCACCGATGGATTTGCCGCTGTGCCTACACATCATCTTGAGGCCATACAGTAGTGAAGCACGGGAACCCAGGCGCTTCACCCTTTACCCTAGACCAGTGAAACACTGTCTCTAAACATGCCCACATGCCTGTATCTATGCCCGTTTAAAGTTAACGCTAAACCGAAATCTTCTTTCTGTCCCACTATTTTGCAGCATTTTAAAGAAGTACACTGGGAAAGATTTTTCTGCAAGGAAGGAACTGCAGGCGGCGTGGCTGAAATGAGAATATCATGCTGCACGAGCTCTTTGCCCTCAGATGTAGAAGTGTCATCAGTGGGCATCATAGAGAAACGGGACTTTAATAAGTGATCATCAACCTCTGTGAATTCCCTTTGTTCTAGACGCCTGAAATAAAGAGTTGTCCTGAGTCACATAAACCTCCACCGAGTGGTCTTTATGTGGCGCGGGAACATGCCGGTATAAGAGAATTCCGAAGAAGGCTGAACGTCCACAATTGAATGGTCATTGCCAGAAATGAAGTGGCAGCCGGATCAGACTGGGAAACTTCAGCTTCCATTAGACAATGAAGATGTGAGAATCTGGTACGTCCACAATTCACGGTTTCCTTAGATCCATGAAATTCCGTGTTGAATTTCAGTCAGAAAATGAAAACTCCGGAGCCGCTGTTCAGCAGGCCCGGGTGTAGCTCCCAGAGGCACACTGGTGCTCCTCTAGAATTTGGATAAAAATCGTTTTCACTGGAATAAAGAACCTTGATCAAGCCAGGTGGGTCTTGACCATCGAAATTGCTGCGTTTGCCCGGGATACTGACAAGAACCCACCTGAGCTAGTCCATGGCGTATTCAGCACAGGAATCTGCATCGATTGAGCCAAGACAAAGGAAAGCTCAGGGAAGCAGCACCCGTGTAGAAAAGCATTTGTACTTCAAAGATGAGGCCAATGAGGTGAAAGGACAAAGCCACGGCAAACAGTTTTGATCATCGGCAGAATTTCACGGAACAATATTGCTGGGAGAGAAAAGGCACCACCTGAGGGAGGCACGCTCAACAAAACTACCTAGGGCAGGAGCCGGGTTGCCCCCAGGCACTAGGCGTGTCAGGCCTCAGCATTGTAAGGAGAGTTCACTGAAGTCCCTGAGTGAAGTTTTCTCCGCTGTCCTACGTCTACGTTCCTAAAATTTACTCTACGGTTTCTGATGATCCTGGCTTATGAACGGCCACCATTCACCATTCTCCTTACACTCGTGCGTCTCCATCGGCCTTAAAAGAAAGGGAGGACACCCAACTGCTGGCAGGTAAATTCAGCAAAGTTTGTCTCAACACAAAAGAGACAGCTCTGTGGTGACCCGTCTTCCACGGTAAAACATTTCCTAGCCAATAAGGAATCTTCCCATCGCAATGACACTATGAGAGAATTGCCACCAATGGATTTGCCGCTGTGCCTACACATCATCTTGAGGCCATACAGTAGTGAAGCACGGGAACCCAGGCGCTTCACCCTTTACCCTAGACCAGTGAAACACTGTCTCTAAACATGCCCACATGCCTGTATCTATGCCCGTTCAAAGTTAACGCTAAACCGAAATCTTCTTTCTGTCCCACTATTTTGCAGCATTTTAAAGAAGTACACTGGGAAAGATTTTTCTGCAAGGAAGGAACTGCAGGCGGCGTGGCTGAAATGAGAATATCATGCTGCACGAGCTCTTTGCCCTCAGATGTAGAAGTGTCATCAGTGGGCATCATAGAGAAACGGGACTTTAATAAGTGATCATCAACCTCTGTGAATTCCCTTTGTTCTAGACGCCTGAAATAAAGAGTTGTCCTGAGTCACATAAACCTCCACCGAGTGGTCTTTATGTGGCGCGGGAACATGCCGGTATAAGAGAATTCCGAAGAAGGCTGAACGTCCACAATTGAATGGTCATTGCCAGAAATGAAGTGGCAGCCGGATCAGACTGGGAAACTTCAGCTTCCATTAGACAATGAAGATGTGAGAATCTGGTACGTCCACAATTCACGGTTTCCTTAGATCCATGAAATTCCGTGTTGAATTTCAGTCAGAAAATGAAAACTCCGGAGCCGCTGTTCAGCAGGCCCGGGTGTAGCTCCCAGAGGCACACTGGTGCTCCTCTAGAATTTGGATAAAAATCGTTTTCACTGGAATAAAGAACCTTGATCAAGCCAGGTGGGTCTTGACCATCGAAATTGCTGCGTTTGCCCGGGATACTGACAAGAACCCACCTGTGCTAGTCCATGGCGTATTCAGCACAGGAATCTGCATCGATTGAGCCAAGACAAAGGAAAGCTCAGGGAGGCAGCACCCGTGTAGAAAAGCATTTGTACTTCAAAGATGAGGCCAATGAGGTGAAAGGACAAAGCCACGGCAAACAATTTTGATCATCGCAGAATTTCACGGAGCAATATTGCTGGGAGAGAAAAGGCACCACCTGAGGGAGGCACGCTCAACAAAACTACCTAGGGCAGGAGCCGGGTTGCCCCCAGGCACTAGGCGTGTCAGGCCTCAGCATTGTAAGGAGAGTTCCCTGAAGTCCCTGAGTGAAGTTTTCTCCGCTGTCCTACGTCTACGTTCCTAAAATTTACTCTACGGTTTCTGATGATCCTGGCTTATGAACGGCCACCATTCACCGTTCTCCTTACACTCGTGCGTCTCCATCGGCCTTAAAAGAAAGGGAGGACACGCAACTGCTGGCATGTAAATTCAGCAAAGTTTGTCTCAACACAAAAGAGACAGCTCTGTGGTGACCCGTCTTCCACGGTAAAACATTTCCTAGCCAATAAGGAATCTTCCCATCGCAATGACACTATGAGAGAATTGCCACCGATGGATTTGCCGCTGTGCCTACACATCATCTTGAGGCCATACAGTAGTGAAGCACGGGAACCCAGGCGCTTAACCCTTTACCCTAGACCAGTGAAACACTGTCTCCAAACATGCCCACATGCCTGTATCTATGCCCGTTCAAAGTTAACGCTAAACCGAAATCTTCTTTCTGTCCCACTATTTTGCAGCATTTTAAAGAAGTACACTGGGAAAGATTTTTCTGCAAGGAAGGAACTGCAGGCGGCATGGCTGAAATGAGAATATCATGCTGCACGAGCTCTTTGCCCTCAGATGTAGAAGTGTCATCAGTGGGCATCATAGAGAAACGGGACTTTAATAAGTGATCATCAACCTCTGTGAATTCCCTTTGTTCTAGACGCCTGAAATAAAGAGTTGTCCTGAGTCACATAAACCTCCACCGAGTGGTCTTTATGTGGCGCGGGAACATGCCGGTATAAGAGAATTCCGAAGAAGGCTGAACGTCCACAATTGAATGGTCATTGCCAGAAATGAAGTGGCAGCCGGATCAGACTGGGAAACTTCAGCTTCCATTAGACAATGAAGATGTGAGAATCTGGTACGTCCACAATTCACGGTTTCCTTAGATCCATGAAATTCCGTGTTGAATTTCAGTCAGAAAATGAAAACTCCGGAGCCGCTGTTCAGCAGGCCCGGGTGTAGCTCCCAGAGGCACACTGGTGCTCCTCTAGAATTTGGATAAAAATCGTTTTCACTGGAATAAAGAACCTTGATCAAGCCAGGTGGGTCTTGACCATCGAAATTGCTGCGTTTGCCCGGGATACTGACAAGAACCCACCTGTGCTAGTCCATGGCGTATTCAGCACAGGAATCTGCATCGATTGAGCCAAGACAAAGGAAAGCTCAGGGAAGCAGCACCCGTGTAGAAAAGCATTTGTACTTCAAAGATGAGGCCAATGAGGTGAAAGGACAAAGCCACGGCAAACAATTTTGATCATCGGCAGAATTTCACGGAGCAATATTGCTGGGAGAGAAAAGGCACCACCTGAGGGAGGCACGCTCAACAAAACTACCTAGGGCAGGAGCCGGGTTGCCCCCAGGCACTAGGCGTGTCAGGCCTCAGCATTGTAAGGAGAGTTCCCTGAAGTCCCTGAGTGAAGTTTTCTCCGCTGTCCTACGTCTACGTTCCTAAAATTTACTCTACGGTTTCTGATGATCCTGGCTTATGAACGGCCACCATTCACCGTTCTCCTTACACTCGTGCGTCTCCATCGGCCTTAAAAGAAAGGGAGGACACGCAACTGCTGGCAGGTAAATTCAGCAAAGTTTGTCTCAACACAAAAGAGACAGCTCTGTGGTGACCCGTCTTCCACGGTAAAACATTTCCTAGCCAATAAGGAATCTTCCCATCGCAATGACACTATGAGAGAATTGCCACCGATGGATTTGCCGCTGTGCCTACACATCATCTTGAGGCCATACAGTAGTGAAGCACGGGAACCCAGGCGCTTAACCCTTTACCCTAGACCAGTGAAACACTGTCTCCAAACATGCCCACATGCCTGTATCTATGCCCGTTCAAAGTTAACGCTAAACCGAAATCTTCTTTCTGTCCCACTATTTTGCAGCATTTTAAAGAAGTACACTGGGAAAGATTTTTCTGCAAGGAAGGAACTGCAGGCGGCATGGCTGAAATGAGAATATCATGCTGCACGAGCTCTTTGCCCTCAGATGTAGAAGTGTCATCAGTGGGCATCATAGAGAAACGGGACTTTAATAAGTGATCATCAACCTCTGTGAATTCCCTTTGTTCTAGACGCCTGAAATAAAGAGTTGTCCTGAGTCACATAAACCTCCACCGAGTGGTCTTTATGTGGCGCGGGAACATGCCGGTATAAGAGAATTCCGAAGAAGGCTGAACGTCCACAATTGAATGGTCATTGCCAGAAATGAAGTGGCAGCCGGATCAGACTGGGAAACTTCAGCTTCCATTAGACAATGAAGATGTGAGAATCTGGTACGTCCACAATTCACGGTTTCCTTAGATCCATGAAATTCCGTGTTGAATTTCAGTCAGAAAATGAAAACTCCGGAGCCGCTGTTCAGCAGGCCCGGGTGTAGCTCCCAGAGGCACACTGGTGCTCCTCTAGAATTTGGATAAAAATCGTTTTCACTGGAATAAAGAACCTTGATCAAGCCAGGTGGGTCTTGACCATCGAAATTGCTGCGTTTGCCCGGGATACTGACAAGAACCCACCTGTGCTAGTCCATGGCGTATTCAGCACAGGAATCTGCATCGATTGAGCCAAGACAAAGGAAAGCTCAGGGAAGCAGCACCCGTGTAGAAAAGCATTTGTACTTCAAAGATGAGGCCAATGAGGTGAAAGGACAAAGCCACGGCAAACAATTTTGATCATCGGCAGAATTTCACGGAGCAATATTGCTGGGAGAGAAAAGGCACCACCTGAGGGAGGCACGCTCAACAAAACTACCTAGGGCAGGAGCCAGGTTGCCCCCAGGCACTAGGCGTGTCAGGCCTCAGCATTGTAAGGAGAGTTCCCTGAAGTCCCTGAGTGAAGTTTTCTCCGCTGTTTACGTCTACGTTCCTAAAATTTACTCTACGGTTTCTGATGATCCTGGCTTATGAACGGCCACCATTCACCGTTCTCCTTACACTCGTGCGTCTCCATCGGCCTTAAAAGAAAGGGGGGACACGCAACTGCTGGCAGGTAAATTCAGCAAAGTTTGTCTCAACACAAAAGAGACAGCTCTGTGGTGTCCCGTCTTCCACGGTAAAACATTTCCTAGCGAATAAGGAATCTTCCCATCGCAATGACACTATGAGAGAATTGCCACCGATGGATTTGCCGCTGTGCCTACACATCATCTTGAGGCCATACAGTAGTGAAGCACGGGAACCCAGGCGCTTCACCCTTTACCCTAGACCAGTGAAACACTGTCTCTAAACATGCCCACATGCCTGTATCTATGCCCGTTTAAAGTTAACGCTAAACCGAAATCTTCTTTCTGTCCCACTATTTTGCAGCATTTTAAAGAAGTACACTGGGAAAGATTTTTCTGCAAGGAAGGAACTGCAGGCGGCGTGGCTGAAATGAGAATATCATGCTGCATGAGCTCTTTGCCCTCAGATGTAGAAGTGTCATCAGTGGGCATCATAGAGAAACGGGACTTTAATAAGTGATCATCAACCTCTGTGAATTCCCTTTGTTCTAGACGCCTGAAATAAAGAGTTGTCCTGAGTCACATAAACCTCCACCGAGTGGTCTTTATGTGGCGCGGGAACATGCCGGTATAAGAGAATTCCGAAGAAGGCTGAACGTCCACAATTGAATGGTCATTGCCAGAAATGAAGTGGCAGCCGGATCAGACTGGGAAACTTCAGCTTCCATTAGACAATGAAGATGTGAGAATCTGGTACGTCCACAATTCACGGTTTCCTTAGATCCATGAAATTCCGTGTTGAATTTCAGTCAGAAAATGAAAACTCCGGAGCCGCTGTTCAGCAGGCCCGGGTGTAGCTCCCAGAGGCACACTGGTGCTCCTCTAGAATTTGGATAAAAATCGTTTTCACTGGAATAAAGAACCTTGATCAAGCCAGGTGGGTCTTGACCATCGAAATTGCTGCGTTTGCCCGGGATACTGACAAGAACCCACCTGTGCTAGTCCATGGCGTATTCAGCACAGGAATCTGCATCGATTGAGCCCAGACAAAGGAAAGCTCAGGGAGGCAGCACCCGTGTAGAAAAGCATTTGTACTTCAAAGATGAGGCCAATGAGGTGAAAGGACAAAGCCACGGCAAACAGTTTTGATCATCGGCAGAATTTCACGGAGCAATATTGCTGGGAGAGAAAAGGCACCACCTGAGGGAGGCACGCTCAACAAAACTACCTAGGGCAGGATCCGGGTTGCCCCCAGGCACTAGGCGTGTCAGGCATCAGCATTGTAAGGAGAGTTCCCTGAAGTCCCTGAGTGAAGTTTTCTCCGCTGTCCTACGTCTACGTTCCTAAAATTTACTCTGCGGTTTCTGATGATCCTGGCTTATGAACGGCCACCATTCACCGTTCTCCTTACACGTGCGTCTCCATCGGCCTTAAAAGAAAGGGAGGACACGCAACTGCTGGCAGGTAAATTCAGCAAAGTTTGTCTCAATACAAAAGAGACAGCTCTGTGGTGACCCGTCTTCCACGGTAAAACATTTCCTAGCCAATAAGGAATCTTCCCATCGCAATGACACTATGAGAGAATTGCCACCGATGGATTTGCCGCTGTGCCTACACATCATCTTGAGGCCATACAGTAGTGAAGCACGGGATCCCAGGCTCTTCACCCTTTACCCTAGACCAGTGAAACACTGTCTCCAAACATGCCCACATGCCTGTATCTATGCCCGTTCAAAGTTAACGCTAAACCGAAATCTTCTTTCTGTCCCACTATTTTGCAGCATTTTAAAGAAGTACACTGGGAAAGATTTTTCTGCAAGGAAGGAACTGCAGGCGGCGTGGCTGAAATGAGAATATCATGCTGCACGAGCTCTTTGCCCTCAGATGTAGAAGTGTCATCAGTGGGCATCATAGAGAAACGGGACTTTAATAAGTGATCACCAACCTCTGTGAATTCCCTTTGTTCTAGACGCCTGAAATAAAGAGTTGTCCTGAGTCACATAAACCTCCACCGAGTGGTCTTTATGTGGCGCGGGAACATGCCGGTATAAGAGAATTCCGAAGAAGGCTGAATGTCCACAATTGAATGGTCATTGCCAGAAATGAAGTGGCAGCCGGATCAGACTGGGAAACTTCAGCTTCCATTAGACAATGAAGATGTGAGAATCTGGTACGTCCACAATTCACGGTTTCCTTAGATCCATGAAATTCCGTGTTGAATTTCAGTCAGAAAATGAAAACTCCGGAGCCGCTGTTCAGCAGGCCAGGGTGTAGCTCCCAGAGGCACACTGGTGCTCCTCTAGAATTTGGATAAAAATCGTTTTCACTGGAATAAAGAACCTTGATCAAGCCAGGTGGGTCTTGACCATCGAAATTGCTGCGTTTGCCCGGTATACTGACAAGAACCCACCTGTGCTAGTCCATGGCGTATTCAGCACAGGAATCTGCATCGATTGAGCCAAGACAAAGGAAAGCTCAGGGAGGCAGCACCCGTGTAGAAAAGCATTTGTACTTCAAAGATGAGGCCAATGAGGTGAAAGGACAAAGCCACGGCAAACAATTTTGATCATCCGCAGAATTTCACGGAGCAATATTGGTGGGAGAGAAAAGGCACCACCTGAGGGAGGCACGCTCAACAAAACTACCTAGGGCAGGAGCCGGGTTGCCCCCAGGCACTAGGCGTGTCAGGCCTCAGCATTGTAAGAAGAGTTCCCTGAAGTCCCTGAGTGGTTTTCTCCGCTGTCCTACGTCTACGTTCCTAAAATTTACTCTGCGGTTTCTGATGATCCTGGCTTATGAACGGCCACCATTCACCGTTCTCCTTACACTCGTGCGTCTCCATCGGCCTTAAAAGAAAGGGAGGACACGCAACTGCTGGCAGGTAAATTCAGCAAAGTTTGTCTCAACACAAAAGACACAGCTCTGTGGTGACCCGTCTTCCACGGTAAAACATTTCCTAGCGAATAAGGAATCTTCCCATCGCAATGACACTATGAGAGAATTGCCACCGATGGATTTGCCGCTGTGCCTACACATCATCTTGAGGCCATACAGTAGTGAAGCACGGGAACCCAGGCGCTTCACCCTTTACCCTAGACCAGTGAAACACTGTCTCCAAACATGCCCACATGCCTGTATCTATGCCCGTTTAAAGTTAACGCTAAACCGAAATCTTCTTTCTGTCCCACTATTTTGCAGCATTTTAAAGAAGTACACTGGGAAAGATTTTTCTGCAAGGAAGGAACTGCAGGCGGCGTGGCTGAAATGAGAATATCATGCTGCACGAGCTCTTTGCCCTCAGATGTAGAAGTGTCATCAGTGGGCATCATAGAGAAACGGGACTTTAATAAGTGATCATCAACTTCTGTGAATTCCCTTTGTTCTAGACGCCTGAAATAAAGAGTTGTCCTGAGTCACATAAACCTCCACCGAGTGGTCTTTATGTGGCGCGGGAACATGCCGGTATAAGAGAATTCCGAAGAAGGCTGAACGTCCACAATTGAATGGTCATTGCCAGAAATGAAGTGGCAGCCGGATCAGACTGGGAAACTTCAGCTTCCATTACACAATGAAGATGTGAGAATCTGGTACGTCCACAATTCACGGTTTCCTTAGATCCATGAAATTCCGTGTTGAATTTCAGTCAGAAAATGAAAACTCCGGAGCCGCTGTTCAGCAGGCCCGGGTGTAGCTCCCAGAGGCACACTGGTGCTCCTCTAGAATTTGGATAAAAATCGTTTTCACTGGAATAAAGAACCTTGATCAAGCCAGGTGGGTCTTGACCATCGAAATTGCTGCGTTTGCCCGGGATACTGACAAGAACCCACCTGTGCTAGTCCATGGCGTATTCAGCACAGGAATCTGCATCGATTGAGCCAAGACAAAGGAAAGCTCAGGGAAGCAGCACCCGTGTAGAAAAGCATTTGTACTTCAAAGATGAGGCCAATGAGGTGAAAGGACAAAGCCACGGCAAACAATTTTGATCATCGGCAGAATTTCACGGAGCAGTATTGCTGGGAGAGAAAAGGCACCACCTGAGGGAGGCACGCTCAACAAAACTACCTAGGGCAGGAGCCGGGTTGCCCCCAGGCACTAGGCGTGTCAGGCCTCAGCATTGTAAGGAGAGTTCACTGAAGTCCCTGAGTGAAGTTTACTCCGCTGTCCTACGTCTACGTTCCTAAAATTTACTCTACGGTTTCTGATGATCCTGGCTTATGAACGGCCACCATTCACCGTTCTCCTTACACTCGTGCGTCTCCATCGGCCTTAAAAGAAAGGGAGGACACGCAACTGCTGGCAGGTAAATTCGGCAAAGTTTATCTCAAAACAAAAGAGACAGCTCTGTGGTGACCGGTCTTCCACGGTAAAACATTTCCTAGCCAATAAGGAATCTTCCCATCGCAATGACACTATGAGAGAATTGCCACCGATGGATTTGCCGCTGTGCCTACACATCATCTTGAGGCCATACAGTAGTGAAGCACGGGAACCCAGGCGCTTCACCCTTTACCCTAGACCAGTGAAACACTGTCTCCAAACATGCCCACATGCCTATATCTATGCCCGTTCAAAGTTAACGCTAAACCGAAATCTTCTTTCTGTCCCACTATTTTGCAGCATTTTAAAGAAGTACACTGGGAAAGATTTTTCTGCAAGGAAGGAACTGCAGGCGGCGTGGCTGAAATGAGAATATCATGCTGCACGAGCTCTTTGCCCTCAGATGTAGAAGTGTCATCAGTGGGCATCATAGAGAAACGGGACTTTAATAAGTGATCATCAACCTCTGTGAATTCCCTTTGTTCTAGACGCCTGAAATAAAGAGTTGTCCTGAGTCACATAAACCTTCACCGAGTGGTCTTTATGTGGCGCGGGAACATGCCGGTATAAGAGAATTCCGAAGAAGGCTGAACGTCCACAATTGAATGGTCATTGCCAGAAATGAAGTGGCAGCCGGATCAGACTGGGAAACGTCAGCTTCCATTAGACAATGAAGATGTGAGAATCTGGTACGTCCACAATTCACGGTTTCCTTAGATCCATGAAATTCCGTGTTGAATTTCAGTCAGAAAATGAAAACTCCGGAGCCGCTGTTCAGCAGGCCCGGGTGTAGCTCCCAGAGGCACACTGGTGCTCCTCTAGAATTTGGATAAAAATCGTTTTCACTGGAATAAAGAACCTTGATCAAGCCAGGTGGGTCTTGACCATCGAAATTGCTGCGTTTGCCCAGTATACTGAAAAGAACCCACCTGTGCTAGTCCATGGCGTATTCAGCACAGGAATCTGCATCGATTGAGCCAAGACAAAGGAAAGCTCAGGGAGGCAGCACCCGTGTAGAAAAGCATTTGTACTTCAAAGATGAGGCCAATGAGGTGAAAGGACAAAGCCACGGCAAACAATTTTGATCATCCGCAGAATTTCACGGAGCAATATTGCTGGGAGAGAAAAGGCACCACCTGAGGGAGGCACGGTCAACAAAACTACCTAGGGCAGGATCCGGGTTGTCCCCAGGCACTAGGCGTGTCAGGCCTCAGCATTGTAAGGAGAGTTCCCTGAAGTCCCTGAGTGGTTTTCTCCGCTGTCCTATGTCTACGTTCCTAAAATTTACTCTGCGGTTTCTGATGATCCTGGCTTATGAACGGCCACCATTCACCGTTCTCCTTACACTCGTGCGTCTCCATCGGCCTTAAAAGAAAGGGAGGACACGCAACTGCTGGCAGGTAAATTCAGCAAAGTTTGTCTCAACACAAAAGAGACAGCTCTGTGGTGACCCGTCTTCCACGGTAAAACATTTCCTAGCGAATAAGGAATCTTCCCATCGCAATGACACTATGAGAGAATTGCCACCGATGGATTTGCCGCTGTGCCTACACATCATCTTGAGGCCATACAGTAGTGAAGCACGGGATCCCAGGCTCTTCACCCTTTACCCTAGACCAGTGAAACACTGTCTCCAAACATGCCCACATGCCTGTATCTATGCCCGTTTAAAGTTAACGCTAAACCGAAATCTTCTTTCTGTCCCACTATTTTGCAGCATTTTAAAGAAGTACACTGGGAAAGATTTTTCTGCAAGGAAGGAACTGCAGGCGGCGTGGCTGAAATGAGAATATCATGCTGCACGAGCTCTTTGCCCTCAGATGTAGAAGTGTCATCAGTGGGCATCATAGAGAAACGGGACTTTAATAAGTGATCATCAACCTCTGTGAATTCCCTTTGTTCTAGACGCCTGAAATAAAGAGTTGTCCTGAGTCACATAAAACCTCCACCGAGTGGTCTTTATGTGGCGCGGGAACATGCCGGTATAAGAGAATTCCGAAGAAGGCTGAACGTCCACAATTGAATGGTCATTGCCAGAAATGAAGTGGCAGCCGGATCAGACTGGGAAACTTCAGCTTCCATTAGACAATGAAGATGTGAGAATCTGGTACGTCCACAATTCACGGTTTCCTTAGATCCATGAAATTCCGTGTTGAATTTCAGTCAGAAAATGAAAACTCCGGAGCCGCTGTTCAGCAGGCCCGGGTGTAGTTCCCAGAGGCACACTGGTGCTCCTCTAGAATTTGGATAAAAATCGTTTTCACTGGAATAAAGAACCTTGATCAAGCCAGGTGGGTCTTGACCATCGAAATTGCTGCGTTTGCCCGGTATACTGACAAGAACCCACCTGTGCTAGTCCATGGCGTATTCAGCACAGGAATCTGCATCGATTGAGCCAAGACAAAGGAAAGCTCAGGGAGGCAGCACCCGTGTAGAAAAGCATTTGTACTTCAAAGATGAGGCCAATGAGGTGAAAGGACAAAGCCACGGCAAACAGTTTTGATCATCGGCAGAATTTCACGGAGCAATATTGCTGGGAGAGAAAAGGCACCACCTGAGGGAGGCACGCTCAACAAAACTACCTAGGGCAGGAGCCGGGTTGCCCCCAGGCACTAGGCGTGTCAGGCCTCAGCATTGTAAGGAGAGTTCACTGAAGTCCCTGAGTGAAGTTTTCTCCGCTGTCCTACGTCTACGTTCCTAAAATTTACTCTGCGGTTTCTGATGATCCTGGCTTATGAACGGCCACCATTCACCGTTCTCCTTACACTCGTGCGTCTCCATCGGCCTTAAAAGAAAGGGAGGACACGCAACTGCTGGCAGGTAAATTCAGCAAAGTTTGTCTCAACACAAAAGAGACAGCTCTGTGGTGACCCGTCTTCCACGGTAAAACATTTCCTAGCGAATAAGGAATCTTCCCATCGCAATGACACTATGAGAGAATTGCCACCGATGGATTTGCCGCTGTGCCTACACATCATCTTGAGGCCATACAGTAGTGAAGCACGGGAACCCAGGCGCTTCACCCTTTACCCTAGACCAGTGAAACACTGTCTCTAAACATGCCCACATGCCTGTATCTATGCCCGTTTAAAGTTAACGCTAAACCGAAATCTTCTTTCTGTCCCACTATTTTGCAGCATTTTAAAGAAGTACACTGGGAAAGATTTTTCTGCAAGGAAGGAACTGCAGGCGGCGTGGCTGAAATGAGAATATCATGCTGCACGAGCTCTTTGCCCTCAGATGTAGAAGTGTCATCAGTGGGCATCATAGAGAAACGGGACTTTAATAAGTGATCATCAACCTCTGTGAATTCCCTTTGTTCTAGACGCCTGAAATAAAGAGTTGTCCTGAGTCACATAAACCTCCACCGAGTGGTCTTTATGTGGCGCGGGAACATGCCGGTATAAGAGAATTCCGAAGAAGGCTGAACGTCCACAATTGAATGGTCATTGCCAGAAATGAAGTGGCAGCCGGATCAGACTGGGAAACTTCAGCTTCCATTAGACAATGAAGATGTGAGAATCTGGTACGTCCACAATTCACGGTTTCCTTAGATCCATGAAATTCCGTGTTGAATTTCAGTCAGAAAATGAAAACTCCGGAGCCGCTGTTCAGCAGGCCCGGGTGTAGCTCCCAGAGGCACACTGGTGCTCCTCTAGAATTTGGATAAAAATCGTTTTCACTGGAATAAAGAACCTTGATCAAGCCAGGTGGGTCTTGACCATCGAAATTGCTGCGATTGCCCGGGATACTGACAAGAACCCACCTGTGCTAGTCCATGGCGTATTCAGCACAGGAATCTGCATCGATTGAGCCAAGACAAAGGAAAGCTCAGGGAGGCAGCACCCGTGTAGAAAAGCATTTGTACTTCAAAGATGAGGCCAATGAGGTGAAAGGACAAAGCCACGGCAAACAATTTTGATCATCCGCAGAATTTCACGGAGCAATATTGCTGGGAGAGAAAAGACACCACCTGAGGGAGGCACGCTCAACAAAACTACCTAGGGCAGGAGCCGGGTTGCCCCCAGGCACTAGGCGTGTCAGGCCTCAGCATTGTAAGAAGAGTTCCCTGAAGTCCCTGAGTGGTTTTCTCAGCTGTCCTACGTCTACGTTCCTAAAATTTACTCTGCGGTTTCTGATGATCCTGGCTTATGAACGGCCACCATTCACCGTTCTCCTTACACTCGTGCGTCTCCATCGGCCTTAAAAGAAAGGGAGGACACGCAACTGCTGGCAGGTAAATTCAGCAAAGTTTGTCTCAACACAAAAGAGACAGCTCTGTGGTGACCCGTCTTCCACGGTAAATCATTTCCTAGCCAATAAGGAATCTTCCCATCGCAATGACACTATGAGAGAATTGCCACCGATGGATTTGCCGCTGTGCCTACATATCATCTTGAGGCCATACAGTAGTGAAGCACGGGAACCCAGGCGCTTCACCCTTTACCCTAGACCAGTGAAACACTGTCTCTAAACATGCCCACATGCCTGTATCTATGCCCGTTTAAAGTTAACGCTAAACCGAAATCTTCTTTCTGTCCCACTATTTTGCAGCATTTTAAAGAAGTACACTGGGAAAGATTTTTCTGCAAGGAAGGAACTGCAGGCGGCGTGGCTGAAATGAGAATATCATGCTGCACGAGCTCTTTGCCCTCAGATGTAGAAGTGTCATCAGTGGGCATCATAGAGAAACGGGACTTTAATAAGTGATCATCAACCTCTGTGAATTCCCTTTGTTCTAGACGCCTGAAATAAAGAGTTGTCCTGAGTCACATAAACCTCCACCGAGTGGTCTTTATGTGGCGCGGGAACATGCCGGTATAAGAGAATTCCGAAGAAGGCTGAACGTCCACAATTGAATGGTCATTGCCAGAAATGAAGTGGCAGCCGGATCAGACTGGGAAACTTCAGCTTCCATTAGACAATGAAGATGTGAGAATCTGGTACGTCCACAATTCACGGTTTCCTTAGATCCATGAAATTCCGTGTTGAATTTCAGTCAGAAAATGAAAACTCCGGAGCCGCTGTTCAGCAGGCCCGGGTGTAGCCCCCAGAGGCACACTGGTGCTCCTCTAGAATTTGGATAAAAATCGTTTTCACTGGAATAAAGAACCTTGATCAAGCCAGGTGGGTCTTGACCATCGAAATTGCTGCGTTTGCCCGGGATACTGACAAGAACCCACCTGTGCTAGTCCATGTCGTATTCAGCACAGGAATCTGCATCGATTGAGCCAAGACAAAGGAAAGCTCAGGGAGGCAGCACCCGTGTAGAAAAGCATTTGTACTTCAAAGATGAGGCCAATGAGGTGAAAGGACAAAGCCACGGCTAACAGTTTTGATCATCGGCAGAATTTCACGGAGCAATATTGCTGGGAGAGAAAAGGCACCACCTGAGGGAGGCACGCTCAACAAAACTACCTAGGGCAGGAGCCGGGTTGCCCCCAGGCACTAGGCGTGTCAGGCCTCAGCATTGTAAGGAGAGTTCATTGAAGTCCCTGGGTGAAATTTTCTCCGCTGTCCTACGTCTACGTTCCTAAAATTTACTCTGCGGTTTCTGATGATCCTGGCTTATGAACGGCCACCATTCACCGTTCTCCTTACACTCGTGCGTCTCCATCGGCCTTAAAAGAAAGGGAGGACACGCAACTGCTGGCAGGTAAATTCAGCAAAGTTTGTCTCAACACAAAAGAGACAGCTCTGTTGTGACCCGTCTTCCACGGTAAAACATTTCCTAGCGAATAAGGAATCTTCCCATCGCAATGACACTATGAGAGAATTGCCACCGATGGATTTGCCGCTGTGCCTACACATCATCTTGAGGCCATACAGTAGTGAAGCACGGGAACCCAGGCGCTTCACCCTTTACCCTAGACCAGTGAAACACTGTCTCCAAACATGCCCACATGCCTGTATCTATGCCCGTTTAAAGTTAACGCTAAACCGAAATCTTCTTTCTGTCCCACTATTTTGCAGCATTTTAAAGAAGTACACTGGGAAAGATTTTTCTGCAAGGAAGGAACTGCAGGCGGCGTGGCTGAAATGAGAATATCATGCTGCACGAGCTCTTTGCCCTCAGATGTAGAAGTGTCATCAGTGGGCATCATAGAGAAACGGGACTTTAATAAGTGATCATCAACCTCTGTGAATTCCCTTTGTTCTAGACGCCTGAAATAAAGAGTTGTCCTGAGTCACATAAACCTCCACCGAGTGGTCTTTATGTGGCGCGGGAACATGCCGGTATAAGAGAATTCCGAAGAAGGCTGAACGTCCACAATTGAATGGTCATTGCCAGAAAGGAAGTGGCAGCCGGATCAGACTGGGAAACTTCAGCTTCCATTAGACAATGAAGATGTGAGAATCTGGTACGTCCACAATTCACGGTTTCCTTAGATCCATGAAATTCCGTGTTGAATTTCAGTCAGAAAATGAAAACTCCGGAGCCGCTGTTCAGCAGGCCCGGGTGTAGCCCCCAGAGGCACACTGGTGCTCCTCTAGAATTTGGATAAAAATCGTTTTCACTGGAATAAAGAACCTTGATCAAGCCAGGTGGGTCTTGACCTTCGAAATTGCTGCGTTTGCCCGGTATACTGACAAGAACCCACCTGTGCTAGTCCATGGCGTATTCAGCACAGGAATCTGCATCGATTGAGCCAAGACAAAGGAAAGCTCAGGGAAGCAGCACCCGTGTAGAAAAGCATTTGTACTTCAAAGATGAGGCCAATGAGGTGAAAGGACAAAGCCACGGCAAACAATTTTGATCATCGGCAGAATTTCACGGAGCAATATTGCTGGGAGAGAAAAGGCACCACCTGAAGGAGGCACGCTCAACAAAACTACCTAGGGCAGGAGCCGGGTTGCCCCCAGGCACTAGGCGTGTCAGGCCTCAGCATTGTAAGAAGAGTTCCCTGAAGTCCCTGAGTGGTTTTCTCAGCTGTCCTACGTCTACGTTCCTAAAATTTACTCTGCGGTTTCTGATGATCCTGGCTTATGAACGGCCACCATTCACCGTTCTCCTTACACTCGTGCGTCTCCATCGGCCTTAAAAGAAAGGGAGGACACGCAACTGCTGGCAGGTAAATTCAGCAAAGTTTGTCTCAACACAAAAGAGACAGCTCTGTGGTGACCCGTCTTCCACGGTAAATCATTTCCTAGCCAATAAGGAATCTTCCCATCGCAATGACACTATGAGAGAATTGCCACCGATGGATTTGCCGCTGTGCCTACATATCATCTTGAGGCCATACAGTAGTGAAGCACGGGAACCCAGGCGCTTCACCCTTTACCCTAGACCAGTGAAACACTGTCTCTAAACATGCCCACATGCCTGTATCTATGCCCGTTTAAAGTTAACGCTAAACCGAAATCTTCTTTCTGTCCCACTATTTTGCAGCATTTTAAAGAAGTACACTGGGAAAGATTTTTCTGCAAGGAAGGAACTGCAGGCGGCGTGGCTGAAATGAGAATATCATGCT
This sequence comes from Tenrec ecaudatus, assembly GCF_050624435.1. Classification (NCBI taxonomy): domain Eukaryota; kingdom Metazoa; phylum Chordata; class Mammalia; order Afrosoricida; family Tenrecidae; genus Tenrec; species Tenrec ecaudatus. The sequence goes on along the minus strand of NC_134538.1, from coordinate 24,779,689 downwards.
GCACGAGCTCTTTGCCCTCAGATGTAGAAGTGTCATCAGTGGGCATCATAGAGAAACGGGACTTTAATAAGTGATCATCAACCTCTGTGAATTCCCTTTGTTCTAGACGCCTGAAATAAAGAGTTGTCCTGAGTCACATAAACCTCCACCGAGTGGTCTTTATGTGGCGCGGGAACATGCCGGTATAAGAGAATTCCGAAGAAGGCTGAACGTCCACAATTGAATGGTCATTGCCAGAAATGAAGTGGCAGCCGGATCAGACTGGGAAACTTCAGCTTCCATTAGACAATGAAGATGTGAGAATCTGGTACGTCCACAATTCACGGTTTCCTTAGATCCATGAAATTCCGTGTTGAATTTCAGTCAGAAAATGAAAACTCCGGAGCCGCTGTTCAGCAGGCCCGGGTGTAGCTCCCAGAGGCACACTGGTGCTCCTCTAGAATTTGGATAAAAATCGTTTTCACTGGAATAAAGAACCTTGATCAAGCCAGGTGGGTCTTGACCATCGAAATTGCTGCGTTTGCCCGGGATACTGACAAGAACCCACCTGTGCTAGTCCATGGCGTATTCAGCACAGGAATCTGCATCGATTGAGCCAAGACAAAGGAAAGCTCAGGGAGGCAGCACCCGTGTAGAAAAGCATTTGTACTTCAAAGATGAGGCCAATGAGGTGAAAGGACAAAGCCACGGCTAACAGTTTTGATCATCGGCAGAATTTCACGGAGCAATATTGCTGGGAGAGAAAAGGCACCACCTGAGGGAGGCACGCTCAACAAAACTACCTAGGGCAGGAGCCGGGTTGCCCCCAGGCACTAGGCGTGTCAGGCCTCAGCATTGTAAGGAGAGTTCACTGAAGTCCCTGAGTGAAATTTTCTCCGCTGTCCTACGTCTACGTTCCTAAAATTTACTCTGCGGTTTCTGATGATCCTGGCTTATGAACGGCCACCATTCACCGTTCTCCTTACACTCGTGCGTCTCCATCGGCCTTAAAAGAAAGGGAGGACACGCAACTGCTGGCAGGTAAATTCAGCAAAGTTTGTCTCAACACAAAAGAGACAGCTCTGTGGTGACCCGTCTTCCACGGTAAAACATTTCCTAGCGAATAAGGAATCTTCCCATCGCAATGACACTATGAGAGAATTGCCACCGATGGATTTGCCGCTGTGCCTACACATCATCTTGAGGCCATACAGTAGTGAAGCACGGGAACCCAGGCGCTTCACCCTTTACCCTAGACCAGTGAAACACTGTCTCCAAACATGCCCACATGCCTGTATCTATGCCCGTTTAAAGTTAACGCTAAACCGAAATCTTCTTTCTGTCCCACTATTTTGCAGCATTTTAAAGAAGTACACTGGGAAAGATTTTTCTGCAAGGAAGGAACTGCAGGCGGCGTGGCTGAAATGAGAATATCATGCTGCACGAGCTCTTTGCCCTCAGATGTAGAAGTGTCATCAGTGGGCATCATAGAGAAACGGGACTTTAATAAGTGATCATCAACCTCTGTGAATTCCCTTTGTTCTAGACGCCTGAAATAAAGAGTTGTCCTGAGTCACATAAACCTCCACCGAGTGGTCTTTATGTGGCGCGGGAACATGCCGGTATAAGAGAATTCCGAAGAAGGCTGAACGTCCACAATTGAATGGTCATTGCCAGAAAGGAAGTGGCAGCCGGATCAGACTGGGAAACTTCAGCTTCCATTAGACAATGAAGATGTGAGAATCTGGTACGTCCACAATTCACGGTTTCCTTAGATCCATGAAATTCCGTGTTGAATTTCAGTCAGAAAATGAAAACTCCGGAGCCGCTGTTCAGCAGGCCCGGGTGTAGCTCCCAGAGGCACACTGGTGCTCCTCTAGAATTTGGATAAAAATCGTTTTCACTGGAATAAAGAACCTTGATCAAGCCAGGTGGGTCTTGACCTTCGAAATTGCTGCGTTTGCCCGGTATACTGACAAGAACCCACCTGTGCTAGTCCATGGCGTATTCAGCACAGGAATCTGCATCGATTGAGCCAAGACAAAGGAAAGCTCAGGGAAGCAGCACCCGTGTAGAAAAGCATTTGTACTTCAAAGATGAGGCCAATGAGGTGAAAGGACAAAGCCACGGCAAACAATTTTGATCATCGGCAGAATTTCACGGAGCAATATTGCTGGGAGAGAAAAGGCACCACCTGAAGGAGGCACGCTCAACAAAACTACCTAGGGCAGGAGCCGGGTTGCCCCCAGACACTAGGCGTGTCAGGCCTCAGCATTGTAAGGAGAGTTCACTGAAGTCCCTGAGTGAAGTTTTCTCCGCTGTCCTACGTCTACGTTCCTAAAATTTACTCTACGGTTTCTGATGATCCTGGCTTATGAACGGCCACCATTCACCGTTCTCCTTACACTCGTGCGTCTCCATCGGCCTTAAAAGAAAGGGAGGACACGCAACTGCTGGCAGGTAAATTCAGCAAAGTTTGTCTCAACACAAAAGAGACAGCTCTGTGGTGACCCGTCTTCCACGGTAAAACATTTCCTAGCCAATAAGGAATCTTCCCATCGCAATGACACTATGAGAGAATTGCCACCGATGGATTTGCCGCTGTGCCTACACATCATCTTGAGGCCATACAGTAGTGAAGCACGGGAACCCAGGCGCTTCACCCTTTACCCTAGACCAGTGAAACACTGTCTCTAAACATGCCCACATGCCTGTATCTATGCCCGTTCAAAGTTAACGCTAAACCGAAATCTTCTTTCTGTCCCACTATTTTGCAGCATTTTAAAGAAGTACACTGGGAAAGATTTTTCTGCAAGGAAGGAACTGCAGGCGGCGTGGCTGAAATGAGAATATCATGCTGCACGAGCTCTTTGCCCTCAGATGTAGAAGTGTCATCAGTGGGCATCATAGAGAAACGGGACTTTAATAAGTGATCATCAACCTCTGTGAATTCCCTTTGTTCTAGACGCCTGAAATAAAGAGTTGTCCTGAGTCACATAAACCTCCACCGAGTGGTCTTTATGTGGCGCGGGAACATGCCGGTATAAGAGAATTCCGAAGAAGGCTGAACGTCCACAATTGAATGGTCATTGCCAGAAAGGAAGTGGCAGCCGGATCAGACTGGGAAACTTCAGCTTCCATTAGACAATGAAGATGTGAGAATCTGGTACGTCCACAATTCACGGTTTCCTTAGATCCATGAAATTCCGTGTTGAATTTCAGTCAGAAAATGAAAACTCCGGAGCCGCTGTTCAGCAGGCCCGGGTGTAGCTCCCAGAGGCACACTGGTGCTCCTCTAGAATTTGGATAAAAATCGTTTTCACTGGAATAAAGAACCTTGATCAAGCCAGGTGGGTCTTGACCATCGAAATTGCTGAGTTTGCCCGGTATACTGACAAGAACCCACCTGTGCTAGTCCATGGCGTATTCAGCACAGGAATCTGCATCGATTGAGCCAAGACAAAGGAAAGCTCAGGGAGGCAGCACCCGTGTAGAAAAGCATTTGTACTTCAAAGATGAGGCCAATGAGGTGAAAGGACAAAGCCACGGCAAACAGTTTTGATCATCGGCAGAATTTCACGGAGCAATATTGCTGGGAGAGAAAAGGCACCACCTGAGGGAGGCACGCTCAACAAAACTACCTAGGGCAGGAGCCGGGTTGCCCCCAGGCACTAGGCGTGTCAGGCCTCAGCATTGTAAGGAGAGTTCACTGAAGTCCCTGAGTGAAGTTTTCTCCGCTGTCCTACGTCTACGTTCCTAAAATTTACTCTGCGGTTTCTGATGATCCTGGCTTATGAACGGCCACCATTCACCGTTCTCCTTACACTCGTGCATCTCCATCGGCCTTAAAAGAAAGGGAGGACACGCAACTGCTGGCAGGTAAATTCAGCAAAGTTTGTCTCAACACAAAAGAGACAGCTCTGTGGTGACCCGTCTTCCACGGTAAAACATTTCCTAGCGAATAAGGAATCTTCCCATCGCAATGACACTATGAGAGAATTGCCACCGATGGATTTGCCGCTGTGCCTACACATCATCTTGAGGCCATACAGTAGTGAAGCACGGGAACCCAGGCGCTTCACCCTTTACCCTAGACCAGTGAAACACTGTCTCTAAACATGCCCACATGCCTGTATCTATGCCCGTTTAAAGTTAACGCTAAACCGAAATCTTCTTTCTGTCCCACTATTTTGCAGCATTTTAAAGAAGTACACTGGGAAAGATTTTTCTGCAAGGAAGGAACTGCAGGCGGCGTGGCTGAAATGAGAATATCATGCTGCACGAGCTCTTTGCCCTCAGATGTAGAAGTGTCATCAGTGGGCATCATAGAGAAACGGGACTTTAATAAGTGATCATCAACCTCTGTGAATTCCCTTTGTTCTAGACGCCTGAAATAAAGAGTTGTCCTGAGTCACATAAACCTCCACCGAGTGGTCTTTATGTGGCGCGGGAACATGCCGGTATAAGAGAATTCCGAAGAAGGCTGAACGTCCACAATTGAATGGTCATTGCCAGAAATGAAGTGGCAGCCGGATCAGACTGGGAAACTTCAGCTTCCATTAGACAATGAAGATGTGAGAATCTGGTACGTCCACAATTCACGGTTTCCTTAGATCCATGAAATTCCGTGTTGAATTTCAGTCAGAAAATGAAAACTCCGGAGCCGCTGTTCAGCAGGCCCGGGTGTAGCTCCCAGAGGCACACTGGTGCTCCTCTAGAATTTGGATAAAAATCGTTTTCACTGGAATAAAGAACCTTGATCAAGCCAGGTGGGTCTTGACCATTGAAATTGCTGCGTTTGCCCGGGATACTGACAAGAACCCACCTGTGCTAGTCCATGGCGTATTCAGCACAGGAATCTGCATCGATTGAGCCAAGACAAAGGAAAGCTCAGGGAGGCAGCACCCGTGTAGAAAAGCATTTGTACTTCAAAGATGAGGCCAATGAGGTGAAAGGACAAAGCCACGGCAAACAGTTTTGATCATCGGCAGAATTTCACGGAGCAATATTGCTGGGAGAGAAAAGGCACCACCTGAGGGAGGCACGCTCAACAAAACTACCTAGGGCAGGAGCCGGGTTGCCCCCAGGCACTAGGCGTGTCAGGCCTCAGCATTGTAAGGAGAGTTCACTGAAGTCCCTGAGTGAAGTTTTCTCCGCTGTCCTACGTCTACGTTCCTAAAATTTACTCTGCGGTTTCTGATGATCCTGGCTTATGAACGGCCACCATTCACCGTTCTCCTTACACTCGTGCGTCTCCATCGGCCTTAAAAGAAAGGGAGGACACGCAACTGCTGGCAGGTAAATTCAGCAAAGTTTGTCTCAACACAAAAGAGACAGCTCTGTGGTGACCCGTCTTCCACGGTAAAACATTTCCTAGCGAATAAGGAATCTTCCCATCGCAATGACACTATGAGAGAATTGCCACCGATGGATTTGCCGCTGTGCCTACACATCATCTTGAGGCCATACAGTAGTGAAGCACGGGAACCCAGGCGCTTCACCCTTTACCCTAGACCAGTGAAACACTGTCTCTAAACATGCCCACATGCCTGTATCTATGCCCGTTTAAAGTTAACGCTAAACCGAAATCTTCTTTCTGTCCCACTATTTTGCAGCATTTTAAAGAAGTACACTGGGAAAGATTTTTCTGCAAGGAAGGAACTGCAGGCGGCGTGGCTGAAATGAGAATATCATGCTGCACGAGCTCTTTGCCCTCAGATGTAGAAGTGTCATCAGTGGGCATCATAGAGAAACGGGACTTTAATAAGTGATCATCAACCTCTGTGAATTCCCTTTGTTCTAGACGCCTGAAATAAAGAGTTGTCCTGAGTCACATAAACCTCCACCGAGTGGTCTTTATGTGGCGCGGGAACATGCCGGTATAAGAGAATTCCGAAGAAGGCTGAACGTCCACAATTGAATGGTCATTGCCAGAAATGAAGTGGCAGCCGGATCAGACTGGGAAACTTCAGCTTCCATTAGACAATGAAGATGTGAGAATCTGGTACGTCCACAATTCACGGTTTCCTTAGATCCATGAAATTCCGTGTTGAATTTCAGTCAGAAAATGAAAACTCCGGAGCCGCTGTTCAGCAGGCCCGGGTGTAGCTCCCAGAGGCACACTGGTGCTCCTCTAGAATTTGGATAAAAATCGTTTTCACTGGAATAAAGAACCTTGATCAAGCCAGGTGGGTCTTGACCATCGAAATTGCTGCGTTTGCCCGGGATACTGACAAGAACCCACCTGTGCTAGTCCATGGCGTATTCAGCACAGGAATCTGCATCGATTGAGCCAAGACAAAGGAAAGCTCAGGGAGGCAGCACCCGTGTAGAAAAGCATTTGTACTTCAAAGATGAGGCCAATGAGGTGAAAGGACAAAGCCACGGCAAACAATTTTGATCATCGGCAGAATTTCACGGAGCAATATTGCTGGGAGAGAAAAGACACCACCTGAGGGAGGCACGCTCAACAAAACTACCTAGGGCAGGAGCCGGGTTGCCCCCAGGCACTAGGCGTGTCAGGCCTCAGCATTGTAAGAAGAGTTCCCTGAAGTCCCTGAGTGGTTTTCTCAGCTGTCCTACGTCTACGTTCCTAAAATTTACTCTGCGGTTTCTGATGATCCTGGCTTATGAACGGCCACCATTCACCGTTCTCCTTACACTCGTGCGTCTCCATCGGCCTTAAAAGAAAGGGAGGACACGCAACTGCTGGCAGGTAAATTCAGCAAAGTTTGTCTCAACACAAAAGAGACAGCTCTGTGGTGACCCGTCTTCCACGGTAAATCATTTCCTAGCCAATAAGGAATCTTCCCATCGCAATGACACTATGAGAGAATTGCCACCGATGGATTTGCCGCTGTGCCTACATATCATCTTGAGGCCATACAGTAGTGAAGCACGGGAACCCAGGCGCTTCACCCTTTACCCTAGACCAGTGAAACACTGTCTCTAAACATGCCCACATGCCTGTATCTATGCTCGTTTAAAGTTAACGCTAAACCGAAATCTTCTTTCTGTCCCACTATTTTGCAGCATTTTAAAGAAGTACACTGGGAAAGATTTTTCTGCAAGGAAGGAACTGCAGGCGGCGTGGCTGAAATGAGAATATCATGCTGCACGAGCTCTTTGCCCTCAGATGTAGAAATGTCATCAGTGGGCATCATAGAGAAACGGGACTTTAATAAGTGATCATCAACCTCTGTGAATTCCCTTTGTTCTAGACGCCTGAAATAAAGAGTTGTCCTGAGTCACATAAACCTCCACCGAGTGGTCTTTATGTGGCGCGGGATCATGCCGGTATAAGAGAATTCCGAAGAAGGCTGAACGTCCACAATTGAATGGTCATTGCCAGAAATGAAGTGGCAGCCGGATCAGACTGGGAAACTTCAGCTTCCATTAGACAATGAAGATGTGAGAATCTGGTACGTCCACAATTCACGGTTTCCTTAGATCCATGAAATTCCGTGTTGAATTTCAGTCAGAAAATGAAAACTCCGGAGCCGCTGTTCAGCAGGCCCGGGTGTAGCTCCCAGAGGCACACTGGTGCTCCTCTAGAATTTGGATAAAAATCGTTTTCACTGGAATAAAGAACCTTGATCAAGCCAGGTGGGTCTTGACCATCGAAATTGCTGCGTTTGCCCGGGATACTGACAAGAACCCACCTGTGCTAGTCCATGGCGTATTCAGCACAGGAATCTGCATCGATTGAGCCAAGACAAAGGAAAGCTCAGGGAGGCAGCACCCGTGTAGAAAAGCATTTGTACTTCAAAGATGAGGCCAATGAGGTGAAAGGACAAAGCCACGGCAAACAATTTTGATCATCGGCAGAATTTCACGGAGCAATATTGCTGGGAGAGAAAAGACACCACCTGAGGGAGGCACGCTCAACAAAACTACCTAGGGCAGGAGCCGGGTTGCCCCCAGGCACTAGGCGTGTCAGGCCTCAGCATTGTAAGAAGAGTTCCCTGAAGTCCCTGAGTGGTTTTCTCAGCTGTCCTACGTCTACGTTCCTAAAATTTACTCTGCGGTTTCTGATGATCCTGGCTTATGAACGGCCACCATTCACCGTTCTCCTTACACTCGTGCGTCTCCATCGGCCTTAAAAGAAAGGGAGGACACGCAACTGCTGGCAGGTAAATTCAGCAAAGTTTGTCTCAACACAAAAGAGACAGCTCTGTGGTGACCCGTCTTCCACGGTAAATCATTTCCTAGCCAATAAGGAATCTTCCCATCGCAATGACACTATGAGAGAATTGCCACCGATGGATTTGCCGCTGTGCCTACATATCATCTTGAGGCCATACAGTAGTGAAGCACGGGAACCCAGGCGCTTCACCCTTTACCCTAGACCAGTGAAACACTGTCTCTAAACATGCCCACATGCCTGTATCTATGCTCGTTTAAAGTTAACGCTAAACCGAAATCTTCTTTCTGTCCCACTATTTTGCAGCATTTTAAAGAAGTACACTGGGAAAGATTTTTCTGCAAGGAAGGAACTGCAGGCGGCGTGGCTGAAATGAGAATATCATGCTGCACGAGCTCTTTGCCCTCAGATGTAGAAGTGTCATCAGTGGGCATCATAGAGAAACGGGACTTTAATAAGTGATCATCAACCTCTGTGAATTCCCTTTGTTCTAGACGCCTGAAATAAAGAGTTGTCCTGAGTCACATAAACCTCCACCGAGTGGTCTTTATGTGGCGCGGGATCATGCCGGTATAAGAGAATTCCGAAGAAGGCTGAACGTCCACAATTGAATGGTCATTGCCAGAAATGAAGTGGCAGCCGGATCAGACTGGGAAACTTCAGCTTCCATTAGACAATGAAGATGTGAGAATCTGGTACGTCCACAATTCACGGTTTCCTTAGATCCATGAAATTCCGTGTTGAATTTCAGTCAGAAAATGAAAACTCCGGAGCCGCTGTTCAGCAGGCCCGGGTGTAGCTCCCAGAGGCACACTGGTGCTCCTCTAGAATTTGGATAAAAATCGTTTTCACTGGAATAAAGAACCTTGATCAAGCCAGGTGGGTCTTGACCATCGAAATTGCTGCGTTTGCCCGGGATACTGACAAGAACCCACCTGTGCTAGTCCATGGCGTATTCAGCACAGGAATCTGCATCGATTGAGCCAAGACAAAGGAAAGCTCAGGGAGGCAGCACCCGTGTAGAAAAGCATTTGTACTTCAAAGATGAGGCCAATGAGGTGAAAGGACAAAGCCACGGCAAACAGTTTTGATCATCGGCAGAATTTCACGGAGCAATATTGCTGGGAGAGAAAAGGCACCACCTGAGGGAGGCACGCTCAACAAAACTACCTAGGGCAGGAGCCGGGTTGCCCCCAGGTACTAGGCGTGTCAGGCCTCAGCATTGTAAGGAGAGTTCACTGAAGTCCCTGAGTGAAATTTTCTCCGCTGTCCTACGTCTACGTTCCTAAAAATTACTCTGCGGTTTCTGATGATCCTGGCTTATGAACGGCCACCATTCACCGTTCTCCTTACACTCGTGCGTCTCCATCGGCCTTAAAAGAAAGGGAGGACACGCAACTGCTGGCAGGTAAATTCAGCAAAGTTTGTCTCAACACAAAAGAGACAGCTCTGTGGTGACCCGTCTTCCACGGTAAAACATTTCCTAGCCAATAAGGAATCTTCCCATCGCAATGACACTATGAGAGAATTGCCACCGATGGATTTGCCGCTGTGCCTACACATCATCTTGAGGCCATACAGTAGTGAAGCACGGGAACCCAGGCGCTTCACCCTTTACCCTAGACCAGTGAAACACTGTCTCCAAACATGCCCACATGCCTGTATCTATGCCCGTTTAAAGTTAACGCTAAACCGAAATCTTCTTTCTGTCCCACTATTTTGCAGCATTTTAAAGAAGTACACTGGGAAAGATTTTTCTGCAAGGAAGGAACTGCAGGCGGCGTGGCTGAAATGAGAATATCATGCTGCACGAGCTCTTTGCCCTCAGATGTAGAAGTGTCATCAGTGGGCATCATAGAGAAACGGGACTTTAATAAGTGATCATCAACCTCTGTGAATTCCCTTTGTTCTAGACGCCTGAAATAAAGAGTTGTCCTGAGTCACATAAACCTCCACCGAGTGGTCTTTATGTGGCGCGGGAACATGCCGGTATAAGAGAATTCCGAAGAAGGCTGAACGTCCACAATTGAATGGTCATTGCCAGAAATGAAGTGGCAGCCGGATCAGACTGGGAAACTTCAGCTTCCATTAGACAATGAAGATGTGAGAATCTGGTACGTCCACAATTCACGGTTTCCTTAGATCCATGAAATTCCGTGTTGAATTTCAGTCAGAAAATGAAAACTCCGGAGCCGCTGTTCAGCAGGCCCGGGTGTAGCCCCCAGAGGCACACTGGTGCTCCTCTAGAATTTGGATAAAAATCGTTTTCACTGGAATAAAGAACCTTGATCAAGCCAGGTGGGTCTTGACCTTCGAAATTGCTGCGTTTGCCCGGTATACTGACAAGAACCCACCTGTGCTAGTCCATGGCGTATTCAGCACAGGAATCTGCATCGATTGAGCCAAGACAAAGGAAAGCTCAGGGAAGCAGCACCCGTGTAGAAAAGCATTTGTACTTCAAAGATGAGGCCAATGAGGTGAAAGGACAAAGCCACGGCAATCAATTTTGATCATCGGCAGAATTTCACGGAGCAATATTGCTGGGAGAGAAAAGGCACCACCTGAAGGAGGCACGCTCAACAAAACTACCTAGGGCAGGAGCCGGGTTGCCCCCAGACACTAGGCGTGTCAGGCCTCAGCATTGTAAGGAGAGTTCACTGAAGTCACTGAGTGAAGTTTTCTCCGCTGTCCTACGTCTACGTTCCTAAAATTTACTCTACGGTTTCTGATGATCCTGGCTTATGAACGGCCACCATTCACCGTTCTCCTTACACTCGTGCGTCTCCATCGGCCTTAAAAGAAAGGGAGGACACGCAACTGCTGGCAGGTAAATTCAGCAAAGTTTGTCTCAACACAAAAGAGACAGCTCTGTGGTGACCCGTCTTCCACGGTAAAACATTTCCTAGCCAATAAGGAATCTTCCCATCGCAATGACACTATGAGAGAATTGCCACCGATGGATTTGCCGCTGTGCCTACACATCATCTTGAGGCCATACAGTAGTGAAGCACGGGAACCCAGGCGCTTCACCCTTTACCCTAGACCAGTGAAACACTGTCTCTAAACATGCCCACATGCCTGTATCTATGCCCGTTCAAAGTTAACGCTAAACCGAAATCTTCTTTCTGTCCCACTATTTTGCAGCATTTTAAAGAAGTACACTGGGAAAGATTTTTCTGCAAGGAAGGAACTGCAGGCGGCGTGGCTGAAATGAGAATATCATGCTGCACGAGCTCTTTGCCCTCAGATGTAGAAGTGTCATCAGTGGGCATCATAGAGAAACGGGACTTTAATAAGTGATCATCAACCTCTGTGAATTCCCTTTGTTCTAGACGCCTGAAATAAAGAGTTGTCCTGAGTCACATAAACCTCAACCGAGTGGTCTTTATGTGGCGCGGGAACATGCCGGTATAAGAGAATTCCGAAGAAGGCTGAACGTCCACAATTGAATGGTCATTGCCAGAAATGAAGTGGCAGCCGGATCAGACTGGGAAACTTCAGCTTCCATTAGACAATGAAGATGTGAGAATCTGGTACGTCCACAATTCACGGTTTCCTTAGATCCATGAAATTCCGTGTTGAATTTCAGTCAGAAAATGAAAACTCCGGAGCCGCTGTTCAGCAGGCCCGGGTGTAGCTCCCAGAGGCACACTGGTGCTCCTCTAGAATTTGGATAAAAATCGTTTTCACTGGAATAAAGAACCTTGATCAAGCCAGGTGGGTCTTGACCATCGAAATTGCTGAGTTTGCCCGGTATACTGACAAGAACCCACCTGTGCTAGTCCATGGCGTATTCAGCACAGGAATCTGCATCGATTGAGCCAAGACAAAGGAAAGCTCAGGGAGGCAGCACCCGTGTAGAAAAGCATTTGTACTTCAAAGATGAGGCCAATGAGGTGAAAGGACAAAGCCACGGCAAACAGTTTTGATCATCGGCAGAATTTCACGGAGCAATATTGCTGGGAGAGAAAAGGCACCACCTGAGGGAGGCACGCTCAACAAAACTACCTAGGGCAGGAGCCGGGTTGCTCCCAGGCACTAGGCGTGTCAGGCCTCAGCATTGTAAGAAGAGTTCCCTGAAGTCCCTGAGTGGTTTTCTCCGCTGTCCTACGTCTACGTTCCTAAAATTTACTCTGCGGTTTCTGATGATCCTGGCTTATGAACGGCCACCATTCACCGTTCTCCTTACACTCGTGCATCTCCATCGGCCTTAAAAGAAAGGGGGGACACGCAACTGCTGGCAGGTAAATTCAGCAAAGTTTGTCTCAACACAAAAGAGACAGCTCTGTGGTGACCCGTCTTCCACGGTAAAACATTTCCTAGCCAATAAGGAATCTTCCCATCGCAATGACACTATGAGAGAATTGCCACCGATGGATTTGCCGCTGTGCCTACACATCATCTTGAGGCCATACAGTAGTGAAGCACGGGAACCCAGGCGCTTCACCCTTTACCCTAGACCAGTGAAACACTGTCTCCAAACATGCCCACATGCCTGTATCTATGCCCGTTTAAAGTTAACGCTAAACCGAAATCTTCTTTCTGTCCCACTATTTTGCAGCATTTTAAAGAAGTACACTGGGAAAGATTTTTCTGCAAGGAAGGAACTGCAGGCGGCGTGGCTGAAATGAGAATATCATGCTGCACGAGCTCTTTGCCCTCAGATGTAGAAGTGTCATCAGTGGGCATCATAGAGAAACGGGACTTTAATAAGTGATCATCAACCTCTGTGAATTCCCTTTGTTCTAGACGCCTGAAATAAAGAGTTGTCCTGAGTCACATAAACCTCCACCGAGTGGTCTTTATGTGGCGCGGGAACATGCCGGTATAAGAGAATTCCGAAGAAGGCTGAACGTCCACAATTGAATGGTCATTGCCAGAAATGAAGTGGCAGCCGGATCAGACTGGGAAACTTCAGCTTCCATTAGACAATGAAGATGTGAGAATCTGGTACGTCCACAATTCACGGTTTCCTTAGATCCATGAAATTCCGTGTTGAATTTCAGTCAGAAAATGAAAACTCCGGAGCCGCTGTTCAGCAGGCCCGGGTGTAGCCCCCAGAGGCACACTGGTGCTCCTCTAGAATTTGGATAAAAATCGTTTTCACTGGAATAAAGAACCTTGATCAAGCCAGGTGGGTCTTGACCTTCGAAATTGCTGCGTTTGCCCGGTATACTGACAAGAACCCACCTGTGCTAGTCCATGGCGTATTCAGCACAGGAATCTGCATCGATTGAGCCAAGACAAAGGAAAGCTCAGGGAGGCAGCACCCGTGTAGAAAAGCATTTGTACTTCAAAGATGAGGCCAATGAGGTGAAAGGACAAAGCCACGGCAATCAATTTTGATCATCGGCAGAATTTCACGGAGCAATATTGCTGGGAGAGAAAAGACACCACCTGAGGGAGGCACGCTCAACAAAACTACCTAGGGCAGGAGCCGGGTTGCCCCCAGGCACTAGGCGTGTCAGGCCTCAGCATTGTAAGAAGAGTTCCCTGAAGTCCCTGAGTGGTTTTCTCAGCTGTCCTACGTCTACGTTCCTAAAATTTACTCTGCGGTTTCTGATGATCCTGGCTTATGAACGGCCACCATTCACCGTTCTCCTTACACTCGTGCGTCTCCATCGGCCTTAAAAGAAAGGGAGGACACGCAACTGCTGGCAGGTAAATTCAGCAAAGTTTGTCTCAACACAAAAGAGACAGCTCTGTGGTGACCCGTCTTCCACGGTAAATCATTTCCTAGCCAATAAGGAATCTTCCCATCGCAATGACACTATGAGAGAATTGCCACCGATGGATTTGCCGCTGTGCCTACATATCATCTTGAGGCCATACAGTAGTGAAGCACGGGAACCCAGGCGCTTCACCCTTTACCCTAGACCAGTGAAACACTGTCTCTAAACATGCCCACATGCCTGTATCTATGCCCGTTCAAAGTTAACGCTAAACCGAAATCTTCTTTCTGTCCCACTATTTTGCAGCATTTTAAAGAAGTACACTGGGAAAGATTTTTCTGCAAGGAAGGAACTGCAGGCGGCGTGGCTGAAATGAGAATATCATGCTGCACGAGCTCTTTGCCCTCAGATGTAGAAGTGTCATCAGTGGGCATCATAGAGAAACGGGACTTTAATAAGTGATCATCAACCTCTGTGAATTCCCTTTGTTCTAGACGCCTGAAATAAAGAGTTGTCCTGAGTCACATAAACCTCCACCGAGTGGTCTTTATGTGGCGCGGGAACATGCCGGTATAAGAGAATTCCGAAGAAGGCTGAACGTCCACAATTGAATGGTCATTGCCAGAAAGGAAGTGGCAGCCGGATCAGACTGGGAAACTTCAGCTTCCATTAGACAATGAAGATGTGAGAATCTGGTACGTCCACAATTCACGGTTTCCTTAGATCCATGAAATTCCGTGTTGAATTTCAGTCAGAAAATGAAAACTCCGGAGCCGCTGTTCAGCAGGCCCGGGTGTAGCTCCCAGAGGCACACTGGTGCTCCTCTAGAATTTGGATAAAAATCGTTTTCACTGGAATAAAGAACCTTGATCAAGCCAGGTGGGTCTTGACCATCGAAATTGCTGAGTTTGCCCGGTATACTGACAAGAACCCACCTGTGCTAGTCCATGGCGTATTCAGCACAGGAATCTGCATCGATTGAGCCAAGACAAAGGAAAGCTCAGGGAGGCAGCACCCGTGTAGAAAAGCATTTGTACTTCAAAGATGAGGCCAATGAGGTGAAAGGACAAAGCCACGGCAAACAGTTTTGATCATCGGCAGAATTTCACGGAGCAATATTGCTGGGAGAGAAAAGGCACCACCTGAGGGAGGCACGCTCAACAAAACTACCTAGGGCAGGAGCCGGGTTGCTCCCAGGCACTAGGCGTGTCAGGCCTCAGCATTGTAAGAAGAGATCCCTGAAGTCCCTGAGTGGTTTTCTCCGCTGTCCTACGTCTACGTTCCTAAAATTTACTCTGCGGTTTCTGATGATCCTGGCTTATGAACGGCCACCATTCACCGTTCTCCTTACACTCGTGCATCTCCATCGGCCTTAAAAGACAGGGGGGACACGCAACTGCTGGCAGGTAAATTCAGCAAAGTTTGTCTCAACACAAAAGAGACAGCTCTGTGGTGACCCGTCTTCCACGGTAAAACATTTCCTAGCCAATAAGGAATCTTCCCATCGCAATGACACTATGAGAGAATTGCCACCGATGGATTTGCCGCTGTGCCTACACATCATCTTGAGGCCATACAGTAGTGAAGCACGGGAACCCAGGCGCTTCACCCTTTACCCTAGACCAGTGAAACACTGTCTCTAAACATGCCCACATGCCTGTATCTATGCCCGTTCAAAGTTAACGCTAAACCGAAATCTTCTTTCTGTCCCACTATTTTGCAGCATTTTAAAGAAGTACACTGGGAAAGATTTTTCTGCAAGGAAGGAACTGCAGGCGGCGTGGCTGAAATGAGAATATCATGCTGCACGAGCTCTTTGCCCTCAGATGTAGAAGTGTCATCAGTGGGCATCATAGAGAAACGGGACTTTAATAAGTGATCATCAACCTCTGTGAATTCCCTTTGTTCTAGACGCCTGAAATAAAGAGTTGTCCTGAGTCACATAAACCTCCACCGAGTGGTCTTTATGTGGCGCGGGAACATGCCGGTATAAGAGAATTCCGAAGAAGGCTGAACGTCCACAATTGAATGGTCATTGCCAGAAATGAAGTGGCAGCCGGATCAGACTGGGAAACTTCAGCTTCCATTAGACAATGAAGATGTGAGAATCTGGTACGTCCACAATTCACGGTTTCCTTAGATCCATGAAATTCCGTGTTGAATTTCAGTCAGAAAATGAAAACTCCGGAGCCGCTGTTCAGCAGGCCCGGGTGTAGCTCCCAGAGGCACACTGGTGCTCCTCTAGAATTTGGATAAAAATCGTTTTCACTGGAATAAAGAACCTTGATCAAGCCAGGTGGGTCTTGACCATCGAAATTGCTGCGTTTGCCCGGGATACTGACAAGAACCCACCTGTGCTAGTCCATGGCGTATTCAGCACAGGAATCTGCATCGATTGAGCCAAGACAAAGGAAAGCTCAGGGAGGCAGCACCCGTGTAGAAAAGCATTTGTACTTCAAAGATGAGGCCAATGAGGTGAAAGGACAAAGCCACGGCAAACAGTTTTGATCATCGGCAGAATTTCACGGAGCAATATTGCTGGGAGAGAAAAGGCACCACCTGAGGGAGGCACGCTCAACAAAACTACCTAGGGCAGGAGCCGGGTTGCCCCCAGGCACTAGGCGTGTCAGGCCTCAGCATTGTAAGGAGAGTTCACTGAAGTCCCTGAGTGAAGTTTTCTCCGCTGTCCTACGTCTACGTTCCTAAAATTTACTCTGCGGTTTCTGATGATCCTGGCTTATGAACGGCCACCATTCACCGTTCTCCTTACACTCGTGCGTCTCCATCGGCCTTAAAAGAAAGGGAGGACACGCAACTGCTGGCAGGTAAATTCAGCAAAGTTTGTCTCAACACAAAAGAGACAGCTCTGTGGTGACCCGTCTTCCACGGTAAAACATTTCCTAGCGAATAAGGAATCTTCCCATCGCAATGACACTATGAGAGAATTGCCACCGATGGATTTGCCGCTGTGCCTACACATCATCTTGAGGCCATACAGTAGTGAAGCACGGGAACCCAGGCGCTTCACCCTTTACCCTAGACCAGTGAAACACTGTCTCTAAACATGCCCACATGCCTGTATCTATGCCCGTTTAAAGTTAACGCTAAACCGAAATCTTCTTTCTGTCCCACTATTTTGCAGCATTTTAAAGAAGTACACTGGGAAAGATTTTTCTGCAAGGAAGGAACTGCAGGCGGCGTGGCTGAAATGAGAATATCATGCTGCACGAGCTCTTTGCCCTCAGATGTAGAAGTGTCATCAGTGGGCATCATAGAGAAACGGGACTTTAATAAGTGATCATCAACCTCTGTGAATTCCCTTTGTTCTAGACGCCTGAAATAAAGAGTTGTCCTGAGTCACATAAACCTCCACCGAGTGGTCTTTATGTGGCGCGGGAACATGCCGGTATAAGAGAATTCCGAAGAAGGCTGAACGTCCACAATTGAATGGTCATTGCCAGAAATGAAGTGGCAGCCGGATCAGACTGGGAAACTTCAGCTTCCATTAGACAATGAAGATGTGAGAATCTGGTACGTCCACAATTCACGGTTTCCTTAGATCCATGAAATTCCGTGTTGAATTTCAGTCAGAAAATGAAAACTCCGGAGCCGCTGTTCAGCAGGCCCGGGTGTAGCTCCCAGAGGCACACTGGTGCTCCTCTAGAATTTGGATAAAAATCGTTTTCACTGGAATAAAGAACCTTGATCAAGCCAGGTGGGTCTTGACCATCGAAATTGCTGCGTTTGCCCGGGATACTGACAAGAACCCACCTGTGCTAGTCCATGGCGTATTCAGCACAGGAATCTGCATCGATTGAGCCAAGACAAAGGAAAGCTCAGGGAGGCAGCACCCGTGTAGAAAAGCATTTGTACTTCAAAGATGAGGCCAATGAGGTGAAAGGACAAAGCCACGGCAAACAATTTTGATCATCGGCAGAATTTCACGGAGCAATATTGCTGGGAGAGAAAAGGCACCACCTGAGGGAGGCACGCTCAACAAAACTACCTAGGGCAGGAGCCAGGTTGCCCCCAGGCACTAGGCGTGTCAGGCCTCAGCATTGTAAGGAGAGTTCACTGAAGTCCCTGAGTGAAGTTTTCTCCGCTGTCCTACGTCTACGTTCGTAAAATTTACTCTACGGTTTCTGATGATCCTGGCTTATGAACGGCCACCATTCACCGTTCTCCTTACACTCGTGCGTCTCCATCGGCCTTAAAAGAAAGGGAGGACACGCAACTGCTGGCAGGTAAATTCAGCAAAGTTTGTCTCAACACAAAAGAGACAGCTCTGTGGTGACCCGTCTTCCACGGTAAAACATTTCCTAGCGAATAAGGAATTTTCCCATCGCAATGACACTATGAGAGAATTGCCACCGATGGATTTGCCGCTGTGCCTACACATCATCTTGAGGCCATACAGTAGTGAAGCACGGGAACCCAGGCGCTTCACCCTTTACCCTAGACCAGTGAAACACTGTC
The DNA here is from genome assembly GCF_050624435.1 of Tenrec ecaudatus. Classification (NCBI taxonomy): domain Eukaryota; kingdom Metazoa; phylum Chordata; class Mammalia; order Afrosoricida; family Tenrecidae; genus Tenrec; species Tenrec ecaudatus. The sequence goes on along the minus strand of NC_134538.1, from coordinate 24,761,419 downwards.
TCTAAACATGCCCACATGCCTGTATCTATGCCCGTTTAAAGTTAACGCTAAACCGAAATCTTCTTTCTGTCCCACTATTTTGCAGCATTTTAAAGAAGTACACTGGGAAAGATTTTTCTGCAAGGAAGGAACTGCAGGCGGCATGGCTGAAATGAGAATATCATGCTGCACGAGCTCTTTGCCCTCAGATGTAGAAGTGTCATCAGTGGGCATCATAGAGAAACGGGACTTTAATAAGTGATCATCAACCTCTGTGAATTCCCTTTGTTCTAGACGCCTGAAATAAAGAGTTGTCCTGAGTCACATAAATCTCCACCGAGTGGTCTTTATGTGACGCGGGAACATGCCGGTATAAGAGAATTCCGAAGAAGGCTGAACGTCCACAATTGAATGGTCATTGCCAGAAATGAAGTGGCAGCCGAATCAGACTGGGAAACTTCAGCTTCCATTAGACAATGAAGATGTGAGAATCTGGTACGTCCACAATTCACGGTTTCCTTAGATCCATGAAATTCCGTGTTGAATTTCAGTCAGAAAATGAAAACTCCGGAGCCGCTGTTCAGCAGGCCCGGGTGTAGCTCCCAGAGGCACACTGGTGCTCCTCTAGAATTTGGATAAAAATCGTTTTCACTGGAATAAAGAACCTTGATCAAGCCAGGTGGGTCTTGACCATCGAAATTGCTGCGTTTGCCCGGGATACTGACAAGAACCCACCTGTGCTAGTCCATGGCGTATTCAGCACAGGAATCTGCATCGATTGAGCCAAGACAAAGGAAAGCTCAGGGAGGCAGCACCCGTGTAGAAAAGCATTTGTACTTCAAAGATGAGGCCAATGAGGTGAAAGGACAAAGCCACGGCAAACAATTTTGATCATCCGCAGAATTTCACGGAGCAATATTGCTGGGAGAGAAAAGGCACCACCTGAGGGAGGCACGCTCAACAAAACTACCTAGGGCAGGAGCCGGGTTGCCCCCAGGCACTAGGCGTGTCAGGCCTCAGCATTGTAAGGAGAGTTCCCTGAAGTCCCTGAGTGGTTTTCTCCGCTGTCCTACGTCTACGTTCCTAAAATTTACTCTGCGGTTTCTGATGATCCTGGCTTATGAACGGCCACCATTCACCGTTCTCCTTACACTCGTGCGTCTCCATCGGCCTTAAAAGAAAGGGGGGACACGCAACTGCTGGCAGGTAAATTCAGCAAAGTTTGTCTCAACACAAAAGAGACAGCTCTGTGGTGCCCGTCTTCCACGGTAAAACATTTCCTAGCCAATAAGGAATCTTCCCATCGCAATGACACTATGAGAGAATTGCCACCGATGGATTTGCCGCTGTGCCTACACATCATCTTGAGGCCATACAGTAGTGAAGCACGGGATCCCAGGCGCTTCACCCTTTACCCTAGACCAGTGAAACACTGTCTCCAAACATGCCCACATGCCTGTATCTATGCCCGTTTAAAGTAAACGCTAAACCGAAATCTTTCTGTCCCACTATTTTGCAGCATTTTAAAGAAGTACACTGGGAAAGATTTTTCTGCAAGGAAGGAACTGCAGGCGGCGTGGCTGAAATGAGAATATCATGCTGCACGAGCTCTTTGCCCTCAGATGTAGAAGTGTCATCAGTGGGCATCATAGAGAAACGGGACTTTAATAAGTGATCATCAACCTCTGTGAATTCCCTTTGTTCTAGACGCCTGAAATAAAGAGTTGTCCTGAGTCACATAAACCTCCACCGAGTGGTCTTTATGTGGCGCGGGAACATGCCGGTATAAGAGAATTCCGAAGAAGGCTGAACGTCCACAATTGAATGGTCATTGCCAGAAATGAAGTGGCAGCCGGATCAGACTGGGAAACTTCAGCTTCCATTAGACAATGAAGATGTGAGAATCTGGTACGTCCACAATTCACGGTTTCCTTAGATCCATGAAATTCCGTGTTGAATTTCAGTCAGAAAATGAAAACTCCGGAGCCGCTGTTCAGCAGGCCCGGGTGTAGCTCCCAGAGGCACACTGGTGCTCCTCTAGAATTTGGATAAAAATCGTTTTCACTGGAATAAAGAACCTTGATCAAGCCAGGTGGGTCTTGACCATCGAAATTGCTGCGTTTGCCCGGTATACTGACAAGAACCCACCTGTGCTAGTCCATGGCGTATTCAGCACAGGAATCTGCATCGATTGAGCCAAGACAAAGGAAAGCTCAGGGAGGCAGCACCCGTGTAGAAAAGCATTTGTACTTCAAAGATGAGGCCAATGAGGTGAAAGCACAAAGCCACGGCAAACAATTTTAATCATCGGCAGAATTTCACGGAGCAATATTGCTGGGAGAGAAAAGGCACCACCTGAGGGAGGCACGCTCAACAAAACTACCTAGGGCAGGAGCCGGGTTGCCCCCAGGCACTAGGCGTGTCAGGCCTCAGCATTGTAAGGAGAGTTCCCTGAAGTCCCTGAGTGGTTTTCTCCGCTGTCCTACGTCTACGTTCCTAAAATTTACTCTGCGGTTTCTGATGATCCTGGCTTATGAACGGCCACCATTCACCGTTCTCCTTACACTCGTGCGTCTCCATCGGCCTTAAAAGAAAGGGAGGACACGCAACTGCTGGCAGGTAAATTCAGCAAAGTTTGTCTCAACACAAAAGAGACAGCTCTGTGGTGACCCGTCTTCCACGGTAAAACATTTCCTAGCGAATAAGGAATCTTCCCATCGCAATGACACTATGAGAGAATTGCCACCGATGGATTTGCCGCTGTGCCTACACATCATTTTGAGGCCATACAGTAGTGAAGCACGGGATCCCAGGCGCTTCACCCTTTACCCTAGACCAGTGAAACACTGTCTCCAAACATGCCCACATGCCTGTATCTATGCCCGTTCAAAGTTAACGCTAAACCGAAATCTTCTTTCTGTCCCACTATTTTGCAGCATTTTAAAGAAGTACACTGGGAAAGATTTTTCTGCAAGGAAGGAACTGCAGGCGGCGTGGCTGAAATGAGAATATCATGCTGCACGAGCTCTTTGCCCTCAGATGTAGAAGTGTCATCAGTGGGCATCATAGAGAAACGGGACTTTAATAAGTGATCATCAACCTCTGTGAATTCCCTTTGTTCTAGACGCCTGAAATAAAGAGTTGTCCTGAGTCACATAAACCTCCACCGAGTGGTCTTTATGTGGCGCGGGAACATGCCGGTATAAGAGAATTCCGAAGAAGGCTGAACGTCCACAATTGAATGGTCATTGCCAGAAAGGAAGTGGCAGCCGGATCAGACTGGGAAACTTCAGCTTCCATTAGACAATGAAGATGTGAGAATCTGGTACGTCCACAATTCACGGTTTCCTTAGATCCATGAAATTCCGTGTTGAATTTCAGTCAGAAAATGAAAACTCCGGAGCCGCTGTTCAGCAGGCCCGGGTGTAGCTCCCAGAGGCACACTGGTGCTCCTCTAGAATTTGGATAAAAATCGTTTTCACTGGAATAAAGAACCTTGATCAAGCCAGGTGGGTCTTGACCATCGAAATTGCTGAGTTTGCCCGGTATACTGACAAGAACCCACCTGTGCTAGTCCATGGCGTATTCAGCACAGGAATCTGCATCGATTGAGCCAAGACAAAGGAAAGCTCAGGGAGGCAGCACCCGTGTAGAAAAGCATTTGTACTTCAAAGATGAGGCCAATGAGGTGAAAGGACAAAGCCACGGCAAACAATTTTGATCATCCGCAGAATTTCACGGAGCAATATTGCTGGGAGAGAAAAGGCACCACCTGAGGGAGGCACGCTCAACAAAACTACCTAGGGCAGGAGCCGGGTTGCCCCCAGGCACTAGGCGTGTCAGGCCTCAGCATTGTAAGAAGAGTTCCCTGAAGTCCCTGAGTGGTTTTCTCCGCTGTCCTACGTCTACGTTCCTAAAATTTACTCTGCGGTTTCTGATGATCCTGGCTTATGAACGGCCACCATTCACCGTTCTCCTTACACTCGTGCGTCTCCATCGGCCTTAAAAGAAAGGGGGGACACGCAACTGCTGGCAGGTAAATTCAGCAAAGTTTGTCTCAACACAAAAGAGACAGCTCTGTGGTGACCCGTCTTCCACGGTAAAACATTTCCTAGCCAATAAGGAATCTTCCCATCGCAATGACACTATGAGAGAATTGCCACCGATGGATTTGCCGCTGTGCCTACACATCATCTTGAGGCCATACAGTAGTGAAGCACGGGAACCCAGGCGCTTCACCCTTTACCCTAGACCAGTGAAACACTGTCTCTAAACATGCCCACATGCCTGTATCTATGCCCGTTCAAAGTTAACGCTAAACCGAAATCTTCTTTCTGTCCCACTATTTTGCAGCATTTTAAAGAAGTACACTGGGAAAGATTTTTCTGCAAGGAAGGAACTGCAGGCGGCGTGGCTGAAATGAGAATATCATGCTGCACGAGCTCTTTGCCCTCAGATGTAGAAGTGTCATCAGTGGGCATCATAGAGAAACGGGACTTTAATAAGTGATCATCAACCTCTGTGAATTCCCTTTGTTCTAGACGCCTGAAATAAAGAGTTGTCCTGAGTCACATAAACCTCCACCGAGTGGTCTTTATGTGGCGCGGGAACATGCCGGTATAAGAGAATTCCGAAGAAGGCTGAACGTCCACAATTGAATGGTCATTGCCAGAAAGGAAGTGGCAGCCGGATCAGACTGGGAAACTTCAGCTTCCATTAGACAATGAAGATGTGAGAATCTGGTACGTCCACAATTCACGGTTTCCTTAGATCCATGAAATTCCGTGTTGAATTTCAGTCAGAAAATGAAAACTCCGGAGCCGCTGTTCAGCAGGCCCGGGTGTAGCTCCCAGAGGCACACTGGTGCTCCTCTAGAATTTGGATAAAAATCGTTTTCACTGGAATAAAGAACCTTGATCAAGCCAGGTGGGTCTTGACCATCGAAATTGCTGCGTTTGCCCGGGATACTGACAAGAACCCACCTGTGCTAGTCCATGGCGTATTCAGCACAGGAATCTGCATCGATTGAGCCAAGACAAAGGAAAGCTCAGGGAGGCAGCACCCGTGTAGAAAAGCATTTGTACTTCAAAGATGAGGCCAATGAGGTGAAAGGACAAAGCCACGGCAAACAATTTTGATCATCGGCAGAATTTCACGGAGCAATATTGCTGGGAGAGAAAAGGCACCACCTGAGGGAGGCACGCTCAACAAAACTACCTAGGGCAGGAGCCAGGTTGCCCCCAGGCACTAGGCGTGTCAGGCCTCAGCATTGTAAGGAGAGTTCACTGAAGTCCCTGAGTGAAGTTTTCTCCGCTGTCCTACGTCTACGTTCGTAAAATTTACTCTACGGTTTCTGATGATCCTGGCTTATGAACGGCCACCATTCACCGTTCTCCTTACACTCGTGCGTCTCCATCGGCCTTAAAAGAAAGGGAGGACACGCAACTGCTGGCAGGTAAATTCAGCAAAGTTTGTCTCAACACAAAAGAGACAGCTCTGTGGTGACCCGTCTTCCACGGTAAAACATTTCCTAGCGAATAAGGAATTTTCCCATCGCAATGACACTATGAGAGAATTGCCACCGATGGATTTGCCGCTGTGCCTACACATCATCTTGAGGCCATACAGTAGTGAAGCACGGGAACCCAGGCGCTTCACCCTTTACCCTAGACCAGTGAAACACTGTCTCTAAACATGCCCACATGCCTGTATCTATGCCCGTTTAAAGTTAACGCTAAACCGAAATCTTCTTTCTGTCCCACTATTTTGCAGCATTTTAAAGAAGTACACTGGGAAAGATTTTTCTGCAAGGAAGGAACTGCAGGCGGCATGGCTGAAATGAGAATATCATGCTGCACGAGCTCTTTGCCCTCAGATGTAGAAGTGTCATCAGTGGGCATCATAGAGAAACGGGACTTTAATAAGTGATCATCAACCTCTGTGAATTCCCTTTGTTCTAGACGCCTGAAATAAAGAGTTGTCCTGAGTCACATAAATCTCCACCGAGTGGTCTTTATGTGACGCGGGAACATGCCGGTATAAGAGAATTCCGAAGAAGGCTGAACGTCCACAATTGAATGGTCATTGCCAGAAATGAAGTGGCAGCCGAATCAGACTGGGAAACTTCAGCTTCCATTAGACAATGAAGATGTGAGAATCTGGTACGTCCACAATTCACGGTTTCCTTAGATCCATGAAATTCCGTGTTGAATTTCAGTCAGAAAATGAAAACTCCGGAGCCGCTGTTCAGCAGGCCCGGGTGTAGCTCCCAGAGGCACACTGGTGCTCCTCTAGAATTTGGATAAAAATCGTTTTCACTGGAATAAAGAACCTTGATCAAGCCAGGTGGGTCTTGACCATCGAAATTGCTGCGTTTGCCCGGGATACTGACAAGAACCCACCTGTGCTAGTCCATGTCGTATTCAGCACAGGAATCTGCATCGATTGAGCCAAGACAAAGGAAAGCTCAGGGAGGCAGCACCCGTGTAGAAAAGCATTTGTACTTCAAAGATGAGGCCAATGAGGTGAAAGGACAAAGCCACGGCTAACAGTTTTGATCATCGGCAGAATTTCACGGAGCAATATTGCTGGGAGAGAAAAGGCACCACCTGAGGGAGGCACGCTCAACAAAACTACCTAGGGCAGGAGCCGGGTTGCCCCCAGGCACTAGGCGTGTCAGGCCTCAGCATTGTAAGGAGAGTTCATTGAAGTCCCTGAGTGAAATTTTCTCCGCTGTCCTACGTCTACGTTCCTAAAATTTACTCTGCGGTTTCTGATGATCCTGGCTTATGAACGGCCACCATTCACCGTTCTCCTTACACTCGTGCGTCTCCATCGGCCTTAAAAGAAAGGGAGGACACGCAACTGCTGGCAGGTAAATTCAGCAAAGTTTGTCTCAACACAAAAGAGACAGCTCTGTGGTGACCCGTCTTCCACGGTAAAACATTTCCTAGCGAATAAGGAATCTTCCCATCGCAATGACACTATGAGAGAATTGCCACAGATGGATTTGCCGCTGTGCCTACACATCATCTTGAGGCCATACAGTAGTGAAGCACGGGAACCCAGGCGCTTCACCCTTTACCCTAGACCAGTGAAACACTGTCTCTAAACATGCCCACATGCCTGTATCTATGCCCGTTTAAAGTTAACGCTAAACCGAAATCTTCTTTCTGTCCCACTATTTTGCAGCATTTTAAAGAAGTACACTGGGAAAGATTTTTCTGCAAGGAAGGAACTGCAGGCGGCGTGGCTGAAATGAGAATATCATGCTGCACGAGCTCTTTGCCCTCAGATGTAGAAGTGTCATCAGTGGGCATCATAGAGAAACGGGACTTTAATAAGTGATCATCAACCTCTGTGAATTCCCTTTGTTCTAGACGCCTGAAATAAAGAGTTGTCCTGAGTCACATAAACCTCCACCGAGTGGTCTTTATGTGGCGCGGGAACATGCCGGTATAAGAGAATTCCGAAGAAGGCTGAACGTCCACAATTGAATGGTCATTGCCAGAAATGAAGTGGCAGCCGGATCAGACTGGGAAACTTCAGCTTCCATTAGACAATGAAGATGTGAGAATCTGGTACGTCCACAATTCACCGTTTCCTTAGATCCATGAAATTCCGTGTTGAATTTCAGTCAGAAAATGAAAACTCCGGAGCCGCTGTTCAGCAGGCCCGGGTGTAGCTCCCAGAGGCACACTGGTGCTCCTCTAGAATTTGGATAAAAATCGTTTTCACTGGAATAAAGAACCTTGATCAAGCCAGGTGGGTCTTGACCATCGAAATTGCTGCGTTTGCCCGGTATACTGACAAGAACCCACCTGTGCTAGTCCATGGCGTATTCAGCACAGGAATCTGCATCGATTGAGCCAAGACAAAGGAAAGCTCAGGGAGGCAGCACCCGTGTAGAAAAGCATTTGTACTTCAAAGATGAGGCCAATGAGGTGAAAGCACAAAGCCACGGCAAACAATTTTAATCATCGGCAGAATTTCACGGAGCAATATTGCTGGGAGAGAAAAGGCACCACCTGAGGGAGGCACGCTCAACAAAACTACCTAGGGCAGGAGCCGGGTTGCCCCCAGGCACTAGGCGTGTCAGGCCTCAGCATTGTAAGGAGAGTTCCCTGAAGTCCCTGAGTGGTTTTCTCCGCTGTCCTACGTCTACGTTCCTAAAATTTACTCTGCGGTTTCTGATGATCCTGGCTTATGAACGGCCACCATTCACCGTTCTCCTTACACTCGTGCGTCTCCATCGGCCTTAAAAGAAAGGGAGGACACGCAACTGCTGGCAGGTAAATTCAGCAAAGTTTGTCTCAACACAAAAGAGACAGCTCTGTGGTGACCCGTCTTCCACGGTAAAACATTTCCTAGCGAATAAGGAATCTTCCCATCGCAATGACACTATGAGAGAATTGCCACCGATGGATTTGCCGCTGTGCCTACACATCATTTTGAGGCCATACAGTAGTGAAGCACGGGATCCCAGGCGCTTCACCCTTTACCCTAGACCAGTGAAACACTGTCTCCAAACATGCCCACATGCCTGTATCTATGCCCGTTCAAAGTTAACGCTAAACCGAAATCTTCTTTCTGTCCCACTATTTTGCAGCATTTTAAAGAAGTACACTGGGAAAGATTTTTCTGCAAGGAAGGAACTGCAGGCGGCGTGGCTGAAATGAGAATATCATGCTGCACGAGCTCTTTGCCCTCAGATGTAGAAGTGTCATCAGTGGGCATCATAGAGAAACGGGACTTTAATAAGTGATCATCAACCTCTGTGAATTCCCTTTGTTCTAGACGCCTGAAATAAAGAGTTGTCCTGAGTCACATAAACCTCCACCGAGTGGTCTTTATGTGGCGCGGGAACATGCCGGTATAAGAGAATTCCGAAGAAGGCTGAACGTCCACAATTGAATGGTCATTGCCAGAAAGGAAGTGGCAGCCGGATCAGACTGGGAAACTTCAGCTTCCATTAGACAATGAAGATGTGAGAATCTGGTACGTCCACAATTCACGGTTTCCTTAGATCCATGAAATTCCGTGTTGAATTTCAGTCAGAAAATGAAAACTCCGGAGCCGCTGTTCAGCAGGCCCGGGTGTAGCTCCCAGAGGCACACTGGTGCTCCTCTAGAATTTGGATAAAAATCGTTTTCACTGGAATAAAGAACCTTGATCAAGCCAGGTGGGTCTTGACCATCGAAATTGCTGAGTTTGCCCGGTATACTGACAAGAACCCACCTGTGCTAGTCCATGGCGTATTCAGCACAGGAATCTGCATCGATTGAGCCAAGACAAAGGAAAGCTCAGGGAGGCAGCACCCGTGTAGAAAAGCATTTGTACTTCAAAGATGAGGCCAATGAGGTGAAAGGACAAAGCCACGGCAAACAATTTTGATCATCCGCAGAATTTCACGGAGCAATATTGCTGGGAGAGAAAAGGCACCACCTGAGGGAGGCACGCTCAACAAAACTACCTAGGGCAGGAGCCGGGTTGCCCCCAGGCACTAGGCGTGTCAGGCCTCAGCATTGTAAGAAGAGTTCCCTGAAGTCCCTGAGTGGTTTTCTCCGCTGTCCTACGTCTACGTTCCTAAAATTTACTCTGCGGTTTCTGATGATCCTGGCTTATGAACGGCCACCATTCACCGTTCTCCTTACACTCGTGCGTCTCCATCGGCCTTAAAAGAAAGGGGGGACACGCAACTGCTGGCAGGTAAATTCAGCAAAGTTTGTCTCAACACAAAAGAGACAGCTCTGTGGTGACCCGTCTTCCACGGTAAAACATTTCCTAGCCAATAAGGAATCTTCCCATCGCAATGACACTATGAGAGAATTGCCACCGATGGATTTGCCGCTGTGCCTACACATCATCTTGAGGCCATACAGTAGTGAAGCACGGGAACCCAGGCGCTTCACCCTTTACCCTAGACCAGTGAAACACTGTCTCTAAACATGCCCACATGCCTGTATCTATGCCCGTTCAAAGTTAACGCTAAACCGAAATCTTCTTTCTGTCCCACTATTTTGCAGCATTTTAAAGAAGTACACTGGGAAAGATTTTTCTGCAAGGAAGGAACTGCAGGCGGCGTGGCTGAAATGAGAATATCATGCTGCACGAGCTCTTTGCCCTCAGATGTAGAAGTGTCATCAGTGGGCATCATAGAGAAACGGGACTTTAATAAGTGATCATCAACCTCTGTGAATTCCCTTTGTTCTAGACGCCTGAAATAAAGAGTTGTCCTGAGTCACATAAACCTCCACCGAGTGGTCTTTATGTGGCGCGGGAACATGCCGGTATAAGAGAATTCCGAAGAAGGCTGAACGTCCACAATTGAATGGTCATTGCCAGAAAGGAAGTGGCAGCCGGATCAGACTGGGAAACTTCAGCTTCCATTAGACAATGAAGATGTGAGAATCTGGTACGTCCACAATTCACGGTTTCCTTAGATCCATGAAATTCCGTGTTGAATTTCAGTCAGAAAATGAAAACTCCGGAGCCGCTGTTCAGCAGGCCCGGGTGTAGCTCCCAGAGGCACACTGGTGCTCCTCTAGAATTTGGATAAAAATCGTTTTCACTGGAATAAAGAACCTTGATCAAGCCAGGTGGGTCTTGACCATCGAAATTGCTGCGTTTGCCCGGGATACTGACAAGAACCCACCTGTGCTAGTCCATGGCGTATTCAGCACAGGAATCTGCATCGATTGAGCCAAGACAAAGGAAAGCTCAGGGAGGCAGCACCCGTGTAGAAAAGCATTTGTACTTCAAAGATGAGGCCAATGAGGTGAAAGGACAAAGCCACGGCAAACAATTTTGATCATCCGCAGAATTTCACGGAGCAATATTGCTGGGAGAGAAAAGGCACCACCTGAGGGAGGCACGCTCAACAAAACTACCTAGGGCAGGAGCCGGGTTGCCCCCAGGCACTAGGCGTGTCAGGCCTCAGCATTGTAAGAAGAGTTCCCTGAAGTCCCTGAGTGGTTTTCTCCGCTGTCCTACGTCTACGTTCCTAAAATTTACTCTGCGGTTTCTGATGATCCTGGCTTATGAACGGCCACCATTCACCGTTCTCCTTACACTCGTGCGTCTCCATCGGCCTTAAAAGAAAGGGGGGACACGCAACTGCTGGCAGGTAAATTCAGCAAAGTTTGTCTCAACACAAAAGAGACAGCTCTGTGGTGACCCGTCTTCCACGGTAAAACATTTCCTAGCCAATAAGGAATCTTCCCATCGCGATGACACTATGAGAGAATTGCCACCGATGGATTTGCCGCTGTGCCTACACATCATCTTGAGGCCATACAGTAGTGAAGCACGGGAACCCAGGCGCTTCACCCTTTACCCTAGACCAGTGAAACACTGTCTCTAAACATGCCCACATGCCTGTATCTATGCCCGTTCAAAGTTAACGCTAAACCGAAATCTTCTTTCTGTCCCACTATTTTGCAGCATTTTAAAGAAGTACACTGGGAAAGATTTTTCTGCAAGGAAGGAACTGCAGGCGGCGTGGCTGAAATGAGAATATCATGCTGCACGAGCTCTTTGCCCTCAGATGTAGAAGTGTCATCAGTGGGCATCATAGAGAAACGGGACTTTAATAAGTGATCATCAACCTCTGTGAATTCCCTTTGTTCTAGACGCCTGAAATAAAGAGTTGTCCTGAGTCACATAAACCTCCACCGAGTGGTCTTTATGTGGCGCGGGAACATGCCGGTATAAGAGAATTCCGAAGAAGGCTGAACGTCCACAATTGAATGGTCATTGCCAGAAAGGAAGTGGCAGCCGGATCAGACTGGGAAACTTCAGCTTCCATTAGACAATGAAGATGTGAGAATCTGGTACGTCCACAATTCACGGTTTCCTTAGATCCATGAAATTCCGTGTTGAATTTCAGTCAGAAAATGAAAACTCCGGAGCCGCTGTTCAGCAGGCCCGGGTGTAGCTCCCAGAGGCACACTGGTGCTCCTCTAGAATTTGGATAAAAATCGTTTTCACTGGAATAAAGAACCTTGATCAAGCCAGGTGGGTCTTGACCATCGAAATTGCTGAGTTTGCCCGGTATACTGACAAGAACCCACCTGTGCTAGTCCATGGCGTATTCAGCACAGGAATCTGCATCGATTGAGCCAAGACAAAGGAAAGCTCAGGGAGGCAGCACCCGTGTAGAAAAGCATTTGTACTTCAAAGATGAGGCCAATGAGGTGAAAGGACAAAGCCACGGCAAACAATTTTGATCATCCGCAGAATTTCACGGAGCAATATTGCTGGGAGAGAAAAGGCACCACCTGAGGGAGGCACGCTCAACAAAACTACCTAGGGCAGGAGCCGGGTTGCCCCCAGGCACTAGGCGTGTCAGGCCTCAGCATTGTAAGAAGAGTTCCCTGAAGTCCCTGAGTGGTTTTCTCCGCTGTCCTACGTCTACGTTCCTAAAATTTACTCTGCGGTTTCTGATGATCCTGGCTTATGAACGGCCACCATTCACCGTTCTCCTTACACTCGTGCGTCTCCATCGGCCTTAAAAGAAAGGGGGGACACGCAACTGCTGGCAGGTAAATTCAGCAAAGTTTGTCTCAACACAAAAGAGACAGCTCTGTGGTGACCCGTCTTCCACGGTAAAACATTTCCTAGCCAATAAGGAATCTTCCCATCGCAATGACACTATGAGAGAATTGCCACCGATGGATTTGCCGCTGTGCCTACACATCATCTTGAGGCCATACAGTAGTGAAGCACGGGAACCCAGGCGCTTCACCCTTTACCCTAGACCAGTGAAACACTGTCTCTAAACATGCCCACATGCCTGTATCTATGCCCGTTCAAAGTTAACGCTAAACCGAAATCTTCTTTCTGTCCCACTATTTTGCAGCATTTTAAAGAAGTACACTGGGAAAGATTTTTCTGCAAGGAAGGAACTGCAGGCGGCGTGGCTGAAATGAGAATATCATGCTGCACGAGCTCTTTGCCCTCAGATGTAGAAGTGTCATCAGTGGGCATCATAGAGAAACGGGACTTTAATAAGTGATCATCAACCTCTGTGAATTCCCTTTGTTCTAGACGCCTGAAATAAAGAGTTGTCCTGAGTCACATAAACCTCCACCGAGTGGTCTTTATGTGGCGCGGGAACATGCCGGTATAAGAGAATTCCGAAGAAGGCTGAACGTCCACAATTGAATGGTCATTGCCAGAAAGGAAGTGGCAGCCGGATCAGACTGGGAAACTTCAGCTTCCATTAGACAATGAAGATGTGAGAATCTGGTACGTCCACAATTCACGGTTTCCTTAGATCCATGAAATTCCGTGTTGAATTTCAGTCAGAAAATGAAAACTCCGGAGCCGCTGTTCAGCAGGCCCGGGTGTAGCTCCCAGAGGCACACTGGTGCTCCTCTAGAATTTGGATAAAAATCGTTTTCACTGGAATAAAGAACCTTGATCAAGCCAGGTGGGTCTTGACCATCGAAATTGCTGCGTTTGCCCGGGATACTGACAAGAACCCACCTGTGCTAGTCCATGGCGTATTCAGCACAGGAATCTGCATCGATTGAGCCAAGACAAAGGAAAGCTCAGGGAGGCAGCACCCGTGTAGAAAAGCATTTGTACTTCAAAGATGAGGCCAATGAGGTGAAAGGACAAAGCCACGGCAAACAATTTTGATCATCCGCAGAATTTCACGGAGCAATATTGCTGGGAGAGAAAAGGCACCACCTGAGGGAGGCACGCTCAACAAAACTACCTAGGGCAGGAGCCGGGTTGCCCCCAGGCACTAGGCGTGTCAGGCCTCAGCATTGTAAGAAGAGTTCCCTGAAGTCCCTGAGTGGTTTTCTCCGCTGTCCTACGTCTACGTTCCTAAAATTTACTCTGCGGTTTCTGATGATCCTGGCTTATGAACGGCCACCATTCACCGTTCTCCTTACACTCGTGCGTCTCCATCGGCCTTAAAAGAAAGGGGGGACACGCAACTGCTGGCAGGTAAATTCAGCAAAGTTTGTCTCAACACAAAAGAGACAGCTCTGTGGTGACCCGTCTTCCACGGTAAAACATTTCCTAGCCAATAAGGAATCTTCCCATCGCAATGACACTATGAGAGAATTGCCACCGATGGATTTGCCGCTGTGCCTACACATCATCTTGAGGCCATACAGTAGTGAAGCACGGGAACCCAGGCGCTTCACCCTTTACCCTAGACCAGTGAAACACTGTCTCTAAACATGCCCACATGCCTGTATCTATGCCCGTTCAAAGTTAACGCTAAACCGAAATCTTCTTTCTGTCCCACTATTTTGCAGCATTTTAAAGAAGTACACTGGGAAAGATTTTTCTGCAAGGAAGGAACTGCAGGCGGCGTGGCTGAAATGAGAATATCATGCTGCACGAGCTCTTTGCCCTCAGATGTAGAAGTGTCATCAGTGGGCATCATAGAGAAACGGGACTTTAATAAGTGATCATCAATCTCTGTGAATTCCCTTTGTTCTAGACGCCTGAAATAAAGAGTTGTCCTGAGTCACATAAACCTCCACCGAGTGGTCTTTATGTGGCGCGGGAACATGCCGGTATAAGAGAATTCCGAAGAAGGCTGAACGTCCACAATTGAATGGTCATTGCCAGAAAGGAAGTGGCAGCCGGATCAGACTGGGAAACTTCAGCTTCCATTAGACAATGAAGATGTGAGAATCTGGTACGTCCACAATTCACGGTTTCCTTAGATCCATGAAATTCCGTGTTGAATTTCAGTCAGAAAATGAAAACTCCGGAGCCGCTGTTCAGCAGGCCCGGGTGTAGCTCCCAGAGGCACACTGGTGCTCCTCTAGAATTTGGATAAAAATCGTTTTCACTGGAATAAAGAACCTTGATCAAGCCAGGTGGGTCTTGACCATTGAAATTGCTGCGTTTGCCCGGGATACTGACAAGAACCCACCTGTGCTAGTCATTGGCGTATTCAGCACAGGAATCTGCATCGATTGAGCCAAGACAAAGGAAAGCTCAGGGAGGCAGCACCCGTGTAGAAAAGCATTTGTACTTCAAAGATGAGGCCAATGAGGTGAAAGGACAAAGCCACGGCAAACAGTTTTGATCATCGGCAGAATTTCACGGAGCAATATTGCTGGGAGAGAAAAGGCACCACCTGAGGGAGGCACGCTCAACAAAACTACCTAGGGCAGTAGCCGGGTTGCCCCCAGACACTAGGCGTGTCAGGCCTCAGCATTGTAAGGAGAGTTCACTGAAGTCCCTGAGTGAAGTTTTCTCCGCTGTCCTACGTCTACGTTCCTAAAATTTACTCTGCGGTTTCTGATGATCCTGGCTTATGAACGGCCACCATTCACCGTTCTCCTTACACTCGTGCGTCTCCATTGGCCTTAAAAGAAAGGGAGGACACGCAACTGCTGGCAGGTAAATTCAGCAAAGTTTGTCTCAACACAAAAAGAGACAGCTCTGTGGTGACCCGTCTTCCACGGTAAAACATTTCCTAGCGAATAAGGAATCTTCCCATCGCAATGACACTATGAGAGAATTGCCACCGATGGATTTGCCGCTGTGCCTACACATCATCTTGAGGCCATACAGTAGTGAAGCACGGGAACCCAGGCGCTTCACCCTTTACCCTAGACCAGTGAAACACTGTCTCTAAACATGCCCACATGCCTGTATCTATGCCCGTTTAAAGTTAACGCTAAACCGAAATCTTCTTTCTGTCCCACTATTTTGCAGCATTTTAAAGAAGTACACTGGGAAAGATTTTTCTGCAAGGAAGGAACTGCAGGCGGCGTGGCTGAAATGAGAATATCATGCTGCACGAGCTCTTTGCCCTCAGATGTAGAAGTGTCATCAGTGGGCATCATAGAGAAACGGGACTTTAATAAGTGATCATCAACCTCTGTGAATTCCCTTTGTTCTAGACGCCTGAAATAAAGAGTTGTCCTGAGTCACATAAACCTCCACCGAGTGGTCTTTATGTGGCGCGGGAACATGCCGGTATAAGAGAATTCCGAAGAAGGCTGAACGTCCACAATTGAATGGTCATTGCCAGAAATGAAGTGGCAGCCGGATCAGACTGGGAAACTTCAGCTTCCATTAGACAATGAAGATGTGAGAATCTGGTACGTCCACAATTCACGGTTTCCTTAGATCCATGAAATTCCGTGTTGAATTTCAGTCAGAAAATGAAAACTCCGGAGCCGCTGTTCAGCAGGCCCGGGTGTAGCTCCCAGAGGCACACTGGTGCTCCTCTAGAATTTGGATAAAAATCGTTTTCACTGGAATAAAGAACCTTGATCAAGCCAGGTGGGTCTTGACCATCGAAATTGCTGAGTTTGCCCGGGATACTGACAAGAACCCACCTGTGCTAGTCCATGGCGTATTCAGCACAGGAATCTGCATCGATTGAGCCAAGACAAAGGAAAGCTCAGGGAGGCAGCACCCGTGTAGAAAAGCATTTGTACTTCAAAGATGAGGCCAATGAGGTGAAAGGACAAAGCCACGGCAAACAATTTTGATCATCGGCAGAATTTCACGGAGCAATATTGCTGGGAGAGAAAAGGCACCACCTGAGGGAGGCACGCTCAACAAAACTACCTAGGGCAGGAGCCAGCTTGCCCCCAGGCACTAGGCGTGTCAGGCCTCAGCATTGTAAGGAGAGTTCACTGAAGTCCCTGAGTGAAGTTTTCTCCGCTGTCCTACGTCTACGTTCCTAAAATTTACTCTACGGTTTCTGATGATCCTGGCTTATGAACGGCCACCATTCACCGTTCTCCTTACACTCGTGCGTCTCCATCGGCCTTAAAAGAAAGGGAGGACACGCAACTGCTGGCAGGTAAATTCAGCAAAGTTTGTCTCAACACAAAAGAGACAGCTCTGTGGTGACCCGTCTTCCACGGTAAAACATTTCCTACCGAATAAGGAATTTTCCCATCGCAATGACACTATGAGAGAATTGCCACCGATGGATTTGCCGCTGTGCCTACACATCATCTTGAGGCCATACAGTAGTGAAGCACGGGAACCCAGGCGCTTCACCCTTTACCCTAGACCAGTGAAACACTGTCTCTAAACATGCCCACATGCCTGTATCTATGCCCGTTTAAAGTTAACGCTAAACCGAAATCTTCTTTCTGTCCCACTATTTTGCAGCATTTTAAAGAAGTACACTGGGAAAGATTTTTCTGCAAGGAAGGAACTGCAGGCGGCGTGGCTGAAATGAGAATATCATGCTGCACGAGCTCTTTGCCCTCAGATGTAGAAGTGTCATCAGTGGGCATCATAGAGAAACGGGACTTTAATAAGTGATCATCAACCTCTGTGAATTCCCTTTGTTCTAGACGCCTGAAATAAAGAGTTGTCCTGAGTCACATAAATCTCCACCGAGTGGTCTTTATGTGGCGCTGGAACATGCCGGTATAAGAGAATTCCGAAGAAGGCTGAACGTCCACAATTGAATGGTCATTGCCAGAAATGAAGTGGCAGCCGGATCAGACTGGGAAACTTCAGCTTCCATTAGACAATGAAGATGTGAGAATCTGGTACGTCCACAATTCACGGTTTCCTTAGATCCATGAAATTCCGTGTTGAATTTCAGTCAGAAAATGAAAACTCCGGAGCCGCTGTTCAGCAGGCCCGGGTGTAGCTCCCAGAGGCACACTGGTGCTCCTCTAGAATTTGGATAAAAATCGTTTTCACTGGAATAAAGAACCTTGATCAAGCCAGGTGGGTCTTGACCATCGAAATTGCTGCGTTTGCCCGGGATATTGACAAGAACCCACCTGTGCTAGTCCATGGCGTATTCAGCACAGGAATCTGCATCGATTGAGCCAAGACAAAGGAAAGCTCAGGGAGGCAGCACCCGTGTAGAAAAGCATTTGTACTTCAAAGATGAGGCCAATGAGGTGAAAGGACAAAGCCACGGCAAACAATTTTGATCATCCGCAGAATTTCACGGAGCAATATTGCTGGGAGAGAAAAGGCACCACCTGAGGGAGGCACGCTCAACAAAACTACCTAGGGCAGGAGCCGGGTTGCCCCCAGGCACTAGGCGTGTCAGGCCTCAGCATTGTAAGGAGAGTTCCCTGAAGTCCCTGAGTGGTTTTCTCCGCTGTCCTACGTCTACGTTCCTAAAATTTACTCTGCGGTTTCTGATGATCCTGGCTTATGAACGGCCACCATTCACCGTTCTCCTTACACTCGTGCGTCTCCATCGGCCTTAAAAGAAAGGGGGGACACGCAACTGCTGGCAGGTAAATTCAGCAAAGTTTGTCTCAACACAAAAGAGACAGCTCTGTGGTGACCCGTCTTCCACGGTAAAACATTTCCTAGCCAATAAGGAATCTTCCCATCGCAATGACACTATGAGAGAATTGCCACCGATGGATTTGCCGCTGTGCCTACACATCATCTTGAGGCCATACAGTAGTGAAGCACGGGATCCCAGGCGCTTCACCCTTTACCCTAGACCAGTGAAACACTGTCTCCAAACATGCCCACATGCCTGTATCTATGCCCGTTTAAAGTAAACGCTAAACCGAAATCTTTCTGTCCCACTATTTTGCAGCATTTTAAAGAAGTACACTGGGAAAGATTTTTCTGCAAGGAAGGAACTGCAGGCGGCTGGCTGAAATGAGAATATCATGCTGCACGAGCTCTTTGCCCTCAGATGTAGAAGTGTCATCAGTGGGCATCATAGAGAAACGGGACTTTAATAAGTGATCATCAACCTCTGTGAATTCCCTTTGTTCTAGACGCCTGAAATAAAGAGTTGTCCTGAGTCACATAAACCTCTACCGAGTGGTCTTTATGTGGCGCGGGAACATGCCGGTATAAGAGAATTCCGAAGAAGGCTGAACGTCCACAATTGAATGGTCATTGCCAGAAATGAAGTGGCAGCCGGATCAGACTGGGAAACTTCAGCTTCCATTAGACAATGAAGATGTGAGAATCTGGTACGTCCACAATTCACGGTTTCCTTAGATCCATGAAATTCCGTGTTGAATTTCAGTCAGAAAATGAAAACTCCGGAGCCGCTGTTCAGCAGGCCCGGGTGTAGCTCCCAGAGGCACACTGGTGCTCCTCTAGAATTTGGATAAAAATCGTTTTCACTGGAATAAAGAACCTTGATCAAGCCAGGTGGGTCTTGACCATCGAAATTGCTGCGTTTGCCCGGGATACTGACAAGAACCCACCTGTGCTAGTCCATGGCGTATTCAGCACAGGAATCTGCATCGATTGAGCCAAGACAAAGGAAAGCTCAGGGAAGCAGCACCCGTGTAGAAAAGCATTTGTACTTCAAAGATGAGGCCAATGAGGTGAAAGGACAAAGCCACGGCAAACAATTTTGATCATCGGCAGAATTTCACGGAGCAATATTGCTGGGAGAGAAAAGGCACCACCTGAGGGAGGCACGCTCAACAAAACTACCTAGGGCAGGAGCCAGGTTGCCCCCAGGCACTAGGCGTGTCAGGCCTCAGCATTGTAAGGAGAGTTCCCTGAAGTCCCTGAGTGAAGTTTTCTCCGCTGTCCTACGTCTACGTTCCTAAAATTTACTCTGCGGTTTCTGATGATCCTGGCTTATGAACGGCCACCATTCACCGTTCTCCTTACACTCGTGCGTCTCCATCGGCCTTAAAAGAAAGGGAGGACACGCAACTGCTGGCAGGTAAATTCAGCAAAGTTTGTCTCAACACAAAAGAGACAGCTCTGTGGTGACCCGTCTTCCACGGTAAAACATTTCCTAGCGAATAAGGAATCTTCCCATCGCAATGACACTATGAGAGAATTGCCACCGATGGATTTGCCGCTGTGCCTACACATCATCTTGAGGCCATACAGTAGTGAAGCACGGGATCCCAGGCGCTTCACCCTTTACCCTAGACCAGTGAAACACTGTCTCCAAACATGCCCACATGCCTGTATCTATGCCCGTTCAAAATTAACGCTAAACCGAAATCTTCTTTCTGTCCCACTATTTTGCAGCATTTTAAAGAAGTACACTGGGAAAGATTTTTCTGCAAGGAAGGAACTGCAGGCGGCGTGGCTGAAATGAGAATATCATGCTGCACGAGCTCTTTGCCCTCAGATGTAGAAGTGTCATCAGTGGGCATCATAGAGAAACGGGACTTTAATAAGTGATCATCAACCTCTGTGAATTCCCTTTGTTCTAGACGCCTGAAATAAAGAGTTGTCCTGAGTCACATAAACCTCCACCGAGTGGTCTTTATGTGGCGCGGGAACATGCCGGTATAAGAGAATTCCGAAGAAGGCTGAACGTCCACAATTGAATGGTCATTGCCAGAAATGAAGTGGCAGCCGGATCAGACTGGGAAACTTCAGCTTCCATTAGACAATGAAGATGTGAGAATCTGGTACGTCCACAATTCACGGTTTCCTTAGATCCATGAAATTCCGTGTTGAATTTCAGTCAGAAAATGAAAACTCCGGAGCCGCTGTTCAGCAGGCCCGGGTGTAGCTCCCAGAGGCACACTGGTGCTCCTCTAGAATTTGGATAAAAATCGTTTTCACTGGAATAAAGAACCTTGATCAAGCCAGGTGGGTCTTGACCATCGAAATTGCTGCGTTTGCCCGGGATACTGACAAGAACCCACCTGTGCTAGTCCATGGCGTATTCAGCACAGGAATCTGCATCGATTGAGCCAAGACAAAGGAAAGCTCAGGGAAGCAGCACCCGTGTAGAAAAGCATTTGTACTTCAAAGATGAGGCCAATGAGGTGAAAGGACAAAGCCACGGCAAACAATTTTGATCATCGGCAGAATTTCACGGAGCAATATTGCTGGGAGAGAAAAGGCACCACCTGAGGGAGGCACGCTCAACAAAACTACCTAGGGCAGGAGCCAGGTTGCCCCCAGGCACTAGGCGTGTCAGGCCTCAGCATTGTAAAGAGAGTTCCCTGAAGTCCCTGAGTGAAGTTTTCTCCGCTGTCCTACGTCTACGTTCCTAAAATTTACTGTACGGTTTCTGATGATCCCGGCTTATGAACGGCCACCATTCACCGTTCTCCTTACACTCGTGCGTCTCCATCGGCCTTAAAAGAAAGGGGGGACACGCAACTGCTGGCAGGTAAATTCAGCAAAGTTTGTCTCAACACAAAAGAGACAGCTCTGTGGTGTCCCGTCTTCCACGGTAAAACATTTCCTAGCGAATAAGGAATCTTCCCATAGCAATGACACTATGAGAGAATTGCCACCGATGGATTTGCCGCTGTGCCTACACATCATCTTGAGGCCATACAGTAGTGAAGCACGGGAACCAAGGCGCTTCACCCTTTACCCTAGACCAGTGAAACACTGTCTCTAAACATGCCCACATGCCTGTATCTATGCCCGTTTAAAGTTAACGCTAAACCGAAATCTTCTTTCTGTCCCACTATTTTGCAGCATTTTAAAGAAGTACACTGGGAAAGATTTTTCTGCAAGGAAGGAACTGCAGGCGGCGTGGCTGAAATGAGAATATCATGCTGCACGAGCTCTTTGCCCTCAGATGTAGAAGTGTCATCAGTGGGCATCATAGAGAAACGGGACTTTAATAAGTGATCATCAACCTCTGTGAATTCCCTTTGTTCTAGACGCCTGAAATAAAGAGTTGTCCTGAGTCACATAAACCTCCACCGAGTGGTCTTTATGTGGCGCGGGAACATGCCGGTATAAGAGAATTCCGAAGAAGGCTGAACGTCCACAATTGAATGGTCATTGCCAGAAATGAAGTGGCAGCCGGATCAGACTGGGAAACTTCAGCTTCCATTAGACAATGAAGATGTGAGAATCTGGTACGTCCACAATTCACGGTTTCCTTAGATCCATGAAATTCCGTGTTGAATTTCAGTCAGAAAATGAAAACTCCGGAGCCGCTGTTCAGCATGCCCGGGTGTAGCTCCCAGAGGCACACTGGTGCTCCCCTAGAATTTGGATAAAAATCGTTTTCACTGGAATTAAGAACCATGATCAAGCCAGGTGGGTCTTGACCATCGAAATTGCTGCGTTTGCCCGGGATACTGACAAGAACCCACCTGTGCTAGTCCATGGCGTATTCAGCACAGGAATCTGCATCGATTGAGCCAAGACAAAGGAAAGCTCAGGGAAGCAGCACCCGTGTAGAAAAGCATTTGTACTTCAAAGATGAGGCCAATGAGGTGAAAGGACAAAGCCACGGCAAACAATTTTGATCATCCGCAGAATTTCACGGAGCAATATTGCTGGGAGAGAAAAGGCACCACCTGAGGGAGGCACGCTCAACAAAACTACCTAGGGCAGGAGCCAGGTTGCCCCCAGGCACTAGGCGTGTCAGGCCTCAGCATTGTAAGGAGAGTTCCCTGAAGTCCCTGAGTGAAGTTTTCTCCGCTGTCCTACGTCTACGTTCCTAAAATTTACTCTACGGTTTCTGATGATCCCGGCTTATGAACGGCCACCATTCACCGTTCTCCTTACACTCGTGCGTCTCCATCGGCCTTAAAAGAAAGGGGGGACACGCAACTGCTGGCAGGTAAATTCAGCAAAGTTTGTCTCAACACAAAAGAGACAGCTCTGTGGTGTCCCGTCTTCCACGGTAAAACATTTCCTAGCCAATAAGGAATCTTCCCATCGCAATGACACTATGAGAGAATTGCCACCGATGGATTTGCCGCTGTGCCTACACATCATCTTGAGGCCATACAGTAGTGAAGCACGGGATCCCAGGCGCTTCACCCTTTACCCTAGACCAGTGAAACACTGTCTCCAAACATGCCCACATGCCTGTATCTATGCCCGTTTAAAGTAAACGCTAAACCGAAATCTTTCTGTCCCACTATTTTGCAGCATTTTAAAGAAGTACACTGGGAAAGATTTTTCTGCAAGGAAGGAACTGCAGGCGGCGTGGCTGAAATGAGAATATCATGCTGCACGAGCTCTTTGCCCTCAGATGTAGAAGTGTCATCAGTGGGCATCATAGAGAAACGGGACTTTAATAAGTGATCATCAACCTCTGTGAATTCCCTTTGTTCTAGACGCCTGAAATAAAGAGTTGTCCTGAGTCACATAAACCTCCACCGAGTGGTCTTTATGTGGCGCGGGAACATGCCGGTATAAGAGAATTCCGAAGAAGGCTGAACGTCCACAATTGAATGGTCATTGCCAGAAATGAAGTGGCAGCCGGATCAGACTGGGAAACTTCAGCTTCCATTAGACAATGAAGATGTGAGAATCTGGTACGTCCACAATTCACGGTTTCCTTAGATCCATGAAATTCCGTGTTGAATTTCAGTCAGAAAATGAAAACTCCGGAGCCGCTGTTCAGCAGGCCCGGGTGTAGCTCCCAGAGGCACACTGGTGCTCCTCTAGAATTTGGATAAAAATCGTTTTCACTGGAATAAAGAACCTTGATCAAGCCAGGTGGGTCTTGACCATCGAAATTGCTGCGTTTGCCCGGGATACTGACAAGAACCCACCTGTGCTAGTCCATGGCGTATTCAGCACAGGAATCTGCATCGATTGAGCCAAGACAAAGGAAAGCTCAGGGAAGCAGCACCCGTGTACAAAAGCATTTGTACTTCAAAGATGAGGCCAATGAGGTGAAAGGACAAAGCCACGGCAAACAATTTTGATCATCGGCAGAATTTCACGGAGCAATATTGCTGGGAGAGAAAAGGCACCACCTGAGGGAGGCACGCTCAACAAAACTACCTAGGGCAGGAGCCAGGTTGCCCCCAGGCACTAGGCGTGTCAGGCCTCAGCATTGTAAGGAGAGTTCCCTGAAGTCCCTGAGTGAAGTTTTCTCCGCTGTCCTACGTCTACGTTCCTAAAATTTACTCTACGGTTTCTGATGATCCCGGCTTATGAACGGCCACCATTCACCGTTCTCCTTACACTCGTGCGTCTCCATCGGCCTTAAAAGAAAGGGGGGACACGCAACTTCTGGCAGGTAAATTCAGCAAAGTTTGTCTCAACACAAAAGAGACAGCTCTGTGGTGTCCCGTCTTCCACGGTAAAACATTTCCTAGCGAATAAGGAATCTTCCCATCGCAATGACACTATGAGAGAATTGCCACCGATGGATTTGCCGCTGTGCCTACACATCATCTTGAGGCCATACAGTAGTGAAGCACGGGAACCCAGGCGCTTCACCCTTTACCCTAGACCAGTGAAACACTGTCTCCAAACATGCCCACATGCCTGTATCTATGCCCGTTTAAAGTAAACGCTAAACCGAAATCTTTCTGTCCCACTATTTTGCAGCATTTTAAAGAAGTACACTGGGAAAGATTTTTCTGCAAGGAAGGAACTGCAGGCGGCGTGGCTGAAATGAGAATATCATGCTGCATGAGCTCTTTGCCCTCAGATGTAGAAGTGTCATCAGTGGGCATCATAGAGAAATGGGACTTTAATAAGTGATCATCAACCTCTGTGAATTCCCTTTGTTCTAGACGCCTGAAATAAAGAGTTGTCCTGAGTCACATAAACCTCCACCGAGTGGTCTTTATGTGGCGCGGGAACATGCCGGTATAAGAGAATTCTGAAGAAGGCTGAACGTCCACAATTGAATGGTCATTGCCAGAAATGAAGTGGCAGCCGGATCAGACTGGGAAACTTCAGCTTCCATTAGACAATGAAGATGTGAGAATCTGGTACGTCCACAATTCACGGTTTCCTTAGATCCATGAAATTCCGTGTTGAATTTCAGTCAGAAAATGAAAACTCTGGAGCCGCTGTTCAGCAGGCCCGGGTGTAGCTCCCAGAGGCACACTGGTGCTCCTCTAGAATTTGGATAAAAATCGTTTTCACTGGAATAAAGAACCTTGATCAAGCCAGGTGGGTCTTGACCATCGAAATTGCTGCGTTTGCCTGGGATACTGACAAGAACCCACCTGTGCTAGTCCATGGCGTATTCAGCACAGGAATCTGCATCGATTGAGCCAAGACAAAGGAAAGCTCAGGGAAGCAGCACCCGTGTAGAAAAGCATTTGTACTTCAAAGATGAGGCCAATGAGGTGAAAGGACAAAGCCACGGCAAACAATTTTGATCATCGGCAGAATTTCACGGAGCAATATTGCTGGGAGAGAAAAGGCACCACCTGAGGGAGGCACGCTCAACAAAACTACCTAGGGCAGGAGCCAGGTTGCCCCCAGGCACTAGGCGTGTCAGGCCTCAGCATTGTAAGGAGAGTTCCCTGAAGTCCCTGAGTGAAGTTTTCTCCGCTGTCCTACGTCTACGTTCCTAAAATTTACTCTACGGTTTCTGATGATCCTGGCTTATGAACGGCCACCATTCACCGTTCTCCTTACACTCGTGCGTCTCCATCGGCCTTAAAAGAAAGGGGGGACACGCAACTGCTGGCAGGTAAATTCAGCAAAGTTTGTCTCAACACAAAAGAGACAGCTCTGTGGTGTCCCGTCTTCCACGGTAAAACATTTCCTAGCGAATAAGGAATCTTCCCATCGCAATGACACTATGAGAGAATTGCCACCGATGGATTTGCCGCTGTGCCTACACATCATCTTGAGGCCATACAGTAGTGAAGCACGGGAACCCAGGCCCTTCACCCTTTACCCTAGACCAGTGAAACACTGTCTCTAAACATGCCCACATGCCTGTATCTATGCCCGTTTAAAGTTAACGCTAAACCGAAATCTTCTTTCTGTCCCACTATTTTGCAGCATTTTAAAGAAGTACACTGGGAAAGATTTTTCTGCAAGGAAGGAACTGCAGGCGGCGTGGCTGAAATGAGAATATCATGCTGCACGAGCTCTTTGCCCTCAGATGTAGAAGTGTCATCAGTGGGCATCATAGAGAAACGGGACTTTAATAAGTGATCATCAACCTCTGTGAATTCCCTTTGTTCTAGACGCCTGAAATAAAGAGTTGTTCTGAGTCACATAAACCTCCACCGAGTGGTCTTTATGTGGCGCGGGAACATGCCGGTATAAGAGAATTCCGAAGAAGGCTGAACGTCCACAATTGAATGGTCATTGCCAGAAATGAAGTGGCAGCCGGATCAGACTGGGAAACTTCAGCTTCCATTAGACAATGAAGATGTGAGAATCTGGTACGTCCACAATTCACGGTTTCCTTAGATCCATGAAATTCCGTGTTGAATTTCAGTCAGAAAATGAAAACTCCGGAGCCGCTGTTCAGCAGGCCCGGGTGTAGCTCCCAGAGGCACACTGGTGCTCCTCTAGAATTTGGATAAAAATCGTTTTCACTGGAATAAAGAACCTTGATCAAGCCAGGTGGGTCTTGACCATCGAAATTGCTGCGTTTGCCCGGGATACTGACAAGAACCCACCTGTGCTAGTCCATGGCGTATTCAGCACAGGAATCTGCATCGATTGAGCCAAGACAAAGGAAAGCTCAGGGAAGCAGCACCCGTGTACAAAAGCATTTGTACTTCAAAGATGAGGCCAATGAGGTGAAAGGACAAAGCCACGGCAAACAATTTTGATCATCGGCAGAATTTCACGGAGCAATATTGCTGGGAGAGAAAAGGCACCACCTGAGGGAGGCACGCTCAACAAAACTACCTAGGGCAGGAGCCAGGTTGCCCCCAGGCACTAGGCGTGTCAGGCCTCAGCATTGTAAGGAGAGTTCCCTGAAGTCCCTGAGTGAAGTTTTCTCCGCTGTCCTACGTCTACGTTCCTAAAATTTACTCTACGGTTTCTGATGATCCCGGCTTATGAACGGCCACCATTCACCGTTCTCCTTACACTCGTGCGTCTCCATCGGCCTTAAAAGAAAGGGGGGACACGCAACTTCTGGCAGGTAAATTCAGCAAAGTTTGTCTCAACACAAAAGAGACAGCTCTGTGGTGTCCCGTCTTCCACGGTAAAACATTTCCTAGCGAATAAGGAATCTTCCCATCGCAATGACACTATGAGAGAATTGCCACCGATGGATTTGCCGCTGTGCCTACACATCATCTTGAGGCCATACAGTAGTGAAGCACGGGAACCCAGGCGCTTCACCCTTTACCCTAGACCAGTGAAACACTGTCTCCAAACATGCCCACATGCCTGTATCTATGCCCGTTTAAAGTAAACGCTAAACCGAAATCTTTCTGTCCCACTATTTTGCAGCATTTTAAAGAAGTACACTGGGAAAGATTTTTCTGCAAGGAAGGAACTGCAGGCGGCGTGGCTGAAATGAGAATATCATGCTGCATGAGCTCTTTGCCCTCAGATGTAGAAGTGTCATCAGTGGGCATCATAGAGAAATGGGACTTTAATAAGTGATCATCAACCTCTGTGAATTCCCTTTGTTCTAGACGCCTGAAATAAAGAGTTGTCCTGAGTCACATAAACCTCCACCGAGTGGTCTTTATGTGGCGCGGGAACATGCCGGTATAAGAGAATTCTGAAGAAGGCTGAACGTCCACAATTGAATGGTCATTGCCAGAAATGAAGTGGCAGCCGGATCAGACTGGGAAACTTCAGCTTCCATTAGACAATGAAGATGTGAGAATCTGGTACGTCCACAATTCACGGTTTCCTTAGATCCATGAAATTCCGTGTTGAATTTCAGTCAGAAAATGAAAACTCTGGAGCCGCTGTTCAGCAGGCCCGGGTGTAGCTCCCAGAGGCACACTGGTGCTCCTCTAGAATTTGGATAAAAATCGTTTTCACTGGAATAAAGAACCTTGATCAAGCCAGGTGGGTCTTGACCATCGAAATTGCTGCGTTTGCCTGGGATACTGACAAGAACCCACCTGTGCTAGTCCATGGCGTATTCAGCACAGGAATCTGCATCGATTGAGCCAAGACAAAGGAAAGCTCAGGGAAGCAGCACCCGTGTAGAAAAGCATTTGTACTTCAAAGATGAGGCCAATGAGGTGAAAGGACAAAGCCACGGCAAACAATTTTGATCATCGGCAGAATTTCACGGAGCAATATTGCTGGGAGAGAAAAGGCACCACCTGAGGGAGGCACGCTCAACAAAACTACCTAGGGCAGGAGCCAGGTTGCCCCCAGGCACTAGGCGTGTCAGGCCTCAGCATTGTAAGGAGAGTTCCCTGAAGTCCCTGAGTGAAGTTTTCTCCGCTGTCCTACGTCTACGTTCCTAAAATTTACTCTACGGTTTCTGATGATCCTGGCTTATGAACGGCCACCATTCACCGTTCTCCTTACACTCGTGCGTCTCCATCGGCCTTAAAAGAAAGGGGGGACACGCAACTGCTGGCAGGTAAATTCAGCAAAGTTTGTCTCAACACAAAAGAGACAGCTCTGTGGTGTCCCGTCTTCCACGGTAAAACATTTCCTAGCGAATAAGGAATCTTCCCATCGCAATGACACTATGAGAGAATTGCCACCGATGGATTTGCCGCTGTGCCTACACATCATCTTGAGGCCATACAGTAGTGAAGCACGGGAACCCAGGCCCTTCACCCTTTACCCTAGACCAGTGAAACACTGTCTCTAAACATGCCCACATGCCTGTATCTATGCCCGTTTAAAGTTAACGCTAAACCGAAATCTTCTTTCTGTCCCACTATTTTGCAGCATTTTAAAGAAGTACACTGGGAAAGATTTTTCTGCAAGGAAGGAACTGCAGGCGGCGTGGCTGAAATGAGAATATCATGCTGCACGAGCTCTTTGCCCTCAGATGTAGAAGTGTCATCAGTGGGCATCATAGAGAAACGGGACTTTAATAAGTGATCATCAACCTCTGTGAATTCCCTTTGTTCTAGACGCCTGAAATAAAGAGTTGTTCTGAGTCACATAAACCTCCACCGAGTGGTCTTTATGTGGCGCGGGAACATGCCGGTATAAGAGAATTCTGAAGAAGGCTGAACGTCCACAATTGAATGGTCATTGCCAGAAATGAAGTGGCAGCCGGATCAGACTGGGAAACTTCAGCTTCCATTAGACAATGAAGATGTGAGAATCTGGTACGTCCACAATTCACGGTTTCCTTAGATCCATGAAATTCCGTGTTGAATTTCAGTCAGAAAATGAAAACTCCGGAGCCGCTTTTCAGCAGGCCCGGGTGTAGCTCCCAGAGGCACACTGGTGCTCCTCTAGAATTTGGATAAAAATCGTTTTCACTGGAATAAAGAACCTTGATCAAGCCAGGTGGGTCTTGACCATCGAAATTGCTGCGTTTGCCCGGTATACTGACAAGAACCCACCTGTGCTAGTCCATGGCGTATTCAGCACAGGAATCTGCATCGATTGAGCCAAGACAAAGGAAAGCTCAGGGAGGCAGCACCCGTGTAGAAAAGCATTTGTACTTCAAAGATGAGGCCAATGAGGTGAAAGGACAAAGCCACGGCAAACAATTTTGATCATCCGCAGAATTTCACGGAGCAATATTGCTGGGAGAGAAAAGGCACCACCTGAGGGAGGCACGCTCAACAAAACTACCTAGGGCAGGAGCCGGGTTGCCCCCAGGCACTAGGCGTGTCAGGCCTCAGCATTGTAAGGAGAGTTCCCTGAAGTCCCTGAGTGGTTTTCTCCGCTGTCCTACGTCTACGTTCCTAAAATTTACTCTGCGGTTTCTGATGATCCTGGCTTATGAACGGCCACCATTCACCGTTCTCCTTACACTCGTGCGTCTCCATCGGCCTTAAAAGAAAGGGAGGACACGCAACTGCTGGCAGGTAAATTCAGCAAAGTTTGTCTCAACACAAAAGAGACAGCTCTGTGGTGACCCGTCTTCCACGGTAAAACATTTCCTAGCCAATAAGGAATCTTCCCATCGCAATGACACTATGAGAGAATTGCCACCGATGGATTTGCCGCTGTGCCTACACATCATCTTGAGGCCATACAGTAGTGAAGCACGGGATCCCAGGCGCTTCACCCTTTACCCTAGACCAGTGAAACACTGTCTCCAAACATGCCCACATGCCTGTATCTATGCCCGTTTAAAGTAAACGCTAAACCGAAATCTTTCTGTCCCACTATTTTGCAGCATTTTAAAGAAGTACACTGGGAAAGATTTTTCTGCAAGGAAGGAACTGCAGGCGGCTGGCTGAAATGAGAATATCATGCTGCACGAGCTCTTTGCCCTCAGATGTAGAAGTGTCATCAGTGGGCATCATAGAGAAACGGGACTTTAATAAGTGATCATCAACCTCTGTGAATTCCCTTTGTTCTAGACGCCTGAAATAAAGAGTTGTCCTGAGTCACATAAACCTCCACCGAGTGGTCTTTATGTGGCGCGGGAACATGCCGGTATAAGAGAATTCCGAAGAAGGCTGAACGTCCACAATTGAATGGTCATTGCCAGAAATGAAGTGGCAGCCGGATCAGACTGGGAAACTTCAGCTTCCATTAGACAATGAAGATGTGAGAATCTGGTACGTCCACAATTCACGGTTTCCTTAGATCCATGAAATTCCGTGTTGAATTTCAGTCAGAAAATGAAAACTCCGGAGCCGCTGTTCAGCAGGCCTGTGTGTAGCTCCCAGAGGCACACTGGTGCTCCTCTAGAATTTGGATAAAAATCGTTTTCACTGGAATAAAGAACCTTGATCAAGCCAGGTGGGTCTTGACCATCGAAATTGCTGCGTTTGCCCGGGATACTGACAAGAACCCACCTGTGCTAGTCCATGGCGTATTCAGCACAGGAATCTGCATCGATTGAGCCAAGACAAAGGAAAGCTCAGGGAAGCAGCACCCATGTAGAAAAGCATTTGTACTTCAAAGATGAGGCCAATGAGGTGAAAGGACAAAGCCACGGCAAACAATTTTGATCATCGGCAGAATTTCACGGAGCAATATTGCTGGGAGAGAAAAGGCACCACCTGAGGGAGGCACGCGCAACAAAACTACCTAGGGCAGGAGCCAGGTTGCCCCCAGGCACTAGGCGTGTCAGGCCTCAGCATTGTAAGGAGAGTTCCCTGAAGTCCCTGAGTGAAGTTTTCTCCGCTGTCCTACGTCTACGTTCCTAAAATTTACTGTACGGTTTCTGATTATCCCGGCTTATGAACGGCCACCATTCACCGTTCTCCTTACACTCGTGCGTCTCCATCGGCCTTAAAAGAAAGGGGGGACACGCAACTGCTGGCAGGTAAATTCAGCAAAGTTTGTCTCAACACAAAAGAGACAGCTCTGTGGTGTCCCGTCTTCCACGGTAAAACATTTCCTAGCGAATAAGGAATCTTCCCATCGCAATGACACTATGAGAGAATTGCCACAGATGGATTTGCCGCTGTGCCTACACATCATCTTGAGGCCATACAGTAGTGAAGCACGGGAACCCAGGCGCTTCACCCTTTACCCTAGACCAGTGAAACACTGTCTCCAAACATGCCCACATGCCTGTATCTATGCCCGTTTAAAGTTAACGCTAAACCGAAATCTTCTTTCTGTCCCACTATTTTGCAGCATTTTAAAGAAGTACACTGGGAAAGATTTTTCTGCAAGGAAGGAACTGCAGGCGGCGTGGCTGAAATGAGAATATCATGCTGCACGAGCTCTTTGCCCTCAGATGTAGAAGTGTCATCAGTGGGCATCATAGAGAAACGGGACTTTAATAAGTGATCATCAACCTCTGTGAATTCCCTTTGTTCTAGACGCCTGAAATAAAGAGTTGTCCTGAGTCACATAAACCTCCACCGAGTGGTCTTTATGTGGCGCGGGAACATGCCGGTATAAGAGAATTCCGAAGAAGGCTGAACGTCCACAATTGAATGGTCATTGCCAGAAATGAAGTGGCAGCCGGATCAGACTGGGAAACTTCAGCTTCCATTAGACAATGAAGATGTGAGAATCTGGTACGTCCACAATTCACGGTTTCCTTAGATCCATGAAATTCCGTGTTGAATTTCAGTCAGAAAATGAAAACTCCGGAGCCGCTGTTCAGCAGGCCCGGGTGTAGCTCCCAGAGGCACACTGGTGCTCCTCTAGAATTTGGATAAAAATCGTTTTCACTGGAATAAAGAACCTTGATCAAGCCAGGTGGGTCTTGACCATCGAAATTGCTGCGTTTGCCCGGGATACTGACAAGAACCCACCTGTGCTAGTCCATGGCGTATTCAGCACAGGAATCTGCATCGATTGAGCCAAGACAAAGGAAAGCTCAGGGAGGCAGCACCCGTGTAGAAAAGCATTTGTACTTCAAAGATGAGGCCAATGAGGTGAAAGGACAAAGCCACGGCAAACAATTTTAATCATCGGCAGAATTTCACGGAGCAATATTGCTGGGAGAGAAAAGGCACCACCTGAGGGAGGCACGCTCAACAAAACTACCTAGGGCAGGAGCCGGGTTGCCCCCAGGCACTAGGCGTGTCAGGCCTCAGCATTGTAAGGAGAGTTCCCTGAAGTCCCTGAGTGGTTTTCTCCGCTGTCCTACGTCTACGTTCCTAAAATTTACTCTGCGGTTTCTGATGATCCTGGCTTATGAACGGCCACCATTCACCGTTCTCCTTACACTCGTGCGTCTCCATCGGCCTTAAAAGAAAGGGAGGACACGCAACTGCTGGCAGGTAAACTCAGCAAAGTTTGTCTCAACACAAAAGAGACAGCTCTGTGGTGACCCGTCTTCCACGGTAAAACATTTCCTAGCGAATAAGGAATCTTCCCATCGCAATGACACTATGAGAGAATTGCCACCGATGGATTTGCCGCTGTGCCTACACATCATCTTGAGGCCATACAGTAGTGAAGCACGGGATCCCAGGCGCTTCACCCTTTACCCTAGACCAGTGAAACACTGTCTCCAAACATGCCCACATGCCTGTATCTATGCCCGTTTAAAGTAAACGCTAAACCGAAATCTTTCTGTCCCACTCTTTTGCAGCATTTTAAAGAAGCACACTGGGAAAGATTTTTCTGCAAGGAAGGAACTGCAGGCGGCGTGGCTGAAATGAGAATATCATGCTGCACGAGCTCTTTGCCCTCAGATGTAGAAGTGTCATCAGTGGGCATCATAGAGAAACGGGACTTTAATAAGTGATCATCAACCTCTGTGAATTCCCTTTGTTCTAGACGCCTGAAATAAAGAGTTGTCCTGAGTCACATAAACCTCCACCGAGTGGTCTTTATGTGGCGCGGGAACATGCCGGTATAAGAGAATTCCGAAGAAGGCTGAACGTCCACAATTGAATGGTCATTGCCAGAAAGGAAGTGGCAGCCGGATCAGACTGGGAAACTTCAGCTTCCATTAGACAATGAAGATGTGAGAATCTGGTACGTCCACAATTCACGGTTTCCTTAGATCCATGAAATTCCGTGTTGAATTTCAGTCAGAAAATGAAAACTCCGGAGCCGCTGTTCAGCAGGCCCGGGTGTAGCTCCCAGAGGCACACTGGTGCTCCTCTAGAATTTGGATAAAAATCGTTTTCACTGGAATAAAGAACCTTGATCAAGCCAGGTGGGTCTTGACCATCGAAATTGCTGCGTTTGCCCGGGATACTGACAAGAACCCACCTGTGCTAGTCCATGGCGTATTCAGCACAGGAATCTGCATCGATTGAGCCAAGACAAAGGAAAGCTCAGGGAAGCAGCACCCGTGTAGAAAAGCATTTGTACTTCAAAGATGAGGCCAATGAGGTGAAAGGACAAAGCCACGGCAAACAATTTTGATCATCGGCAGAATTTCACGGAGCAATATTGCTGGGAGAGAAAAGGCACCACCTGAGGGAGGCACGCTCAACAAAACTACCTAGGGCAGGAGCCAGGTTGCCCCCAGGCACTAGGCGTGTCAGGCCTCAGCATTGTAAGGAGAGTTCCCTGAAGTCCCTGAGTGAAGTTTTCTCCGCTGTCCTACGTCTACGTTCCTAAAATTTACTCTACGGTTTCTGATGATCCCGGCTTATGAACGGCCACCATTCACCATTCTCCTTACACTCGTGCGTCTCCATCGGCCTTAAAAGAAAGGGGGGACACGCAACTGCTGGCAGGTAAATTCAGCAAAGTTTGTCTCAACACAAAAGAGACAGCTCTGTGGTGTCCCGTCTTCCACGGTAAAACATTTCCTAGCGAATAAGGAATCTTCCCATCGCAATGACACTATGAGAGAATTGCCACAGATGGATTTGCCGCTGTGCCTACACATCATCTTGAGGCCATACAGTAGTGAAGCACGGGAACCCAGGCCCTTCACCCTTTACCCTAGACCAGTGAAACACTGTCTCTAAACATGCCCACATGCCTGTATCTATGCCCGTTTAAAGTTAACGCTAAACCGAAATCTTCTTTCTGTCCCACTATTTTGCAGCATTTTAAAGAAGTACACTGGGAAAGATTTTTCTGCAAGGAAGGAACTGCAGGCGGCGTGGCTGAAATGAGAATATCATGCTGCACGAGCTTTTTGCCCTCAGATGTAGAAGTGTCATCAGTGGGCATCATAGAGAAACGGGACTTTAATAAGTGATCATCAACCTCTGTGAATTCCCTTTGTTCTAGACGCCTGAAATAAAGAGTTGTCCTGAGTCACATAAACCTCCACCGAGTGGTCTTTAGTGGCGCGGGAACATGCCGGTATAAGAGAATTCCGAAGAAGGCTGAACGTCCACAATTGAATGGTCATTGCCAGAAATGAAGTGGCAGCCGGATCAGACTGGGAAACTTCAGCTTCCATTAGACAATGAAGATGTGAGAATCTGGTACGTCCACAATTCACGGTTTCCTTAGATCCATGAAATTCCGTGTTGAATTTCAGTCAGAAAATGAAAACTCCGGAGCCGCTGTTCAGCAGGCCCGGGTGTAGCTCCCAGAGGCACACTGGTGCTCCTCTAGAATTTGGATAAAAATCGTTTTCACTGGAATAAAGAACCTTGATCAAGCCAGGTGGGTCTTGACCATCGAAATTGCTGCGTTTGCCCGGGATACTGACAAGAACCCACCTGTGCTAGTCCATGGCGTATTCAGCACAGGAATCTGCATCGATTGAGCCAAGACAAAGGAAAGCTCAGGGAGGCAGCACCCGTGTAGAAAAGCATTTGTACTTCAAAGATGAGGCCAATGAGGTGAAAGGACAAAGCCACGGCAAACAATTTTGATCATCGGCAGAATTTCACGGAGCAATATTGCTGGGAGAGAAAAGGCACCACCTGAGGGAGGCACGCTCAACAAAACTACCTAGGGCAGGAGCCGGGTTGCCCCCAGGCACTAGGCGTGTCAGGCCTCAGCATTGTAAGGAGAGTTCCCTGAAGTCCCTGAGTGGTTTTCTCCGCTGTCCTACGTCTACGTTCCTAAAATTTACTCTGCGGTTTCTGATGATCCTGGCTTATGAACGGCCACCATTCACCGTTCTCCTTACACTCGTGCGTCTCCATCGGCCTTAAAAGAAAGGGAGGACACGCAACTGCTGGCAGGTAAATTCAGCAAAGTTTGTCTCAACACAAAAGAGACAGCTCTGTGGTGACCCGTCTTCCACGGTAAAACATTTCCTAGCGAATAAGGAATCTTCCCATCGCAATGACACTATGAGAGAATTGCCACCGATGGATTTGCCGCTGTGCCTACACATCATCTTGAGGCCATACAGTAGTGAAGCACGGGATCCCAGGCGCTTCACCCTTTACCCTAGACCAGTGAAACACTGTCTCCAAACATGCCCACATGCCTGTATCTATGCCCGTTTAAAGTAAACGCTAAACCGAAATCTTTCTGTCCCACTATTTTGCAGCATTTTAAAGAAGTACACTGGGAAAGATTTTTCTGCAAGGAAGGAACTGCAGGCGGCGTGGCTGAAATGAGAATATCATGCTGCAAGAGCTCTTTGCCCTCAGATGTAGAAGTGTCATCAGTGGGCATCATAGAGAAACGGGACTTTAATAAGTGATCATCAACCTCTGTGAATTCCCTTTGTTCTAGACGCCTGAAATAAAGAGTTGTCCTGAGTCACATAAACCTCCACCGAGTGGTCTTTATGTGGCGCGGGAACATGCCGGTATAAGAGAATTCCGAAGAAGGCTGAACGTCCGCAATTGAATGGTCATTGCCAGAAATGAAGTGGCAGCCGGATCAGACTGGGAAACTTCAGCTTCCATTAGACAATGAAGATGTGAGAATCTGGTACGTCCACAATTCACGGTTTCCTTAGATCCATGAAATTCCGTGTTGAATTTCAGTCAGAAAATGAAAACTCCGGAGCCGCTGTTCAGCAGGCCCGGGTGTAGCTCCCAGAGGCACACTGGTGCTCCTCTAGAATTTGGATAAAAATCGTTTTCACTGGAATAAAGAACCTTGATCAAGCCAGGTGGGTCTTGACCATCGAAATTGCTGCGTTTGCCCGGGATACTGACAAGAACCCACCTGTGCTAGTCCATGGCGTATTCAGCACAGGAATCTGCATCGATTGAGCCAAGACAAAGGAAAGCTCAGGGAGGCAGCACCCGTGTAGAAAAGCATTTGTACTTCAAAGATGAGGCCAATGAGGTGAAAGGACAAAGCCACGGCAAACAATTTTGATCATCGGCAGAATTTCACGGAGCAATATTGCTGGGAGAGAAAAGGCACCACCTGAGGGAGGCACGCTCAACAAAACTACCTAGGGCAGGAGCCAGGTTGCCCCCAGGCACTAGGCGTGTCAGGCCTCAGCATTGTAAGGAGAGTTCCCTGAAGTCCCTGAGTGAAGTTTTCTCCGCTGTCCTACGTCTACGTTCCTAAAATTTACTCTACGGTTTCTGATGATCCCGGCTTATGAACGGCCACCATTCACCGTTCTCCTTACACTCGTGCGTCTCCATCGGCCTTAAAAGAAAGGGGGGACACGCAACTTCTGGCAGGTAAATTCAGCAAAGTTTGTCTCAACACAAAAGAGACAGCTCTGTGGTGTCCCGTCTTCCACGGTAAAACATTTCCTAGCGAATAAGGAATCTTCCCATCGCAATGACACTATGAGAGAATTGCCACCGATGGATTTGCCGCTGTGCCTACACATCATCTTGAGGCCATACAGTAGTGAAGCACGGGATCCCAGGCGCTTCACCCTTTACCCTAGACCAGTGAAACACTGTCTCCAAACATGCCCACATGCCTGTATCTATGCCCGTTTAAAGTAAACGCTAAACCGAAATCTTTCTGTCCCACTATTTTGCAGCATTTTAAAGAAGTACACTGGGAAAGATTTTTCTGCAAGGAAGGAACTGCAGGCGGCGTGGCTGAAATGAGAATACCATGCTGCACGAGCTCTTTGCCCTCAGATGTAGAAGTGTCATCAGTGGGCATCATAGAGAAATGGGACTTTAATAAGTGATCATCAACCTCTGTGAATTCCCTTTGTTCTAGACGCCTGAAATAAAGAGTTGTCCTGAGTCACATAAACCTCCACCGAGTGGTCTTTATGTGGCGCGGGAACATGCCGGTATAAGAGAATTCCGAAGAAGGCTGAACGTCCACAATTGAATGGTCATTGCCAGAAATGAAGTGGCAGCCGGATCAGACTGGGAAACTTCAGCTTCCATTAGACAATGAAGATGTGAGAATCTGGTACGTCCACAATTCACGGTTTCCTTAGATCCATGAAATTCCGTGTTGAATTTCAGTCAGAAAATGAAAACTCCGGAGCCGCTGTTCAGCAGGCCCGGGTGTAGCTCCCAGAGGCACACTGGTGCTCCTCTAGAATTTGGATAAAAATCGTTTTCACTGGAATAAAGAACCTTGATCAAACCAGGTGGGTCTTGACCATCGAAATTGCTGCGTTTGCCCGGGATACTGACAAGAACCCACCTGTGCTAGTCCATGGTGTATTCAGCACAGGAATCTGCATCGATTGAGCCAAGACAAAGGAAAGCTCAGGGAGGCAGCGCCCGTGTAGAAAAGCATTTGTACTTCAAAGATGAGGCCAATGAGGTGAAAGGACAAAGCCACGGCAAACAGTTTTGATCATCGGCAGAATTTCACGGAGCAATATTGCTGGGAGAGAAAAGGCACCACCTGAGGGAGGCACGCTCAACAAAACTACCTAGGGCAGGAGCCGGGTTGCCCCCAGGCACTAGGCGTGTCAGGCCTCAGCATTGTAAGAAGAGTTCCCTGAAGTCCCTGAGTGGTTTTCTCCGCTGTCCTACATCTACGTTCCTAAAATTTACTCTGCGGTTTCTGATGATCCTGGCTTATGAACGGCCACCATTCACCATTCTCCTTACACTCGTGCGTCTCCATCGGCCTTAAAAGAAAGGGAGGACACGCAACTGCTGGCAGGTAAATTCAGCAAAGTTTGTCTCAACACAAAAGAGACAGCTCTGTGGTGACCCGTCTTCCACGGTAAAACATTTCCTAGCGAATAAGGAATCTTCCCATCGCAATGACACTATGAGAGAATTGCCACCGATGGATTTGCCGCTGTGCCTACACATCATCTTGAGGCCATACAGTAGTGAAGCACGGGAACCCAGGCGCTTCACCCTTTACCCTAGACCAGTGAAACACTGTCTCTAAACATGCCCACATGCCTGTATCTATGCCCGTTTAAAGTTAACGCTAAACCGAAATCTTCTTTCTGTCCCACTATTTTGCAGCATTTTAAAGAAGTACACTGGGAAAGATTTTTCTGCAAGGAAGGAACTGCAGGCGGCGTGGCTGAAATGAGAATATCATGCTGCACGAGCTCTTTGCCCTCAGATGTAGAAGTGTCATCAGTGGGCATCATAGAGAAACGGGACTTTAATAAGTGATCATCAACCTCTGTGAATTCCCTTTGTTCTAGACGCCTGAAATAAAGAGTTGTCCTGAGTCACATAAACCTCCACCGAGTGGTCTTTATGTGGCGCGGGAACATGCCGGTATAAGAGAATTCCGAAGAAGGCTGAACGTCCACAATTGAATGGTCATTGCCAGAAATGAAGTGGCAGCCGGATCAGACTGGGAAACTTCAGCTTCCATTAGACAATGAAGATGTGAGAATCTGGTACGTCCACAATTCACGGTTTCCTTAGATCCATGAAATTCCGTGTTGAATTTCAGTCAGAAAATGAAAACTCCGGAGCCGCTGTTCAGCAGGCCCGGGTGTAGCTCCCAGAGGCACACTGGTGCTCCTCTAGAATTTGGATAAAAATCGTTTTCACTGGAATAAAGAACCTTGATCAAACCAGGTGGGTCTTGACCATCGAAATTGCTGCGTTTGCCCGGGATACTGACAAGAACCCACCTGTGCTAGTCCATGGCGTATTCAGCACAGGAATCTGCATCGATTGAGCCAAGACAAAGGAAAGCTCAGGGAGGCAGCGCCCGTGTAGAAAAGCATTTGTACTTCAAAGATGAGGCCAATGAGGTGAAAGGACAAAGCCACGGCAAACAGTTTTGATCATCGGCAGAATTTCACGGAGCAATATTGCTGGGAGAGAAAAGGCACCACCTGAGGGAGGCACGCTCAACAAAACTACCTAGGGCAGGAGCCGGGTTGCCCCCAGGCACTAGGCGTGTCAGGCCTCAGCATTGTAAGAAGAGTTCCCTGAAGTCCCTGAGTGGTTTTCTCCGCTGTCCTACATCTACGTTCCTAAAATTTACTCTGCGGTTTCTGATGATCCTGGCTTATGAACGGCCACCATTCACCATTCTCCTTACACTCGTGCGTCTCCATCGGCCTTAAAAGAAAGGGAGGACACGCAACTGCTGGCAGGTAAATTCAGCAAAGTTTGTCTCAACACAAAAGAGACAGCTCTGTGGTGACCCGTCTTCCACGGTAAAACATTTCCTAGCGAATAAGGAATCTTCCCATCGCAATGACACTATGAGAGAATTGCCACCGATGGATTTGCCGCTGTGCCTACACATCATCTTGAGGCCATACAGTAGTGAAGCACGGGAACCCAGGCGCTTCACCCTTTACCCTAGACCAGTGAAACACTGTCTCTAAACATGCCCACATGCCTGTATCTATGCCCGTTTAAAGTTAACGCTAAACCGAAATCTTCTTTCTGTCCCACTATTTTGCAGCATTTTAAAGAAGTACACTGGGAAAGATTTTTCTGCAAGGAAGGAACTGCAGGCGGCGTGGCAGAAATGAGAATATCATGCTGCACGAGCTCTTTGCCCTCAGATGTAGAAGTGTCATCAGT
The DNA here is from genome assembly GCF_050624435.1 of Tenrec ecaudatus. Lineage (NCBI taxonomy): Eukaryota > Metazoa > Chordata > Mammalia > Afrosoricida > Tenrecidae > Tenrec > Tenrec ecaudatus. The sequence continues at coordinate 24,721,538 of NC_134538.1, read as the reverse complement.
GGGCATCATAGAGAAACGGGACTTTAATAAGTGATCATCAACCTCTGTGAATTCCCTTTGTTCTAGACGCCTGAAATAAAGAGTTGTCCTGAGTCACATAAACCTCCACCGAGTGGTCTTTATGTGGCGCGGGAACATGCCGGTATAAGAGAATTCCGAAGAAGGCTGAACGTCCACAATTGAATGGTCATTGCCAGAAATGAAGTGGCAGCCGGATCAGACTGGGAAACTTCAGCTTCCATTAGACAATGAAGATGTGAGAATCTGGTACGTCCACAATTCACGGTTTCCTTAGATCCATGAAATTCCGTGTTGAATTTCAGTCAGAAAATGAAAACTCCGGAGCCGCTGTTCAGCAGGCCCGGGTGTAGCTCCCAGAGGCACACTGGTGCTCCTCTAGAATTTGGATAAAAATCGTTTTCACTGGAATAAAGAACCTTGATCAAGCCAGGTGGGTCTTGACCATCGAAATTGCTGCGTTTGCCCGGGATACTGACAAGAACCCACCTGTGCTAGTCCATGGCGTATTCAGCACAGGAATCTGCATCGATTGAGCCAAGACAAAGGAAAGCTCAGGGAAGCAGCACCCGTGTAGAAAAGCATTTGTACTTCAAAGATGAGGCCAATGAGGTGAAAGGACAAAGCCACGGCAAACAATTTTGATCATCGGCAGAATTTCACGGAGCAATATTGCTGGGAGAGAAAAGGCACCACCTGAGGGAGGCACGCTCAACAAAACTACCTAGGGCAGGAGCCAGGTTGCCCCCAGGCACTAGGCGTGTCAGGCCTCAGCATTGTAAGGAGAGTTCCCTGAAGTCCCTGAGTGAAGTTTTCTCCGCTGTCCTACGTCTACGTTCCTAAAATTTACTCTACGGTTTCTGATGATCCTGGCTTATGAACGGCCACCATTCACCGTTCTCCTTACACTCGTGCGTCTCCATCGGCCTTAAAAGAAAGGGAGGACACGCAACTGCTGGCTGGTAAATTCAGCAAAGTTTGTCTCAACACAAAAGAGACAGCTCTGTGGTGACCCGTCTTCCACGGTAAAACATTTCCTAGCCAATAAGGAATCTTCCCATCGCAATGACACTATGAGAGAATTGCCACCGATGGATTTGCCGCTGTGCCTACACATCATCTTGAGGCCATACAGTAGTGAAGCACGGGATCCCAGGCGCTTCACCCTTTACCCTAGACCAGTGAAACACTGTCTCCAAACATGCCCACATGCCTGTATCTATGCCCGTTTAAAGTTAACGCTAAACCGAAATCTTCTTTCTGTCCCACTATTTTGCAGCATTTTAAAGAAGTACACTGGGAAAGATTTTTCTGCAAGGAAGGAACTGCAGGCGGCATGGCTGAAATGAGAATATCATGCTGCACGAGCTCTTTGCCCTCAGATGTAGAAGTGTCATCAGTGGGCATCATAGAGAAATGGGACTTTAATAAGTGATCATCAACCTCTGTGAATTCCCTTTGTTCTAGACGCCTGAAATAAAGAGTTGTCCTGAGTCACATAAACCTCCACCGAGTGGTCTTTATGTGGCGCGGGAACATGCCGGTATAAGAGAATTCCGAAGAAGGCTGAACGTCCACAATTGAATGGTCATTGCCAGAAATGAAGTGGCAGCCGGATCAGACTGGGAAACTTCAGCTTCCATTAGACAATGAAGATGTGAGAATCTGGTACGTCCACAATTCACGGTTTCCTTAGATCCATGAAATTCCGTGTTGAATTTCAGTCAGAAAATGAAAACTCCGGAGCCGCTGTTCAGCAGGCCCGGGTGTAGCTCCCAGAGGCACACTGGTGCTCCTCTAGAATTTGGATAAAAATCGTTTTCACTGGAATAAAGAACCTTGATCAAGCCAGGTGGGTCTTGACCATCGAAATTGCTGCGTTTGCCCGGGATACTGACAAGAACCCACCTGTGCTAGTCCATGGCGTATTCAGCACAGGAATCTGCATCGATTGAGCCAAGACAAAGGAAAGCTCAGGGAGGCAGCGCCCGTGTAGAAAAGCATTTGTACTTCAAAGATGAGGCCAATGAGGTGAAAGGACAAAGCCACGGCAAACAGTTTTGATCATCAGCAGAATTTCACGGAGCAATATTGCTGGGAGAGAAAAGGCACCACCTGAGGGAGGCACGCTCAACAAAACTACCTAGGGCAGGAGCCAGGTTGCCCCCAGGCACTAGGCTTGTCAGGCCTCAGCATTGTAAGGAGAGTTCCCTGAAGTCCCTGAGTGAAGTTTTCTCCGCTGTCCTACGTCTACGTTCCTAAAATTTACTCTACGGTTTCTGATGATCCCGGCTTATGAACGGCCACCATTCACCGTTCTCCTTCCACTCGTGCGTCTCCATCGGCCTTAAAAGAAAGGGGGGACACGCAACTTCTGGCAGGTAAATTCAGCAAAGTTTGTCTCAACACAAAAGAGACAGCTCTGTGGTGTCCCGTCTTCCACGGTAAAACATTTCCTAGCGAATAAGGAATCTTCCCATCGCAATGACACTATGAGAGAATTGCCACCGATGGATTTGCCGCTGTGCCTACACATCATCTTGAGGCCATACAGTAGTGAAGCACGGGATCCCAGGCGCTTCACCCTTTACCCTAGACCAGTGAAACACTGTCTCCAAACATGCCCACATGCCTGTATCTATGCCCGTTTAAAGTAAACGCTAAAACGAAATCTTTCTGTCCCACTATTTTGCAGCATTTTAAAGAAGTACACTGGGAAAGATTTTTCTGCAAGGAAGGAACTGCAGGCGGCGTGGCTGAAATGAGAATATCATGCTGCACGAGCTCTTTGCCCTCAGATGTAGAAGTGTCATCAGTGGGCATCATAGAGAAATGGGACTTTAATAAGTGATCATCAACCTCTGTGAATTCCCTTTGTTCTAGACGCCTGAAATAAAGAGTTGTCCTGAGTCACATAAACCTCCACCGAGTGGTCTTTATGTGGCGCGGGAACATGCCGGTATAAGAGAATTCCGAAGAAGGCTGAACGTCCACAATTGAATGGTCATTGCCAGAAATGAAGTGGCAGCCGGATCAGACTGGGAAACTTCAGCTTCCATTAGACAATGAAGATGTGAGAATCTGGTACGTCCACAATTCACGGTTTCCTTAGATCCATGAAATTCTGTGTTGAATTTCAGTCAGAAAATGAAAACTCCGGAGCCGCTGTTCAGCAGGCCCGGGTGTAGCTCCCAGAGGCACACTGGTGCTCCTCTAGAATTTGGATAAAAATCGTTTTCACTGGAATAAAGAACCTTGATCAAGCCAGGTGGGTCTTGACCATCGAAATTGCTGCGTTTGCCCGGGATACTGACAAGAACCCACCTGTGCTAGTCCATGGCGTATTCAGCACAGGAATCTGCATCGATTGAGCCAAGACAAAGGAAAGCTCAGGGAGGCAGCACCCGTGTAGAAAAGCATTTGTACTTCAAAGATGAGGCCAATGAGGTGAAAGGACAAAGCCACGGCAAACAATTTTGATCATCGGCAGAATTTCACGGAGCAATATTGCTGGGAGAGAAAAGGCACCACCTGAGGGAGGCACGCTCAACAAAACTACCTAGGGCAGGAGCCAGGTTGCCCCCAGGCACTAGGCGTGTCAGGCCTCAGCATTGTAAGGAGAGTTCCCTGAAGTCCCTGAGTGAAGTTTTCTCCGCTGTCCTACGTCTACGTTCCTAAAATTTACTCTACGGGTTCTGATGATCCCGGCTTATGAACGGCCACCATTCACCGTTCTCCTTACACTCGTGCGTCTCCATCGGCCTTAAAAGAAAGGGGGGACACGCAACTTCTGGCAGGTAAATTCAGCAAAGTTTGTCTCAACACAAAAGAGACAGCTCTGTGGTGACCCGTCTTCCACGGTAAAACATTTCCTAGCGAATAAGGAATCTTCCCATCGCAATGACACTATGAGAGAATTGCCACCGATGGATTTGCCGCTGTGCCTACACATCATCTTGAGGCCATACAGTAGTGAAGCACGGGAACCCAGGCGCTTCACCCTTTACCCTAGACCAGTGAAACACTGTCTCTAAACATGCCCACATGCCTGTATCTATGCCCGTTTAAAGTTAACGCTAAACCGAAATCTTCTTTCTGTCCCACTATTTTGCAGCATTTTAAAGAAGTACACTGGGAAAGATTTTTCTGCAAGGAAGGAACTGCAGGCGGCGTGGCAGAAATGAGAATATCATGCTGCACGAGCTCTTTGCCCTCAGATGTAGAAGTGTCATCAGTGGGCATCATAGAGAAACGGGACTTTAATAAGTGATCATCAACCTCTGTGAATTCCCTTTGTTCTAGACGCCTGAAATAAAGAGTTGTCCTGAGTCACATAAACCTCCACCGAGTGGTCTTTATGTGGCGCGGGAACATGCCGGTATAAGAGAATTCCGAAGAAGGCTGAACGTCCACAATTGAATGGTCATTGCCAGAAATGAAGTGGCAGCCGGATCAGACTGGGAAACTTCAGCTTCCATTAGACAATGAAGATGTGAGAATCTGGTACGTCCACAATTCACGGTTTCCTTAGATCCATGAAATTCCGTGTTGAATTTCAGTCAGAAAATGAAAACTCCGGAGCCGCTGTTCAGCAGGCCCGGGTGTAGCTCCCAGAGGCACACTGGTGCTCCTCTAGAATTTGGATAAAAATCGTTTTCACTGGAATAAAGAACCTTGATCAAGCCAGGTGGGTCTTGACCATCGAAATTGCTGCGTTTGCCCGGGATACTGACAAGAACCCACCTGTGCTAGTCCATGGTGTATTCAGCACAGGAATCTGCATCGATTGAGCCAAGACAAAGGAAAGCTCAGGGAGGCAGCGCCCGTGTAGAAAAGCATTTGTACTTCAAAGATGAGGCCAATGAGGTGAAAGGACAAAGCCACGGCAAACAGTTTTGATCATCGGCAGAATTTCACGGAGCAATATTGCTGGGAGAGAAAAGGCACCACCTGAGGGAGGCACGCTCAACAAAACTACCTAGGGCAGGAGCCAGGTTGCCCCCAGGCACTAGGCTTGTCAGGCCTCAGCATTGTAAGGAGAGTTCCCTGAAGTCCCTGAGTGAAGTTTTCTCCGCTGTCCTACGTCTACGTTCCTAAAATTTACTCTACGGTTTCTGATGATCCCGGCTTATGAACGGCCACCATTCACCGTTCTCCTTACACTCGTGCGTCTCCATCGGCCTTAAAAGAAAGGGGGGACACGCAACTTCTGGCAGGTAAATTCAGCAAAGTTTGTCTCAACACAAAAGAGACAGCTCTGTGGTGTCCCGTCTTCCACGGTAAAACATTTCCTAGCGAATAAGGAATCTTCCCATCGCAATGACACTATGAGAGAATTGCCACCGATGGATTTGCCGCTGTGCCTACACATCATCTTGAGGCCATACAGTAGTGAAGCACGGGATCCCAGGCGCTTCACCCTTTACCCTAGACCAGTGAAACACTGTCTCCAAACATGCCCACATGCCTGTATCTATGCCCGTTTAAAGTAAACGCTAAAACGAAATCTTTCTGTCCCACTATTTTGCAGCATTTTAAAGAAGTACACTGGGAAAGATTTTTCTGCAAGGAAGGAACTGCAGGCGGCGTGGCTGAAATGAGAATATCATGCTGCACGAGCTCTTTGCCCTCAGATGTAGAAGTGTCATCAGTGGGCATCATAGAGAAATGGGACTTTAATAAGTGATCATCAACCTCTGTGAATTCCCTTTGTTCTAGACGCCTGAAATAAAGAGTTGTCCTGAGTCACATAAACCTCCACCGAGTGGTCTTTATGTGGCGCGGGAACATGCCGGTATAAGAGAATTCCGAAGAAGGCTGAACGTCCACAATTGAATGGTCATTGCCAGAAATGAAGTGGCAGCCGGATCAGACTGGGAAACTTCAGCTTCCATTAGACAATGAAGATGTGAGAATCTGGTACGTCCACAATTCACGGTTTCCTTAGATCCATGAAATTCCGTGTTGAATTTCAGTCAGAAAATGAAAACTCCGGAGCCGCTGTTCAGCAGGCCCGGGTGTAGCTCCCAGAGGCACACTGGTGCTCCTCTAGAATTTGGATAAAAATCGTTTTCACTGGAATAAAGAACCTTGATCAAGCCAGGTGGGTCTTGACCATCGAAATTGCTGCGTTTGCCCGGGATACTGACAAGAACCCACCTGTGCTAGTCCATGGCGTATTCAGCACAGGAATCTGCATCGATTGAGCCAAGACAAAGGAAAGCTCAGGGAGGCAGCACCCGTGTAGAAAAGCATTTGTACTTCAAAGATGAGGCCAATGAGGTGAAAGGACAAAGCCACGGCAAACAATTTTGATCATCGGCAGAATTTCACGGAGCAATATTGCTGGGAGAGAAAAGGCACCACCTGAGGGAGGCACGCTCAACAAAACTACCTAGGGCAGGAGCCAGGTTGCCCCCAGGCACTAGGCGTGTCAGGCCTCAGCATTGTAAGGAGAGTTCCCTGAAGTCCCTGAGTGAAGTTTTCTCCGCTGTCCTACGTCTACGTTCCTAAAATTTACTCTACGGGTTCTGATGATCCCGGCTTATGAACGGCCACCATTCACCGTTCTCCTTACACTCGTGCGTCTCCATCGGCCTTAAAAGAAAGGGGGGACACGCAACTTCTGGCAGGTAAATTCAGCAAAGTTTGTCTCAACACAAAAGAGACAGCTCTGTGGTGTCCCGTCTTCCACGGTAAAACATTTCCTAGCGAATAAGGAATCTTCCCATCGCAATGACACTATGAGAGAATTGCCACCGATGGATTTGCCGCTGTGCCTACACATCATCTTGAGGCCATACAGTAGTGAAGCACGGGATCCCAGGCGCTTCACCCTTTACCCTAGACCAGTGAAACACTGTCTCCAAACATGCCCACATGCCTGTATCTATGCCCGTTTAAAGTAAACGCTAAACCGAAATCTTTCTGTCCCACTATTTTGCAGCATTTTAAAGAAGTACACTGGGAAAGATTTTTCTGCAAGGAAGGAACTGCAGGCGGCGTGGCTGAAATGAGAATACCATGCTGCACGAGCTCTTTGCCCTCAGATGTAGAAGTGTCATCAGTGGGCATCATAGAGAAATGGGACTTTAATAAGTGATCATCAACCTCTGTGAATTCCCTTTGTTCTAGACGCCTGAAATAAAGAGTTGTCCTGAGTCACATAAACCTCCACCGAGTGGTCTTTATGTGGCGCGGGAACATGCCGGTATAAGAGAATTCCGAAGAAGGCTGAACGTCCACAATTGAATGGTCATTGCCAGAAATGAAGTGGCAGCCGGATCAGACTGGGAAACTTCAGCTTCCATTAGACAATGAAGATGTGAGAATCTGGTACGTCCACAATTCACGGTTTCCTTAGATCCATGAAATTCCGTGTTGAATTTCAGTCAGAAAATGAAAACTCCGGAGCCGCTGTTCAGCAGGCCCGGGTGTAGCTCCCAGAGGCACACTGGTGCTCCTCTAGAATTTGGATAAAAATCGTTTTCACTGGAATAAAGAACCTTGATCAAACCAGGTGGGTCTTGACCATCGAAATTGCTGCGTTTGCCCGGGATACTGACAAGAACCCACCTGTGCTAGTCCATGGTGTATTCAGCACAGGAATCTGCATCGATTGAGCCAAGACAAAGGAAAGCTCAGGGAGGCAGCGCCCGTGTAGAAAAGCATTTGTACTTCAAAGATGAGGCCAATGAGGTGAAAGGACAAAGCCACGGCAAACAGTTTTGATCATCGGCAGAATTTCACGGAGCAATATTGCTGGGAGAGAAAAGGCACCACCTGAGGGAGGCACGCTCAACAAAACTACCTAGGGCAGGAGCCGGGTTGCCCCCAGGCACTAGGCGTGTCAGGCCTCAGCATTGTAAGAAGAGTTCCCTGAAGTCCCTGAGTGGTTTTCTCCGCTGTCCTACATCTACGTTCCTAAAATTTACTCTGCGGTTTCTGATGATCCTGGCTTATGAACGGCCACCATTCACCATTCTCCTTACACTCGTGCGTCTCCATCGGCCTTAAAAGAAAGGGAGGACACGCAACTGCTGGCTGGTAAATTCAGCAAAGTTTGTCTCAACACAAAAGAGACAGCTCTGTGGTGACCCGTCTTCCACGGTAAAACATTTCCTAGCGAATAAGGAATCTTCCCATCGCAATGACACTATGAGAGAATTGCCACCGATGGATTTGCCGCTGTGCCTACACATCATCTTGAGGCCATACAGTAGTGAAGCACGGGAACCCAGGCGCTTCACCCTTTACCCTAGACCAGTGAAACACTGTCTCTAAACATGCCCACATGCCTGTATCTATGCCCGTTTAAAGTTAACGCTAAACCGAAATCTTCTTTCTGTCCCACTATTTTGCAGCATTTTAAAGAAGTACACTGGGAAAGATTTTTCTGCAAGGAAGGAACTGCAGGCGGCGTGGCTGAAATGAGAATATCATGCTGCACGAGCTCTTTGCCCTCAGATGTAGAAGTGTCATCAGTGGGCATCATAGAGAAACGGGACTTTAATAAGTGATCATCAACCTCTGTGAATTCCCTTTGTTCTAGACGCCTGAAATAAAGAGTTGTCCTGAGTCACATAAACCTCCACCGAGTGGTCTTTATGTGGCGCGGGAACATGCCGGTATAAGAGAATTCCGAAGAAGGCTGAACGTCCACAATTGAATGGTCATTGCCAGAAATGAAGTGGCAGCCGGATCAGACTGGGAAACTTCAGCTTCCATTAGACAATGAAGATGTGAGAATCTGGTACGTCCACAATTCACGGTTTCCTTAGATCCATGAAATTCCGTGTTGAATTTCAGTCAGAAAATGAAAACTCCGGAGCCGCTGTTCAGCAGGCCCGGGTGTAGCTCCCAGAGGCACACTGGTGCTCCTCTAGAATTTGGATAAAAATCGTTTTCACTGGAATAAAGAACCTTGATCAAACCAGGTGGGTCTTGACCATCGAAATTGCTGCGTTTGCCCGGGATACTGACAAGAACCCACCTGTGCTAGTCCATGGCGTATTCAGCACAGGAATCTGCATCGATTGAGCCAAGACAAAGGAAAGCTCAGGGAGGCAGCGCCCGTGTAGAAAAGCATTTGTACTTCAAAGATGAGGCCAATGAGGTGAAAGGACAAAGCCACGGCAAACAGTTTTGATCATCGGCAGAATTTCACGGAGCAATATTGCTGGGAGAGAAAAGGCACCACCTGAGGGAGGCACGCTCAACAAAACTACCTAGGGCAGGAGCCGGGTTGCCCCCAGGCACTAGGCGTGTCAGGCCTCAGCATTGTAAGAAGAGTTCCCTGAAGTCCCTGAGTGGTTTTCTCCGCTGTCCTACATCTACGTTCCTAAAATTTACTCTGCGGTTTCTGATGATCCTGGCTTATGAACGGCCACCATTCACCATTCTCCTTACACTCGTGCGTCTCCATCGGCCTTAAAAGAAAGGGAGGACACGCAACTGCTGGCAGGTAAATTCAGCAAAGTTTGTCTCAACACAAAAGAGACAGCTCTGTGGTGACCCGTCTTCCACGGTAAAACATTTCCTAGCGAATAAGGAATCTTCCCATCGCAATGACACTATGAGAGAATTGCCACCGATGGATTTGCCGCTGTGCCTACACATCATCTTGAGGCCATACAGTAGTGAAGCACGGGAACCCAGGCGCTTCACCCTTTACCCTAGACCAGTGAAACACTGTCTCTAAACATGCCCACATGCCTGTATCTATGCCCGTTTAAAGTTAACGCTAAACCGAAATCTTCTTTCTGTCCCACTATTTTGCAGCATTTTAAAGAAGTACACTGGGAAAGATTTTTCTGCAAGGAAGGAACTGCAGGCGGCGTGGCTGAAATGAGAATATCATGCTGCACGAGCTCTTTGCCCTCAGATGTAGAAGTGTCATCAGTGGGCATCATAGAGAAACGGGACTTTAATAAGTGATCATCAACCTCTGTGAATTCCCTTTGTTCTAGACGCCTGAAATAAAGAGTTGTCCTGAGTCACATAAACCTCCACCGAGTGGTCTTTATGTGGCGCGGGAACATGCCGGTATAAGAGAATTCCGAAGAAGGCTGAACGTCCACAATTGAATGGTCATTGCCAGAAATGAAGTGGCAGCCGGATCAGACTGGGAAACTTCAGCTTCCATTAGACAATGAAGATGTGAGAATCTGGTACGTCCACAATTCACGGTTTCCTTAGATCCATGAAATTCCGTGTTGAATTTCAGTCAGAAAATGAAAACTCCGGAGCCGCTGTTCAGCAGGCCCGGGTGTAGCTCCCAGAGGCACACTGGTGCTCCTCTAGAATTTGGATAAAAATCGTTTTCACTGGAATAAAGAACCTTGATCAAGCCAGGTGGGTCTTGACCATCGAAATTGCTGCGTTTGCCCGGGATACTGACAAGAACCCACCTGTGCTAGTCCATGGCGTATTCAGCACAGGAATCTGCATCGATTGAGCCAAGACAAAGGAAAGCTCAGGGAAGCAGCACCCGTGTACAAAAGCATTTGTACTTCAAAGATGAGGCCAATGAGGTGAAAGGACAAAGCCACGGCAAACAATTTTGATCATCGGCAGAATTTCACGGAGCAATATTGCTGGGAGAGAAAAGGCACCACCTGAGGGAGGCACGCTCAACAAAACTACCTAGGGCAGGAGCCAGGTTGCCCCCAGGCACTAGGCGTGTCAGGCCTCAGCATTGTAAGGAGAGTTCCCTGAAGTCCCTGAGTGAAGTTTTCTCCGCTGTCCTACGTCTACGTTCCTAAAATTTACTCTACGGTTTCTGATGATCCTGGCTTATGAACGGCCACCATTCACCGTTCTCCTTACACTCGTGCGTCTCCATCAGCCTTAAAAGAAAGGGAGGACACGCAACTGCTGGCTGGTAAATTCAGCAAAGTTTGTTTCAACACAAAAGAGACAGCTCTGTGGTGACCCGTCTTCCACGGTAAAACATTTCCTAGCCAATAAGGAATCTTTCCATCGCAATGACACTATGAGAGAATTGCCACCGATGGATTTGCCGCTGTGCCTACACATCATCTTGAGGCCATACAGTAGTGAAGCACGGGATCCCAGGCGCTTCACCCTTTACCCTAGACCAGTGAAACACTGTCTCCAAACATGCCCACATGCCTGTATCTATGCCCGTTTAAAGTTAACGCTAAACCGAAATCTTCTTTCTGTCCCACTATTTTGCAGCATTTTAAAGAAGTACACTGGGAAAGATTTTTCTGCAAGGAAGGAACTGCAGGCGGCATGGCTGAAATGAGAATATCATGCTGCACGAGCTCTTTGCCCTCAGATGTAGAAGTGTCATCAGTGGGCATCATAGAGAAATGGGACTTTAATAAGTGATCATCAACCTCTGTGAATTCCCTTTGTTCTAGACGCCTGAAATAAAGAGTTGTCCTGAGTCACATAAACCTCCACCGAGTGGTCTTTATGTGGCGCGGGAACATGCCGGTATAAGAGAATTCCGAAGAAGGCTGAACGTCCACAATTGAATGGTCATTGCCAGAAATGAAGTGGCAGCCGGATCAGACTGGGAAACTTCAGCTTCCATTAGACAATGAAGATGTGAGAATCTGGTATGTCCACAATTCACGGTTTCCTTAGATCCATGAAATTCCGTGTTGAATTTCAGTCAGAAAATGAAAACTCCGGAGCCGCTGTTCAGCAGGCCCGGGTGTAGCTCCCAGAGGCACACTGGTGCTCCTCTAGAATTTCGATAAAAATCGTTTTCACTGGAATAAAGAACCTTGATCAAGCCAGGTGGGTCTTGACCATCGAAATTGCTGCGTTTGCCCGGGATACTGACAAGAACCCACCTGTGCTAGTCCATGGCGTATTCAGCACAGGAATCTGCATCGATTGAGCCAAGACAAAGGAAAGCTCAGGGAGGCAGCGCCCGTGTAGAAAAGCATTTGTACTTCAAAGATGAGGCCAATGAGGTGAAAGGACAAAGCCACGGCAAACAGTTTTGATCATCGGCAGAATTTCACGGAGCAATATTGCTGGGAGAGAAAAGGCACCACCTGAGGGAGGCACGCTCAACAAAACTACCTAGGGCAGGAGCCAGGTTGCCCCCAGGCACTAGGCTTGTCAGGCCTCAGCATTGTAAGGAGAGTTCCCTGAAGTCCCTGAGTGAAGTTTTCTCCGCTGTCCTACGTCTACGTTCCTAAAATTTACTCTACGGTTTCTGATGATCCCGGCTTATGAACGGCCACCATTCACCGTTCTCCTTACACTCGTGCGTCTCCATCGGCCTTAAAAGAAAGGGGGGACACGCAACTTCTGGCAGGTAAATTCAGCAAAGTTTGTCTCAACACAAAAGAGACAGCTCTGTGGTGTCCCGTCTTCCACGGTAAAACATTTCCTAGCGAATAAGGAATCTTCCCATCGCAATGACACTATGAGAGAATTGCCACCGATGGATTTGCCGCTGTGCCTACACATCATCTTGAGGCCATACAGTAGTGAAGCACGGGATCCCAGGCGCTTCACCCTTTACCCTAGACCAGTGAAACACTGTCTCCAAACATGCCCACATGCCTGTATCTATGCCCGTTTAAAGTAAACGCTAAAACGAAATCTTTCTGTCCCACTATTTTGCAGCATTTTAAAGAAGTACACTGGGAAAGATTTTTCTGCAAGGAAGGAACTGCAGGCGGCGTGGCTGAAATGAGAATATCATGCTGCACGAGCTCTTTGCCCTCAGATGTAGAAGTGTCATCAGTGGGCATCATAGAGAAACGGGACTTTAATAAGTGATCATCAACCTCTGTGAATTCCCTTTGTTCTAGACGCCTGAAATAAAGAGTTGTCCTGAGTCACATAAACCTCCACCGAGTGGTCTTTATGTGGCGCGGGAACATGCCGGTATAAGAGAATTCTGAAGAAGGCTGAACGTCCACAATTGAATGGTCATTGCCAGAAATGAAGTGGCAGCCGGATCAGACTGGGAAACTTCAGCTTCCATTAGACAATGAAGATGTGAGAATCTGGTACGTCCACAATTCACGGTTTCCTTAGATCCATGAAATTCCGTGTTGAATTTCAGTCAGAAAATGAAAACTCCGGAGCCGCTGTTCAGCAGGCCCGGGTGTAGCTCCCAGAGGCACACTGGTGCTCCTCTAGAATTTGGATAAAAATCGTTTTCACTGGAATAAAGAACCTTGATCAAGCCAGGTGGGTCTTGACCATCGAAATTGCTGCGTTTGCCCGGGATACTGACAAGAACCCACCTGTGCTAGTCCATGGCGTATTCAGCACAGGAATCTGCATCGATTGAGCCAAGACAAAGGAAAGCTCAGGGAGGCAGCGCCCGTGTAGAAAAGCATTTGTACTTCAAAGATGAGGCCAATGAGGTGAAAGGACAAAGCCACGGCAAACAGTTTTGATCATCGGCAGAATTTCACGGAGCAATATTGCTGGGAGAGAAAAGGCACCACCTGAGGGAGGCACGCTCAACAAAACTACCTAGGGCAGGAGCCGGGTTGCCCCCAGGCACTAGGCGTGTCAGGCCTCAGCATTGTAAGGAGAGTTCCCTGAAGTCCCTGAGTGAAGTTTTCTCCGCTGTCCTACGTCTACGTTCCTAAAATTTACTCTACGGTTTCTGATGATCCCGGCTTATGAACGGCCACCATTCACCGTTCTCCTTACACTCATGCGTCTCCATCGGCCTTAAAAGAAAGGGGGGACACGCAACTGCTGGCAGGTAAATTCAGCAAAGTTTGTCTCAACACAAAAGAGACAGCTCTGTGGTGTCCCGTCTTCCACGGTAAAACATTTCCTAGCGAATAAGGAATCTTCCCATCGCAATTACACTATGAGAGAATTGCCACCGATGGATTTGCCGCTGTGCCTACACATCATCTTGAGGCCATACAGTAGTGAAGCACGGGATCCCAGGCGCTTCACCCTTTACCCTAGACCAGTGAAACACTGTCTCCAAACATGCCCACATGCCTGTATCTATGCCCGTTTAAAGTAAACGCTAAACCGAAATCTTTCTGTCCCACTATTTTGCAGCATTTTAAAGAAGTACACTGGGAAAGATTTTTCTGCAAGGAAGGAACTGCAGGCGGCGTGGCTGAAATGAGAATATCATGCTGCACGAGCTCTTTGCCCTCAGATGTAGAAGTGTCATCAGTGGGCATCATAGAGAAACGGGACTTTAATAAGTGATCATCAACCTCTGTGAATTCCCTTTGTTCTAGACGCCTGAAATAAAGAGTTGTCCTGAGTCACATAAACCTCCACCGAGTGGTCTTTATGTGGCGCGGGAACATGCCGGTATAAGAGAATTCCGAAGAAGGCTGAACGTCCACAATTGAATGGTCATTGCCAGAAATGAAGTGGCAGCCGGATCAGACTGGGAAACTTCAGCTTCCATTAGACAATGAAGATGTGAGAATCTGGTACGTCCACAATTCACGGTTTCCTTAGATCCATGAAATTCCGTGTTGAATTTCAGTCAGAAAATGAAAACTCCGGAGCCGCTGTTCAGCAGGCCCGGGTGTAGCTCCCAGAGGCACACTGGTGCTCCTCTAGAATTTGGATAAAAATCGTTTTCACTGGAATAAAGAACCTTGATCAAGCCAGGTGGGTCTTGACCATCGAAATTGCTGCGTTTGCCCGGGATACTGACAAGAACCCACCTGTGCTAGTCCATGGCGTATTCAGCACAGGAATCTGCATCGATTGAGCCAAGACAAAGGAAAGCTCAGGGAAGCAGCACCCGTGTAGAAAAGCATTTGTACTTCAAAGATGAGGCCAATGAGGTGAAAGGACAAAGCCACGGCAAACAATTTTGATCATCGGCAGAATTTCACGGAGCAATATTGCTGGGAGAGAAAAGGCACCACCTGCGGGAGGCACGCTCAACAAAACTACCTAGGGCAGGAGCCAGGTTGCCCCCAGGCACTAGGCGTGTCAGGCCTCAGCATTGTAAGGAGAGTTCCCTGAAGTCCCTGAGTGAAGTTTTCTCCGCTGTCCTACGTCTACGTTCCTAAAATTTACTCTACGGTTTCTGATGATCCTGGCTTATGAACGGCCACCATTCACCGTTCTCCTTACACTCGTGCGTCTCCATCGGCCTTAAAAGAAAGGGAGGACACGCAACTGCTGGCTGGTAAATTCAGCAAAGTTTGTCTCAACACAAAAGAGACAGCTCTGTGGTGACCCGTCTTCCACGGTAAAACATTTCCTAGCCAATAAGGAATCTTCCCATCGCAATGACACTATGAGAGAATTGCCACCGATGGATTTGCCGCTGTGCCTACACATCATCTTGAGGCCATACAGTAGTGAAGCACGGGATCCCAGGCGCTTCACCCTTTACCCTAGACCAGTGAAACACTGTCTCCAAACATGCCCACATGCCTGTATCTATGCCCGTTTAAAGTTAACGCTAAACCGAAATCTTCTTTCTGTCCCACTCATTATTTTGCAGCATTTTAAAGAAGTACACTGGGAAAGATTTTTCTGCAAGGAAGGAACTGCAGGCGGCGTGGCTGAAATGAGAATATCATGCTGCACGAGCTCTTTGCCCTCAGATGTAGAAGTGTCATCAGTGGGCATCATAGAGAAATGGGACTTTAATAAGTGATCATCAACCTCTGTGAATTCCCTTTGTTCTAGACGCCTAAAATAAAGAGTTGTCCTGAGTCACATAAACCTCCACCGAGTGGTCTTTATGTGGCGCGGGAACATGCCGGTATAAGAGAATTCCGAAGAAGGCTGAACGTCCACAATTGAATGGTCATTGCCAGAAATGAAGTGGCAGCCGGATCAGACTGGGAAACTTCAGCTTCCATTAGACAATGAAGATGTGAGAATCTGGTACGTCCACAATTCACGGTTTCCTTAGATCCATGAAATTCCGTGTTGAATTTCAGTCAGAAAATGAAAACTCCGGAGCCGCTGTTCAGCAGGCCCGGGTGTAGCTCCCAGAGGCACACTGGTGCTCCTCTAGAATTTGGATAAAAATCGTTTTCACTGGAATAAAGAACCTTGATCAAGCCAGGTGGGTCTTGACCATCGAAATTGCTGCGTTTGCCCGGGATACTGACAAGAACCCACCTGTGCTAGTCCATGGCGTATTCAGCACAGGAATCTGCATCGATTGAGCCAAGACAAAGGAAAGCTCAGGGAGGCAGCGCCCGTGTAGAAAAGCATTTGTACTTCAAAGATGAGGCCAATGAGGTGAAAGGACAAAGCCACGGCAAACAATTTTGATCATCCGCAGAATTTCACGGAGCAATATTGCTGGGAGAGAAAAGGCACCACCTGAGGAAGGCACGCTCAACAAAACTACCTAGGGCAGGAGCCGGGTTGCCCCCAGGCACTAGGCGTGTCAGGCCTCAGCATTGTAAGAAGAGTTCCCTGAAGTCCCTGAGTGGTTTTCTCCGCTGTCCTACGTCTACGTTCCTAAAATTTACTCTGCGGTTTCTGATGATCCTGGCTTATGAACGGCCACCATTCACCATTCTCCTTACACTCGTGCGTCTCCATCGGCCTTAAAAGAAAGGGAGGACACGCAACTGCTGGCAGGTAAATTCAGCAAAGTTTGTCTCAACACAAAAGAGACAGCTCTGTGGTGACCCGTCTTCCACGGTAAAACATTTCCTAGCGAATAAGGAATCTTCCCATCGCAATGACACTATGAGAGAATTGCCACCGATGGATTTGCCGCTGTGCCTACACATCATCTTGAGGCCATACAGTAGTGAAGCACGGGATCCCAGGCGCTTCACCCTTTACCCTAGACCAGTGAAACACTGTCTCTAAACATGCCCACATGCCTGTATCTATGCCCGTTTAAAGTTAACGCTAAACCGAAATCTTCTTTCTGTCCCACTATTTTGCAGCATTTTAAAGAAGTACACTGGGAAAGATTTTTCTGCAAGGAAGGAACTGCAGGCGGCGTGGCTGAAATGAGAATATCATGCTGCACGAGCTCTTTGCCCTCAGATGTAGAAGTGTCATCAGTGGGCATCATAGAGAAACGGGACTTTAATAAGTGATCATCAACCTCTGTGAATTCCCTTTGTTCTAGACGCCTGAAATAAAGAGTTGTCCTGAGTCACATAAACCTCCACCGAGTGGTCTTTATGTGGCGCGGGAACATGCCGGTATAAGAGAATTCCGAAGAAGGCTGAACGTCCACAATTGAATGGTCATTGCCAGAAATGAAGTGGCAGCCGGATCAGACTGGGAAACTTCAGCTTCCATTAGACAATGAAGATGTGAGAATCTGGTACGTCCACAATTCACGGTTTCCTTAGATCCATGAAATTCCGTGTTGAATTTCAGTCAGAAAATGAAAACTCCGGAGCCGCTGTTCAGCAGGCCCGGGTGTAGCTCCCAGAGGCACACTGGTGCTCCTCTAGAATTTGGATAAAAATCGTTTTCACTGGAATAAAGAACCTTGATCAAGCCAGGTGGGTCTTGACCATCGAAATTGCTGCGTTTGCCCGGGATACTGACAAGAACCCACCTGTGCTAGTCCATGGCGTATTCAGCACAGGAATCTGCATCGATTGAGCCAAGACAAAGGAAAGCTCAGGGAAGCAGCACCCGTGTAGAAAAGCATTTGTACTTCAAAGATGAGGCCAATGAGGTGAAAGGACAAAGCCACGGCAAACAATTTTGATCATCGGCAGAATTTCACGGAGCAATATTGCTGGGAGAGAAAAGGCACCACCTGAGGGAGGCACGCTCAACAAAACTACCTAGGGCAGGAGCCGGGTTGCCCCCAGGCACTAGGCGTGTCAGGCCTCAGCATTGTAAGGAGAGTTCCCTGAAGTCCCTGAGTGAAGTTTTCTCCGCTGTCCTACGTCTACGTTCCTAAAATTTACTCTACGGTTTCTGATGATCCTGGCTTATGAACGGCCACCATTCACCGTTCTCCTTACACTCGTGCGTCTCCATCGGCCTTAAAAGAAAGGGAGGACACGCAACTGCTGGCTGGTAAATTCAGCAAAGTTTGTCTCAACACAAAAGAGACAGCTCTGTGGTGACCCGTCTTCCACGGTAAAACATTTCCTAGCCAATAAGGAATCTTCCCATCGCAATGACACTATGAAAGAATTGCCGCCGATGGATTTGCCGCTGTGCCTACACATCATCTTGAGGCCATACAGTAGTGAAGCACGGGATCCCAGGCGCTTCACCCTTTACCCTAGACCAGTGAAACACTGTCTCCAAACATGCCCACATGCCTGTATCTATGCCCGTTTAAAGTTAACGCTAAACCGAAATCTTCTTTCTGTCCCACTATTTTGCAGCATTTTAAAGAAGTACACTGGGAAAGATTTTTCTGCAAGGAAGGAACTGCAGGCGGCGTGGCTGAAATGAGAATATCATGCTGCACGAGCTCTTTGCCCTCAGATGTAGAAGTGTCATCAGTGGGCATCATAGAGAAATGGGACTTTAATAAGTGATCATCAACCTCTGTGAATTCCCTTTGTTCTAGACGCCTGAAATAAAGAGTTGTCCTGAGTCACATAAACCTCCACCGAGTGGTCTTTATGTGGCGCGGGAACATGCCGGTATAAGAGAATTCCGAAGAAGGCTGAACGTCCACAATTGAATGGTCATTGCCAGAAATGAAGTGGCAGCCGGATCAGACTGGGAAACTTCAGCTTCCATTAGACAATGAAGATGTGAGAATCTGGTACGTCCACAATTCACGGTTTCCTTAGATCCATGAAATTCCGTGTTGAATTTCAGTCAGAAAATGAAAACTCCGGAGCCGCTGTTCAGCAGGCCCGGGTGTAGCTCCCAGAGGCACACTGGTGCTCCTCTAGAATTTGGATAAAAATCGTTTTCACTGGAATAAAGAACCTTGATCAAGCCAGGTGGGTCTTGACCATCGAAATTGCTGCGTTTGCCCGGGATACTGACAAGAACCCACCTGTGCTAGTCCATGGCGTATTCAGCACAGGAATCTGCATCGATTGAGCCAAGACAAAGGAAAGCTCAGGGAGGCAGCACCCGTGTAGAAAAGCATTTGTACTTCAAAGATGAGGCCAATGAGGTGAAAGGACAAAGCCACGGCAAACAATTTTGATCATCGGCAGAATTTCACGGAGCAATATTGCTGGGAGAGAAAAGGCACCACCTGAGGGAGGCACGCTCAACAAAACTACCTAGGGCAGGAGCCGGGTTGCCCCCAGGCACTAGGCGTGTCAGGCCTCAGCATTGTAAGAAGAGTTCCCTGAAGTCCCTGAGTGGTTTTCTCCGCTGTCCTACGTCTACGTTCCTAAAATTTACTCTGCGGTTTCTGATGATCCTGGCTTATGAACGGCCACCATTCACCGTTCTCCTTACACTCGTGCGTCTCCATCGGCCTTAAAAGAAAGGGAGGACACGCAACTGCTGGCTGGTAAATTCAGCAAAGTTTGTCTCAACACAAAAGAGACAGCTCTGTGGTGACCCGTCTTCCACGGTAAAACATTTCCTAGCCAATAAGGAATCTTCCCATCGCAATGACACTATGAGAGAATTGCCACCGATGGATTTGCCGCTGTGCCTACACATCATCTTGAGGCCATACAGTAGTGAAGCACGGGAACCCAGGCGCTTCACCCTTTACCCTAGACCAGTGAAACACTGTCTCTAAACATGCCCACATGCCTGTATCTATGCCCGTTTAAAGTTAACGCTAAACCGAAATCTTCTTTCTGTCCCACTATTTTGCAGCATTTTAAAGAAGTACACTGGGAAAGATTTTTCTGCAAGGAAGGAACTGCAGGCGGCGTGGCTGAAATGAGAATATCATGCTGCACGAGCTCTTTGCCCTCAGATGTAGAAGTGTCATCAGTGGGCATCATAGAGAAACGGGACTTTAATAAGTGATCATCAACCTCTGTGAATTCCCTTTGTTCTAGACGCCTGAAATAAAGAGTTGTCCTGAGTCACATAAACCTCCACCGAGTGGTCTTTATGTGGCGCGGGAACATGCCGGTATAAGAGAATTCCGAAGAAGGCTGAACGTCCACAATTGAATGGTCATTGCCAGAAATGAAGTGGCAGCCGGATCAGACTGGGAAACTTCAGCTTCCATTAGACAATGAAGATGTGAGAATCTGGTACGTCCACAATTCACGGTTTCCTTAGATCCATGAAATTCCGTGTTGAATTTCAGTCAGAAAATGAAAACTCCGGAGCCGCTGTTCAGCAGGCCCGGGTGTAGCTCCCAGAGGCACACTGGTGCTCCTCTAGAATTTGGATAAAAATCGTTTTCACTGGAATAAAGAACCTTGATCAAGCCAGGTGGGTCTTGACCATCGAAATTGCTGCGTTTGCCCGGGATACTGACAAGAACCCACCTGTGCTAGTCCATGGCGTATTCAGCACAGGAATCTGCATCGATTGAGCCAAGACAAAGGAAAGCTCAGGGAAGCAGCACCCGTGTAGAAAAGCATTTGTACTTCAAAGATGAGGCCAATGAGGTGAAAGGACAAAGCCACGGCAAACAATTTTGATCATCGGCAGAATTTCACGGAGCAATATTGCTGGGAGAGAAAAGGCACCACCTGAGGGAGGCACGCTCAACAAAACTACCTAGGGCAGGAGCCGGGTTGCCCCCAGGCACTAGGCGTGTCAGGCCTCAGCATTGTAAGGAGAGTTCCCTGAAGTCCCTGAGTGAAGTTTTCTCCGCTGTCCTACGTCTACGTTCCTAAAATTTACTCTACGGTTTCTGATGATCCTGGCTTATGAACGGCCACCATTCACCGTTCTCCTTACACTCGTGCGTCTCCATCGGCCTTAAAAGAAAGGGAGGACACGCAACTGCTGGCTGGTAAATTCAGCAAAGTTTGTCTCAACACAAAAGAGACAGCTCTGTGGTGACCCGTCTTCCACGGTAAAACATTTCCTAGCCAATAAGGAATCTTCCCATCGCAATGACACTATGAAAGAATTGCCGCCGATGGATTTGCCGCTGTGCCTACACATCATCTTGAGGCCATACAGTAGTGAAGCACGGGATCCCAGGCGCTTCACCCTTTACCCTAGACCAGTGAAACACTGTCTCCAAACATGCCCACATGCCTGTATCTATGCCCGTTTAAAGTTAACGCTAAACCGAAATCTTCTTTCTGTCCCACTATTTTGCAGCATTTTAAAGAAGTACACTGGGAAAGATTTTTCTGCAAGGAAGGAACTGCAGGCGGCGTGGCTGAAATGAGAATATCATGCTGCACGAGCTCTTTGCCCTCAGATGTAGAAGTGTCATCAGTGGGCATCATAGAGAAATGGGACTTTAATAAGTGATCATCAACCTCTGTGAATTCCCTTTGTTCTAGACGCCTGAAATAAAGAGTTGTCCTGAGTCACATAAACCTCCACCGAGTGGTCTTTATGTGGCGCGGGAACATGCCGGTATAAGAGAATTCCGAAGAAGGCTGAACGTCCACAATTGAATGGTCATTGCCAGAAATGAAGTGGCAGCCGGATCAGACTGGGAAACTTCAGCTTCCATTAGACAATGAAGATGTGAGAATCTGGTACGTCCACAATTCACGGTTTCCTTAGATCCATGAAATTCCGTGTTGAATTTCAGTCAGAAAATGAAAACTCCGGAGCCGCTGTTCAGCAGGCCCGGGTGTAGCTCCCAGAGGCACACTGGTGCTCCTCTAGAATTTGGATAAAAATCGTTTTCACTGGAATAAAGAACCTTGATCAAGCCAGGTGGGTCTTGACCATCGAAATTGCTGCGTTTGCCCGGGATACTGACAAGAACCCACCTGTGCTAGTCCATGGCGTATTCAGCACAGGAATCTGCATCGATTGAGCCAAGACAAAGGAAAGCTCAGGGAGGCAGCACCCGTGTAGAAAAGCATTTGTACTTCAAAGATGAGGCCAATGAGGTGAAAGGACAAAGCCACGGCAAACAATTTTGATCATCGGCAGAATTTCACGGAGCAATATTGCTGGGAGAGAAAAGGCACCACCTGAGGGAGGCACGCTCAACAAAACTACCTAGGGCAGGAGCCGGGTTGCCCCCAGGCACTAGGCGTGTCAGGCCTCAGCATTGTAAGAAGAGTTCCCTGAAGTCCCTGAGTGGTTTTCTCCGCTGTCCTACGTCTACGTTCCTAAAATTTACTCTGCGGTTTCTGATGATCCTGGCTTATGAACGGCCACCATTCACCGTTCTCCTTACACTCGTGCGTCTCCATCGGCCTTAAAAGAAAGGGAGGACACGCAACTGCTGGCAGGTAAATTCAGCAAAGTTTATCTCAACACAAAAGAGACAGCTCTGTGGTGACCCGTCTTCCATGGAAAAACATTTCCTAGCCAATAAGGAATCTTCCCATCGCAATGACACTATGAGAGAATTGCCACCGATGGATTTGCCGCTGTGCCTACACATCATCTTGAGGCCATACAGTAGTGAAGCACGGGAACCCAGGCGCTTCACCCTTTACCCTAGACCAGTGAAACACTGTCTCTAAACATGCCCACATGCCTGTATCTATGCCCGTTCAAAGTTAACGCTAAACCGAAATCTTCTTTCTGTCCCACTCACTATTTTGCAGCATTTTAAAGAAGTACACTGGGAAAGATTTTTCTGCAAGGAAGGAACTGCAGGCGGCGTGGCTGAAATGAGAATATCATGCTGCACGAGCTCTTTGCCCTCAGATGTAGAAGTGTCATCAGTGGGCATCATAGAGAAACGGGACTTTAATAAGTGATCATCAACCTCTGTGAATTCCCTTTGTTCTAGACGCCTGAAATAAAGAGTTGTCCTGAGTCACATAAACCTCCACCGAGTGGTCTTTATGTGGCGCGGGAACATGCCGGTATAAGAGAATTCCGAAGAAGGCTGAACGTCCACAATTGAATGGTCATTGCCAGAAAGGAAGTGGCAGCCGGATCAGACTGGGAAACTTCAGCTTCCATTAGACAATGAAGATGTGAGAATCTGGTACGTCCACAATTCACGGTTTCCTTAGATCCATGAAATTCCGTGTTGAATTTCAGTCAGAAAATGAAAACTCCGGAGCCGCTGTTCAGCAGGCCCGGGTGTAGCTCCCAGAGGCACACTGGTGCTCCTCTAGAATTTGGATAAAAATCGTTTTCACTGGAATAAAGAACCTTGATCAAGCCAGGTGGGTCTTGACCATCGAAATTGCTGCGTTTGCCCGGTATACTGACAAGAACCCACCTGTGCTAGTCCATGGCGTATTCAGCACAGGAATCTGCATCGATTGAGCCAAGACAAAGGAAAGCTCAGGGAGGCAGCACCCGTGTAGAAAAGCATTTGTACTTCAAAGATGAGGCCAATGAGGTGAAAGGACAAAGCCACGGCAAACAGTTTTGATCATCGGCAGAATTTCACGGAGCAATATTGCTGGGAGAGAAAAGGCACCACCTGAGGGAGGCACGCTCAACAAAACTACCTAGGGCATGAGCCGGGTTGCCCCCAGGCACTAGGCGTGTCAGGCCTCAGCATTGTAAGAAGAGTTCCCTGAAGTCCCTGAGTGGTTTTCTCCGCTGTCCTACGTCTACGTTCCTAAAATTTACTCTGCGGTTTCTGATGATCCTGGCTTATGAACGGCCACCATTCACCGTTCTCCTTACACTCGTGCGTCTCCATCGGCCTTAAAAGAAAGGGGGGACACGCAACTGCTGGCAGGTAAATTCAGCAAAGTTTGTCTCAACACAAAAGAGACAGCTCTGTGGTGACCCGTCTTCCACGGTAAAACATTTCCTAGCCAATAAGGAATCTTCCCATCGCAATGACACTATGAGAGAATTGCCACCGATGGATTTGCCGCTGTGCCTACACATCATCTTGAGGCCATACAGTAGTGAAGCACGGGAACCCAGGCGCTTCACCCTTTACCCTAGACCAGTGAAACACTGTCTCTAAACATGCCCACATGCCTGTATCTATGCCCGTTCAAAGTTAACGCTAAACCGAAATCTTCTTTCTGTCCCACTATTTTGCAGCATTTTAAAGAAGTACACTGGGAAAGATTTTTCTGCAAGGAAGGAACTGCAGGCGGCGTGGCTGAAATGAGAATATCATGCTGCACGAGCTCTTTGCCCTCAGATGTAGAAGTGTCATCAGTGGGCATCATAGAGAAACGGGACTTTAATAAGTGATCATCAACCTCTGTGAATTCCCTTTGTTCTAGACGCCTGAAATAAAGAGTTGTCCTGAGTCACATAAACCTCCACCGAGTGGTCTTTATGTGGCGCGGGAACATGCCGGTATAAGAGAATTCCGAAGAAGGCTGAACGTCCACAATTGAATGGTCATTGCCAGAAATGAAGTGGCAGCCGGATCAGACTGGGAAACTTCAGCTTCCATTAGACAATGAAGATGTGAGAATCTGGTACGTCCACAATTCACGGTTTCCTTAGATCCATGAAATTCCGTGTTGAATTTCAGTCAGAAAATGAAAACTCCGGAGCCGCTGTTCAGCAGGCCCGGGTGTAGCTCCCAGAGGCACACTGGTGCTCCTCTAGAATTTGGATAAAAATCGTTTTCACTGGAATAAAGAACCTTGATCAAGCCAGGTGGGTCTTGACCATCGAAATTGCTGCGTTTGCCCGGGATACTGACAAGAACCCACCTGTGCTAGTCCATGGCGTATTCAGCACAGGAATCTGCATCGATTGAGCCAAGACAAAGGAAAGCTCAGGGAGGCAGCACCCGTGTAGAAAAGCATTTGTACTTCAAAGATGAGGCCAATGAGGTGAAAGGACAAAGCCACGGCAAACAGTTTTGATCATCGGCAGAATTTCACGGAGCAATATTGCTGGGAGAGAAAAGGCACCACCTGAGGGAGGCACGCTCAACAAAACTACCTAGGGCAGGAGCCGGGTTGCCCCCAGGCACTAGGCGTGTCAGGCCTCAGCATTGTAAGGAGAGTTCCCTGAAGTCCCTGAGTGGTTTTCTCCGCTGTCCTACGTCTACGTTCCTAAAATTTACTCTGCGGTTTCTGATGATCCTGGCTTATGAACGGCCACCATTCACCGTTCTCCTTACACTCGTGCGTCTCCATCGGCCTTAAAAGAAAGGGAGGACACGAAACTGCTGGCAGGTAAATTCAGCAAAGTTTGTCTCAACACAAAAGAGACAGCTCTGTGGTGACCCGTCTTCCACGGTAAAACATTTCCTAGCGAATAAGGAATCTTCCCATCGCAATGACACTATGAGAGAATTGCCACCGATGGATTTGCCGCTGTGCCTACACATCATCTTGAGGCCATACAGTAGTGAAGCACGGGAACCCAGGCGCTTCACCCTTTACCCTAGACCAGTGAAACACTGTCTCTAAACATGCCCACATGCCTGTATCTATGCCCGTTTAAAGTTAACGCTAAACCGAAATCTTCTTTCTGTCCCACTATTTTGCAGCATTTTAAAGAAGTACACTGGGAAAGATTTTTCTGCAAGGAAGGAACTGCAGGCGGCGTGGCTGAAATGAGAATATCATGCTGCACGAGCTCTTTGCCCTCAGATGTAGAAGTGTCATCAGTGGGCATCATAGAGAAACGGGACTTTAATAAGTGATCATCAACCTCTGTGAATTCCCTTTGTTCTAGACGCCTGAAATAAAGAGTTGTCCTGAGTCACATAAACCTCCACCGAGTGGTCTTTATGTGGCGCGGGAACATGCCGGTATAAGAGAATTCCGAAGAAGGCTGAACGTCCACAATTGAATGGTCATTGCCAGAAATGAAGTGGCAGCCGGATCAGACTGGGAAACTTCAGCTTCCATTAGACAATGAAGATGTGAGAATCTGGTACGTCCACAATTCACGGTTTCCTTAGATCCATGAAATTCCGTGTTGAATTTCAGTCAGAAAATGAAAACTCCGGAGCCGCTGTTCAGCAGGCCCGGGTGTAGCTCCCAGAGGCACACTGGTGCTCCTCTAGAATTTGGATAAAAATCGTTTTCACTGGAATAAAGAACCTTGATCAAGCCAGGTGGGTCTTGACCATCGAAATTGCTGCGTTTGCCCGGGATACTGACAAGAACCCACCTGTGCTAGTCCATGGCGTATTCAGCACAGGAATCTGCATCGATTGAGCCAAGACAAAGGAAAGCTCAGGGAGGCAGCACCCGTGTAGAAAAGCATTTGTACTTCAAAGATGAGGCCAATGAGGTGAAAGGACAAAGCCACGGCAAACAATTTTGATCATCGGCAGAATTTCACGGAGCAATATTGCTGGGAGAGAAAAGGCACCACCTGAGGGAGGCACGCTCAACAAAACTACCTAGGGCAGGAGCCGGGTTGCCCCCAGTCACTAGGCGTGTCAGGCCTCAGCATTGTAACGAGAGTTCACTGAAGTCCCTGAGTGAAGTTTTCTCCGCTGTCCTACGTCTACGTTCCTAAAATTTACTCTACGGTTTCTGATGATCCTGGCTTATGAACGGCCACCATTCACCGTTCTCCTTACACTCGTGCGTCTCCATCGGCCTTAAAAGAAAGGGAGGACACGCAACTGCTGGCAGGTAAATTCAGCAAAGTTTGTCTCAACACAAAAGAGACAGCTCTGTGGTGACCCGTCTTCCACGGTAAAACATTTCCTAGCCAATAAGGAATTTTCCCATCGCAATGACACTATGAGAGAATTGCCACCGATGGATTTGCCGCTGTGCCTACACATCACCTTGAGGCCATACAGTAGTGAAGCACGGGAACCCAGGCGCTTCACCCTTTACCCTAGACCAGTGAAACACTGTCTCTAAACATGCCCACATGCCTGTATCTATGCCCGTTTAAAGTTAACGCTAAACCGAAATCTTCTTTCTGTCCCACTATTTTGCAGCATTTTAAAGAAGTACACTGGGAAAGATTTTTCTGCAAGGAAGGAACTGCAGGCGGCGTGGCTGAAATGAGAATATCATGCTGCACGAGCTCTTTGCCCTCAGATGTAGAAGTGTCATCAGTGGGCATCATAGAGAAATGGGACTTTAATAAGTGATCATCAACCTCTGTGAATTCCCTTTGTTCTAGACGCCTGAAATAAAGAGTTGTCCTGAGTCACATAAACCTCCACCGAGTGGTCTTTATGTGGCGCGGGAACATGCCGGTATAAGAGAATTCCGAAGAAGGCTGAACGTCCACAATTGAATGGTCATTGCCAGAAATGAAGTGGCAGCCGGATCAGACTGGGAAACTTCAGCTTCCATTAGACAATGAAGATGTGAGAATCTGGTACGTCCACAATTCACGGTTTCCTTAGATCCATGAAATTCCGTGTTGAATTTCAGTCAGAAAATGAAAACTCCGGAGCCGCTGTTCAGCAGGCCCGGGTGTAGCTCCCAGAGGCACACTGGTGCTCCTCTAGAATTTGGATAAAAATCGTTTTCACTGGAATAAAGAACCTTGATCAAGCCAGGTGGGTCTTGACCATCGAAATTGCTGCGTTTGCCCGGGATACTGACAAGAACCCACCTGTGCTAGTCCATGGCGTATTCAGCACAGGAATCTGCATCGATTGAGCCAAGACAAAGGAAAGCTCAGGGAGGCAGCACCCGTGTAGAAAAGCATTTGTACTTCAAAGATGAGGCCAATGAGGTGAAAGGACAAAGCCACGGCAAACAATTTTGATCATCGGCAGAATTTCACGGAGCAATATGGCTGGGAGAGAAAAGGCACCACCTGAGGGAGGCACGCTCAACAAAACTACCTAGGGCAGGAGCCGGGTTGCCCCCAGGCACTAGGCGTGTCAGGCCTCAGCATTGTAAGAAGAGTTCCCTGAAGTCCCTGAGTGGTTTTCTCCGCTGTCCTACGTCTACGTTCCTAAAATTTACTCTGCGGTTTCTGATGATCCTGGCTTATGAACGGCCACCATTCACCGTTCTCCTTACACTCGTGCGTCTCCATCGGCCTTAAAAGAAAGGGAGGACACGCAACTGCTGGCAGGTAAATTCAGCAAAGTTTGTCTCAACACAAAAGAGACAGCTCTGTGGTGACCCGTCTTCCACGGTAAAACATTTCCTAGCGAATAAGGAATCTTCCCATCGCAATGACACTATGAGAGAATTGCCACCGATGGATTTGCCGCTGTGCCTACACATCATCTTGAGGCCATACAGTAGTGAAGCACGGGAACCCAGGCGCTTCACCCTTTACCCTAGACCAGTGAAACACTGTCTCTAAACATGCCCACATGCCTGTATCTATGCCCGTTTAAAGTTAACGCTAAACCGAAATCTTCTTTCTGTCCCACTATTTTGCAGCATTTTAAAGAAGTACACTGGGAAAGATTTTTCTGCAAGGAAGGAACTGCAGGCGGCGTGGCTGAAATGAGAATATCATGCTGCACGAGCTCTTTGCCCTCAGATGTAGAAGTGTCATCAGTGGGCATCATAGAGAAACGGGACTTTAATAAGTGATCATCAACCTCTGTGAATTCCCTTTGTTCTAGACGCCTGAAATAAAGAGTTGTCCTGAGTCACATAAACCTCCACCGAGTGGTCTTTATGTGGCGCGGGAACATGCCGGTATAAGAGAATTCCGAAGAAGGCTGAACGTCCACAATTGAATGGTCATTGCCAGAAATGAAGTGGCAGCCGGATCAGACTGGGAAACTTCAGCTTCCATTAGACAATGAAGATGTGAGAATCTGGTACGTCCACAATTCACGGTTTCCTTAGATCCATGAAATTCCGTGTTGAATTTCAGTCAGAAAATGAAAACTCCGGAGCCGCTGTTCAGCAGGCCCGGGTGTAGCTCCCAGAGGCACACTGGTGCTCCTCTAGAATTTGGATAAAAATCGTTTTCACTGGAATAAAGAACCTTGATCAAGCCAGGTGGGTCTTGACCATCGAAATTGCTGCGTTTGCCCGGTATACTGACAAGAACCCACCTGTGCTAATCCATGGCGTATTCAGCACAGGAATCTGCATCGATTGAGCCAAGACAAAGGAAAGCTCAGGGAAGCAGCACCCGTGTAGAAAAGCATTTGTACTTCAAAGATGAGGCCAATGAGGTGAAAGGACAAAGCCACGGCAAACAATTTTGATCATCGGCAGAATTTCACGGAGCAATATTGCTGGGAGAGAAAAGGCACCACCTGAGGGAGGCACGCTCAACAAAACTACCTAGGGCAGGAGCCAGGTTGCCCCCAGGCACTAGGCGTGTCAGGCCTCAGCATTGTAAGGAGAGTTCACTGAAGTCCCTGAGTGAAGTTTTCTCCGCTGTCCTACGTCTACGTTCCTAAAATTTACTCTACGGTTTCTGATGATCCTGGCTTATGAACGGCCACCATTCACCGTTCTCCTTACACTCGTGCGTCTCCATCGGCCTTAAAAGAAAGGGAGGACACGCAACTGCTGGCAGGTAAATTCAGCAAAGTTTATCTCAACACAAAAGAGACAGCTCTGTGGTGACCCGTCTTCCACGGTAAAACATTTCCTAGCCAATAAGGAATCTTCCCATCGCAATGACACTATGAGAGAATTGCCACCGATGGATTTGCCGCTGTGCCTACACATCATCTTGAGGCCATACAGTAGTGAAGCACGGGAACCCAGGCGCTTCACCCTTTACCCTAGACCAGTGAAACACTGTCTCTAAATATGCCCACATGCCTGTATCTATGCCCGTTCAAAGTTAACGCTAAACCGAAATCTTCTTTCTGTCCCACTCACTATTTTGCAGCATTTTAAAGAAGTACACTGGGAAAGATTTTTCTGCAAGGAAGGAACTGCAGGCGGCGTGGCTGAAATGAGAATATCATGCTGCATGAGCTCTTTGCCCTCAGATGTAGAAGTGTCATCAGTGGGCATCATAGAGAAACGGGACTTTAATAAGTGATCATCAACCTCTGTGAATTCCCTTTGTTCTAGACGCCTGAAATAAAGAGTTGTCCAGAGTCACATAAACCTCCACCGAGTGGTCTTTATGTGGCGCGGGAACATGCCGGTATAAGAGAATTCCGAAGAAGGCTGAACGTCCACAATTGAATGGTCATTGCCAGAAAGGAAGTGGCAGCCGGATCAGACTGGGAAACTTCAGCTTCCATTAGACAATGAAGATGTGAGAATCTGGTACGTCCACAATTCACGGTTTCCTTAGATCCATGAAATTCCGTGTTGAATTTCAGTCAGAAAATGAAAACTCCGGAGCCGCTGTTCAGCAGGCCCGGGTGTAGCTCCCACAGGCACACTGGTGCTCCTCTAGAATTTGGATAAAAATCGTTTTCACTGGAATAAAGAACCTTGATCAAGCCAGGTGGGTCTTGACCATCGAAATTGCTGCGTTTGCCCGGTATACTGACAAGAACCCACCTGTGCTAGTCCATGGTGTATTCAGCACAGGAATCTGCATCGATTGAGCCAAGACAAAGGAAAGCTCAGGGAGGCAGCACCCGTGTAGAAAAGCATTTGTACTTCAAAGATGAGGCCAATGAGGTGAAAGGACAAAGCCACGGCAAACAGTTTTGATCATCGGCAGAATTTCACGGAGCAATATTGCTGGGAGAGAAAAGGCACCACCTGAGGGAGGCACGCTCAACAAAACTACCTAGGGCAGGAGCCGGGTTGCCCCCAGGCACTAGGCGTGTCAGGCCTCAGCATTGTAAGAAGAGTTCCCTGAAGTCCCTGAGTGGTTTTCTCCGCTGTCCTACGTCTACGTTCCTAAAATTTACTCTGCGGTTTCTGATGACCCTGGCTTATGAACGGCCACCATTCACCGTTCTCCTTACACTCGTGCGTCTCCATCGGCCTTAAAAGAAAGGGGGGACACGCAACTGCTGGCAGGTAAATTCAGCAAAGTTTGTCTCAACACAAAAGAGACAGCTCTGTGGTGACCCGTCTTCCACGGTAAAACATTTCCTAGCCAATAAGGAATCTTCCCATCGCAATGACACTATGAGAGAATTGCCACCGATGGATTTGCCGCTGTGCCTACACACCATCTTGAGGCCATACAGTAGTGAAGCACGGGAACCCAGGCGCTTCACCCTTTACCCTAGACCAGTGAAACACTGTCTCTAAACATGCCCACATGCCTGTATCTATGCCCGTTCAAAGTTAACGCTAAACCGAAATCTTCTTTCTGTCCCACTATTTTGCAGCATTTTAAAGAAGTACACTGGGAAAGATTTTTCTGCAAGGAAGGAACTGCAGGCGGCGTGGCTGAAATGAGAATATCATGCTGCACGAGCTCTTTGCCCTCAGATGTAGAAGTGTCATCAGTGGCCATCATAGAGAAACGGGACTTTAATAAGTGATCATCAACCTCTGTGAATTCCCTTTGTTCTAGACGCCTGAAATAAAGAGTTGTCCTGAGTCACATAAACCTCCACCGAGTGGTCTTTATGTGGCGCGGGAACATGCCGGTATAAGAGAATTCCGAAGAAGGCTGAACGTCCACAATTGAATGGTCATTGCCAGAAATGAAGTGGCAGCCGGATCAGACTGGGAAACTTCAGCTTCCATTAGACAATGAAGATGTGAGAATCTGGTACGTCCACAATTCACGGTTTCCTTAGATCCATGAAATTCCGTGTTGAATTTCAGTCAGAAAATGAAAACTCCGGAGCCGCTGTTCAGCAGGCCCGGGTGTAGCTCCCAGAGGCACACTGGTGCTCCTCTAGAATTTGGATAAAAATCGTTTTCACTGGAATAAAGAACCTTGATCAAGCCAGGTGGGTCTTGACCATCGAAATTGCTGCGTTTGCCCGGTATACTGACAAGAACCCACCTGTGCTAGTCCATGGCGTATTCAGCACAGGAATCTGCATCGATTGAGCCAAGACAAAGGAAAGCTCAGGGAGGCAGCACCCGTGTAGAAAAGCATTTGTACTTCAAAGATGAGGCCAATGAGGTGAAAGGACAAAGCCACGGCAAACAGTTTTGATCATCGGCAGAATTTCACGGAGCAATATTGCTGGGAGAGAAAAGGCACCACCTGAGGGAGGCACGCTCAACAAAACTACCTAGGGCATGAGCCGGGTTGCCCCCAGGCACTAGGCGTGTCAGGCCTCAGCATTGTAAGGAGAGTTCCCTGAAGTCCCTGAGTGGTTTTCTCCGCTGTCCTACGTCTACGTTCCTAAAATTTACTCTGCGGTTTCTGATGATCCTGGCTTATGAACGGCCACCATTCACCGTTCTCCTTACACTCGTGCGTCTCCATCGGCCTTAAAAGAAAGGGAGGACACGCAACTGCTGGCAGGTAAATTCAGCAAAGTTTGTCTCAACACAAAAGAGACAGCTCTGTGGTGACCCGTCTTCCACGGTAAAACATTTCCTAGCGAATAAGGAATCTTCCCATCGCAATGACACTATGAGAGAATTGCCACCGATGGATTTGCCGCTGTGCCTACACATCATCTTGAGGCCATACAGTAGTGAAGCACGGGATCCCAGGCGCTTCACCCTTTACCCTAGACCAGTGAAACACTGTCTCCAAACATGCCCACATGCCTGTATCTATGCCCGTTTAAAGTAAACGCTAAACCGAAATCTTTCTGTCCCACTATTTTGCAGCATTTTAAAGAAGCACACTGGGAAAGATTTTTCTGCAAGGAAGGAACTGCAGGCGGCGTGGCTGAAATGAGAATATCATGCTGCACGAGCTCTTTGCCCTCAGATGTAGAAGTGTCATCAGTGGGCCTCATAGAGAAACGGGACTTTAATAAGTGATCATCAACCTCTGTGAATTCCCTTTGTTCTAGACGCCTGAAATAAAGAGTTGTCCTGAGTCACATAAACCTCCACCGAGTGGTCTTTATGTGGCGCGGGAACATGCCGGTATAAGAGAATTCCGAAGAAGGCTGAACGTCCACAATTGAATGGTCATTGCCAGAAATGAAGTGGCAGCCGGATCAGACTGGGAAACTTCAGCTTCCATTAGACAATGAAGATGTGAGAATCTGGTACGTCCACAATTCACGGTTTCCTTAGATCCATGAAATTCCGTGTTGAATTTCAGTCAGAAAATGAAAACTCCGGAGCCGCTGTTCAGCAGGCCCGGGTGTAGCTCCCAGAGGCACACTGGTGCTCCTCTAGAATTTGGATAAAAATCGTTTTCACTGGAATAAAGAACCTTGATCAAGCCAGGTGGGTCTTGACCATCGAAATTGCTGCGTTTGCCCGGGATACTGACAAGAACCCACCTGTGCTAGTCCATGGCGTATTCAGCACAGGAATCTGCATCGATTGAGCCAAGACAAAGGAAAGCTCAGGGAGGCAGCACCCGTGTAGAAAAGCATTTGTACTTCAAAGATGAGGCCAATGAGGTGAAAGGACAAAGCCACGGCAAACAATTTTGATCATCCGCAGAATTTCACGGAGCAATATTGCTGGGAGAGAAAAGGCACCACCTGAGGGAGGCACGCTCAACAAAACTACCTAGGGCAGGAGCCGGGTTGCCCCCAGGCACTAGGCGTGTCAGGCCTCAGCATTGTAAGGAGAGTTCCCTGAAGTCCCTGAGTGGTTTTCTCCGCTGTCCTACGTCTACGTTCCTAAAATTTACTCTGCGGTTTCTGATGATCCTGGCTTATGAACGGCCACCATTCACCGTTCTCCTTACACTCGTGCGTCTCCATCGGCCTTAAAAGAAAGGGAGGACACGCAACTGCTGGCAGGTAAATTCAGCAAAGTTTGTCTCAACACAAAAGAGACAGCTCTGTGGTGACCCGTCTTCCACGGTAAAACATTTCCTAGCGAATAAGGAATCTTCCCATCGCAATGACACTATGAGAGAATTGCCACCGATGGATTTGCCGCTGTGCCTACACATCATCTTGAGGCCATACAGTAGTGAAGCACGGGATCCCAGGCGCTTCACCCTTTACCCTAGACCAGTGAAACACTGTCTCCAAACATGCCCACATGCCTGTATCTATGCCCGTTTAAAGTAAACGCTAAACCGAAATCTTTCTGTCCCACTATTTTGCAGCATTTTAAAGAAGCACACTGGGAAAGATTTTTCTGCAAGGAAGGAACTGCAGGCGGCGTGGCTGAAATGAGAATATCATGCTGCACGAGCTCTTTGCCCTCAGATGTAGAAGTGTCATCAGTGGGCCTCATAGAGAAACGGGACTTTAATAAGTGATCATCAACCTCTGTGAATTCCCTTTGTTCTAGACGCCTGAAATAAAGAGTTGTCCTGAGTCACATAAACCTCCACCGAGTGGTCTTTATGTGGCGCGGGAACATGCCGGTATAAGAGAATTCCGAAGAAGGCTGAACGTCCGCAATTGAATGGTCATTGCCAGAAATGAAGTGGCAGCCGGATCAGACTGGGAAACTTCAGCTTCCATTAGACAATGAAGATGTGAGAATCTGGTACGTCCACAATTCACGGTTTCCTTAGATCCATGAAATTCCGTGTTGAATTTCAGTCAGAAAATGAAAACTCCGGAGCCGCTGTTCAGCAGGCCCGGGTGTAGCTCCCAGAGGCACACTGGTGCTCCTCTAGAATTTGGATAAAAATCGTTTTCACTGGAATAAAGAACCTTGATCAAGCCAGGTGGGTCTTGACCATCGAAATTGCTGCGTTTGCCCGGGATACTGACAAGAACCCACCTGTGCTAGTCCATGGCGTATTCAGCACAGGAATCTGCATCGATTGAGCCAAGACAAAGGAAATCTCAGGGAAGCAGCACCCGTGTAGAAAAGCATTTGTACTTCAAAGATGACGCCAATGAGGTGAAAGGACAAAGCCACGGCAAACAATTTTGATCATCGGCAGAATTTCACGGAGCAATATTGCTGGGAGAGAAAAGGCACCACCTGAGGGAGGCACGCTCAACAAAACTACCTAGGGCAGGAGCCAGGTTGCCCCCAGGCACTAGGCGTGTCAGGCCTCAGCATTGTAAGGAGAGCTCCCTGAATTCCCTGAGTGAAGTTTTCTCCGCTGTCCTACGTCTACGTTCCTAAAATTTACTCTACGGTTTCTGATGATCCCGGCTTATGAACGGCCACCATTCACCGTTCTCCTTACACTCGTGCGTCTCCATCGGCCTTAAAAGAAAGGGGGGACACGCAACTGCTGGCAGGTAAATTCAGCAAAGTTTGTCTCAACACAAAAGAGACAGCTCTGTGGTGTCCCGTCTTCCACGGTAAAACATTTCCTAGCGAATAAGGAATCTTCCCATCGCAATGACACTATGAGAGAATTGCCACAGATGGATTTGCCGCTGTGCCTACACATCATCTTGAGGCCATACAGTAGTGAAGCACGGGAACCCAGGCGCTTCACCCTTTACCCTAGACCAGTGAAACACTGTCTCTAAACATGCCCACATGCCTGTATCTATGCCCGTTTAAAGTTAACGCTAAACCGAAATCTTCTTTCTGTCCCACTATTTTGCAGCATTTTAAAGAAGTACACTGGGAAAGATTTTTCTGCAAGGAAGGAACTGCAGGCGGCGTGGCTGAAATGAGAATATCATGCTGCACGAGCTCTTTGCCCTCAGATGTAGAAGTGTCATCAGTGGGCATCATAGAGAAACGGGACTTTAATAAGTGATCATCAACCTCTGTGAATTCCCTTTGTTCTAGACGCCTGAAATAAAGAGTTGTCCTGAGTCACATAAACCTCCACCGAGTGGTCTTTATGTGGCGCGGGAACATGCCGGTATAAGAGAATTCCGAAGAAGGCTGAACGTCCACAATTGAATGGTCATTGCCAGAAATGAAGTGGCAGCCGGATCAGACTGGGAAACTTCAGCTTCCATTAGACAATGAAGATGTGAGAATCTGGTACGTCCACAATTCACGGTTTCCTTAGATCCATGAAATTCCGTGTTGAATTTCAGTCAGAAAATGAAAACTCCGGAGCCGCTGTTCAGCAGGCCCGGGTGTAGCTCCCAGAGGCACACTGGTGCTCCTCTAGAATTTGGATAAAAATCGTTTTCACTGGAATAAAGAACCTTGATCAAGCCAGGTGGGTCTTGACCATCGAAATTGCTGCGTTTGCCCGGGATACTGACAAGAACCCACCTGTGCTAGTCCATGGCGTATTCAGCACAGGAATCTGCATCGATTGAGCCAAGACAAAGGAAAGCTCAGGGAGGCAGCACCCGTGTAGAAAAGCATTTGTACTTCAAAGATGAGGCCAATGAGGTGAAAGGACAAAGCCACGGCAAACAATTTTGATCATCCGCAGAATTTCACGGAGCAATATTGCTGGGAGAGAAAAGGCACCACCTGAGGGAGGCACGCTCAACAAAACTACCTAGGGCAGGAGCCGGGTTGCCCCCAGGCACTAGGCGTGTCAGGCCTCAGCATTGTAAGGAGAGTTCCCTGAAGTCCCTGAGTGGTTTTCTCCGCTGTCCTACGTCTACGTTCCTAAAATTTACTCTGCGTTTTCTGATGATCCTGGCTTATGAACGGCCACCATTCACCGTTCTCCTTACACTCGTGCGTCTCCATCGGCCTTAAAAGAAAGGGAGGACACGCAACTGCTGGCAGGTAAATTCAGCAAAGTTTGTCTCAACACAAAAGAGACAGCTCTGTGGTGACCCGTCTTCCACGGTAAAACATTTCCTAGCGAATAAGGAATCTTCCCATCGCAATGACACTATGAGAGAATTGCCACCGATGGATTTGCCGCTGTGCCTACACATCATCTTGAGGCCATACAGTAGTGAAGCACGGGATCCCAGGCGCTTCACCCTTTACCCTAGACCAGTGAAACACTGTCTCCAAACATGCCCACATGCCTGTATCTATGCCCGTTTAAAGTAAACGCTAAACCGAAATCTTTCTGTCCCACTATTTTGCAGCATTTTAAAGAAGTACACTGGGAAAGATTTTTCTGCAAGGAAGGAACTGCAGGCGGCGTGGCTGAAATGAGAATATCATGCTGCACGAGCTCTTTGCCCTCAGATGTAGAAGTGTCATCAGTGGGCATCATAGAGAAACGGGACTTTAATAAGTGATCATCAACCTCTGTGAATTCCCTTTGTTCTAGACGCCTGAAAAAAAGAGTTGTCCTGAGTCACATAAACCTCCACCGAGTGGTCTTTATGTGGCGCGGGAACATGCCGGTATAAGAGAATTCCGAAGAAGGCTGAACGTCCACAATTGAATGGTCATTGCCAGAAATGAAGTGGCAGCCGGATCAGACTGGGAAACTTCAGCTTCCATTAGACAATGAAGATGTGAGAATCTGGTACGTCCACAATTCACGGTTTCCTTAGATCCATGAAATTCCGTGTTGAATTTCAGTCAGAAAATGAAAACTCCGGAGCCGCTGTTCAGCAGGCCCGGGTGTAGCTCCCAGAGGCACACTGGTGCTCCTCTAGAATTTGGATAAAAATCGTTTTCACTGGAATAAAGAACCTTGATCAAGCCAGGTGGGTCTTGACCATCGAAATTGCTGCGTTTGCCCGGGATACTGACAAGAACCCACCTGTGCTAGTCCATGGCGTATTCAGCACAGGAATCTGCATCGATTGAGCCAAGACAAAGGAAAGCTCAGGGAGGCAGCACCCGTGTAGAAAAGCATTTGTACTTCAAAGATGAGGCCAATGAGGTGAAAGGACAAAGCCACGGCAAACAATTTTGATCGTCCGCAGAATTTCACGGAGCAATATTGCTGGGAGAGAAAAGGCACCACCTGAGGGAGGCACGCTCAACAAAACTACCTAGGGCAGGAGCCGGGTTGCCCCCAGGCACTAGGCGTGTCAGGCCTCAGCATTGTAAGGAGAGTTCCCTGAAGTCCCTGAGTGGTTTTCTCCGCTGTCCTACGTCTACGTTCCTAAAATTTACTCTGCGGTTTCTGATGATCCTGGCTTATGAACGGCCACCATTCACCGTTCTCCTTACACTCGTGCGTCTCCATCGGCCTTAAAAGAAAGGGAGGACACGCAACTGCTGGCAGGTAAATTCAGCAAAGTTTGTCTCAACACAAAAGAGACAGCTCTGTGGTGACCCGTCTTCCACGGTAAAACATTTCCTAGCGAATAAGGAATCTTCCCATCGCAATGACACTATGAGAGAATTGCCACCGATGGATTTGCCGCTGTGCCTACACATCATCTTGAGGCCATACAGTAGTGAAGCACGGGATCCCAGGCGCTTCACCCTTTACCCTAGACCAGTGAAACACTGTCTCCAAACATGCCCACATGCCTGTATCTATGCCCGTTTAAAGTAAACGCTAAACCGAAATCTTTCTGTCCCACTATTTTGCAGCATTTTAAAGAAGCACACTGGGAAAGATTTTTCTGCAAGGAAGGAACTGCAGGCGGCGTGGCTGAAATGAGAATATCATGCTGCACGAGCTCTTTGCCCTCAGATGTAGAAGTGTCATCAGTGGGCATCATAGAGAAACGGGACTTTAATAAGTGATCATCAACCTCTGTGAATTCCCTTTGTTCTAGACGCCTGAAATAAAGAGTTGTCCTGAGTCACATAAACCTCCACCGAGTGGTCTTTATGTGGCGCGGGAACATGCCGGTATAAGAGAATTCCGAAGAAGGCTGAACGTCCACAATTGAATGGTCATTGCCAGAAATGAAGTGGCAGCCGGATCAGACTGGGAAACTTCAGCTTCCATTAGACAATGAAGATGTGAGAATCTGGTACGTCCACAATTCACGGTTTCCTTAGATCCATGAAATTCCGTGTTGAATTTCAGTCAGAAAATGAAAACTCCGGAGCCGCTGTTCAGCAGGCCCGGGTGTAGCTCCCAGAGGCACACTGGTGCTCCTCTAGAATTTGGATAAAAATCGTTTTCACTGGAATAAAGAACCTTGATCAAGCCAGGTGGGTCTTGACCATCGAAATTGCTGCGTTTGCCCGGGATACTGACAAGAACCCACCTGTGCTAGTCCATGGCGTATTCAGCACAGGAATCTGCATCGATTGAGCCAAGACAAAGGAAAGCTCAGGGAGGCAGCACCCGTGTAGAAAAGCATTTGTACTTCAAAGATGAGGCCAATGAGGTGAAAGGACAAAGCCACGGCAAACAATTTTGATCATCCGCAGAATTTCACGGAGCAATATTGCTGGGAGAGAAAAGGCACCACCTGAGGGAGGCACGCTCAACAAAACTACCTAGGGCAGGAGCCGGGTTGCCCCCAGGCACTAGGCGTGTCAGGCCTCAGCATTGTAAGGAGAGTTCCCTGAAGTCCCTGAGTGGTTTTCTCCGCTGTCCTACGTCTACGTTCCTAAAATTTACTCTGCGGTTTCTGATGATCCTGGCTTATGAACGGCCACCATTCACCGTTCTCCTTACACTCGTGCGTCTCCATCGGCCTTAAAAGAAAGGGAGGACACGCAACTGCTGGCAGGTAAATTCAGCAAAGTTTGTCTCAACACAAAAGAGACAGCTCTGTGGTGACCCGTCTTCCACGGTAAAACATTTCCTAGCGAATAAGGAATCTTCCCATCGCAATGACACTATGAGAGAATTGCCACCGATGGATTTGCCGCTGTGCCTACACATCATCTTGAGGCCATACAGTAGTGAAGCACGGGATCCCAGGCGCTTCACCCTTTACCCTAGACCAGTGAAACACTGTCTCCAAACATGCCCACATGCCTGTATCTATGCCCGTTTAAAGTAAACGCTAAACCGAAATCTTTCTGTCCCACTATTTTGCAGCATTTTAAAGAAGCACACTGGGAAAGATTTTTCTGCAAGGAAGGAACTGCAGGCGGCGTGGCTGAAATGAGAATATCATGCTGCACGAGCTCTTTGCCCTCAGATGTAGAAGTGTCATCAGTGGGCATCATAGAGAAACGGGACTTTAATAAGTGATCATCAACCTCTGTGAATTCCCTTTGTTCTAGACGCCTGAAATAAAGAGTTGTCCTGAGTCACATAAACCTCCACCGAGTGGTCTTTATGTGGCGCGGGAACATGCCGGTATAAGAGAATTCCGAAGAAGGCTGAACGTCCACAATTGAATGGTCATTGCCAGAAAGGAAGTGGCAGCCGGATCAGACTGGGAAACTTCAGCTTCCATTAGACAATGAAGATGTGAGATTCTGGTACGTCCACAATTCACGGTTTCCTTAGATCCATGAAATTCCGTGTTGAATTTCAGTCAGAAAATGAAAACTCCGGAGCCGCTGTTCAGCAGGCCCGGGTGTAGCTCCCAGAGGCACACTGGTGCTCCTCTAGAATTTGGATAAAAATCGTTTTCACTGGAATAAAGAACCTTGATCAAGCCAGGTGGGTCTTGACCATCGAAATTGCTGCGTTTGCCCGGGATACTGACAAGAACCCACCTGTGCTAGTCCATGGCGTATTCAGCACAGGAATCTGCATCGATTGAGCCAAGACAAAGGAAAGCTCAGGGAGGCAGCACCCGTGTAGAAAAGCATTTGTACTTCAAAGATGAGGCCAATGAGGTGAAAGGACAAAGCCACGGCAAACAATTTTGATCATCCGCAGAATTTCACGGAGCAATATTGCTGGGAGAGAAAAGGCACCACCTGAGGGAGGCACGCTCAACAAAACTACCTAGGGCAGGAGCCGGGTTGCCCCCAGGCACTAGGCGTGTCAGGCCTCAGCATTGTAAGGAGAGTTCCCTGAAGTCCCTGAGTGGTTTTCTCCGCTGTCCTACGTCTACGTTCCTAAAATTTACTCTGCGGTTTCTGATGATCCTGGCTTATGAACGGCCACCATTCACCGTTCTCCTTACACTCGTGCGTCTCCATCGGCCTTAAAAGAAAGGGAGGACACGCAACTGCTGGCAGGTAAATTCAGCAAAGTTTGTCTCAACACAAAAGAGACAGCTCTGTGGTGACCCGTCTTCCACGGTAAAACATTTCCTAGCGAATAAGGAATCTTCCCATCGCAATGACACTATGAGAGAATTGCCACCGATGGATTTGCCGCTGTGCCTACACATCATCTTGAGGCCATACAGTAGTGAAGCACGGGATCCCAGGCGCTTCACCCTTTACCCTAGACCAGTGAAACACTGTCTCCAAACATGCCCACATGCCTGTATCTATGCCCGTTTAAAGTAAACGCTAAACCGAAATCTTTCTGTCCCACTATTTTGCAGCATTTTAAAGAAGCACACTGGGAAAGATTTTTCTGCAAGGAAGGAACTGCAGGCGGCGTGGCTGAAATGAGAATATCATGCTGCACGAGCTCTTTGCCCTCAGATGTAGAAGTGTCATCAGTGGGCATCATAGAGAAACGGGACTTTAATAAGTGATCATCAACCTCTGTGAATTCCCTTTGTTCTAGACGCCTGAAATAAAGAGTTGTCCTGAGTCACATAAACCTCCACCGAGTGGTCTTTATGTGGCGCGGGAACATGCCGGTATAAGAGAATTCCGAAGAAGGCTGAACGTCCACAATTGAATGGTCATTGCCAGAAATGAAGTGGCAGCCGGATCAGACTGGGAAACTTCAGCTTCCATTAGACAATGAAGATGTGAGAATCTGGTACGTCCACAATTCACGGTTTCCTTAGATCCATGAAATTCCGTGTTGAATTTCAGTCAGAAAATGAAAACTCCGGAGCCGCTGTTCAGCAGGCCCGGGTGTAGCTCCCAGAGGCACACTGGTGCTCCTCTAGAATTTGGATAAAAATCGTTTTCACTGGAATAAAGAACCTTGATCAAGCCAGGTGGGTCTTGACCATCGAAATTGCTGCGTTTGCCCGGGATACTGACAAGAACCCACCTGTGCTAGTCCATGGCGTATTCAGCACAGGAATCTGCATCGATTGAGCCAAGACAAAGGAAATCTCAGGGAAGCAGCACCCGTGTAGAAAAGCATTTGTACTTCAAAGATGAGGCCAATGAGGTGAAAGGACAAAGCCACGGCAAACAATTTTGATCATCGGCAGAATTTCACGGAGCAATATTGCTGGGAGAGAAAAGGCACCACCTGAGGGAGGCACGCTCAACAAAACTACCTAGGGCAGGAGCCAGGTTGCCCCCAGGCACTAGGCGTGTCAGGCCTCAGCATTGTAAGGAGAGTTCCCTGAAGTCCCTGAGTGAAGTTTTCTCCGCTGTCCTACGTCTACGTTCCTAAAATTTACTCTACGGTTTCTGATGATCCCGGCTTATGAACGGCCACCATTCACCGTTCTCCTTACACTCGTGCGTCTCCATCGGCCTTAAAAGAAAGGGGGGACACGCAACTGCTGGCAGGTAAATTCAGCAAAGTTTGTCTCAACACAAAAGAGACAGCTCTGTGGTGTCCCGTCTTCCACGGTAAAACATTTCCTAGCGAATAAGGAATCTTCCCATCGCAATGACACTATGAGAGAATTGCCACAGATGGATTTGCCGCTGTGCCTACACATCATCTTGAGGCCATACAGTAGTGAAGCACGGGAACCCAGGCGCTTCACCCTTTACCCTAGACCAGTGAAACACTGTCTCTAAACATGCCCACATGCCTGTATCTATGCCCGTTTAAAGTTAACGCTAAACCGAAATCTTCTTTCTGTCCCACTATTTTGCAGCATTTTAAAGAAGTACACTGGGAAAGATTTTTCTGCAAGGAAGGAACTGCAGGCGGCGTGGCTGAAATGAGAATATCATGCTGCACGAGCTCTTTGCCCTCAGATGTAGAAGTGTCATCAGTGGGCATCATAGAGAAACGGGACTTTAATAAGTGATCATCAACCTCTGTGAATTCCCTTTGTTCTAGACGCCTGAAATAAAGAGTTGTCCTGAGTCACATAAACCTCCACCGAGTGGTCTTTATGTGGCGCGGGAACATGCCGGTATAAGAGAATTCCGAAGAAGGCTGAACGTCCACAATTGAATGGTCATTGCCAGAAATGAAGTGGCAGCCGGATCAGACTGGGAAACTTCAGCTTCCATTAGACAATGAAGATGTGAGAATCTGGTACGTCCACAATTCACGGTTTCCTTAGATCCATGAAATTCCGTGTTGAATTTCAGTCAGAAAATGAAAACTCCGGAGCCGCTGTTCAGCAGGCCCGGGTGTAGCTCCCAGAGGCACACTGGTGCTCCTCTAGAATTTGGATAAAAATCGTTTTCACTGGAATAAAGAACCTTGATCAAGCCAGGTGGGTCTTGACCATCGAAATTGCTGCGTTTGCCCGGGATACTGACAAGAACCCACCTGTGCTAGTCCATGGCGTATTCAGCACAGGAATCTGCATCGATTGAGCCAAGACAAAGGAAAGCTCAGGGAGGCAGCACCCGTGTAGAAAAGCATTTGTACTTCAAAGATGAGGCCAATGAGGTGAAAGGACAAAGCCACGGCAAACAATTTTGATCATCCGCAGAATTTCACGGAGCAATATTGCTGGGAGAGAAAAGGCACCACCTGAGGGAGGCACGCTCAACAAAACTACCTAGGGCAGGAGCCGGGTTGCCCCCAGGCACTAGGCGTGTCAGGCCTCAGCATTGTAAGGAGAGTTCCCTGAAGTCCCTGAGTGGTTTTCTCCGCTGTCCTACGTCTACGTTCCTAAAATTTACTCTGCGGTTTCTGATGATCCTGGCTTATGAACGGCCACCATTCACCGTTCTCCTTACACTCGTGCGTCTCCATCGGCCTTAAAAGAAAGGGAGGACACGCAACTGCTGGCAGGTAAATTCAGCAAAGTTTGTCTCAACACAAAACAGACAGCTCTGTGGTGACCCGTCTTCCACGGTAAAACATTTCCTAGCGAATAAGGAATCTTCCCATCGCAATGACACTATGAGAGAATTGCCACCGATGGATTTGCCGCTGTGCCTACACATCATCTTGAGGCCATACAGTAGTGAAGCACGGGATCCCAGGCGCTTCACCCTTTACCCTAGACCAGTGAAAC
The DNA here is from genome assembly GCF_050624435.1 of Tenrec ecaudatus. Lineage (NCBI taxonomy): Eukaryota > Metazoa > Chordata > Mammalia > Afrosoricida > Tenrecidae > Tenrec > Tenrec ecaudatus. The sequence goes on along the minus strand of NC_134538.1, from coordinate 24,677,815 downwards.
ACTGTCTCCAAACATGCCCACATGCCTGTATCTATGCCCGTTTAAAGTAAACGCTAAACCGAAATCTTTCTGTCCCACTATTTTGCAGCATTTTAAAGAAGTACACTGGGAAAGATTTTTCTGCAAGGAAGGAACTGCAGGCGGCGTGGCTGAAATGAGAATATCATGCTGCACGAGCTCTTTGCCCTCAGATGTAGAAGTGTCATCAGTGGGCATCATAGAGAAACGGGACTTTAATAAGTGATCATCAACCTCTGTGAATTCCCTTTGTTCTAGACGCCTGAAATAAAGAGTTGTCCTGAGTCACATAAACCTCCACCGAGTGGTCTTTATGTGGCGCGGGAACATGCCGGTATAAGAGAATTCCGAAGAAGGCTGAACGTCCACAATTGAATGGTCATTGCCAGAAATGAAGTGGCAGCCGGATCAGACTGGGAAACTTCAGCTTCCATTAGACAATGAAGATGTGAGAATCTGGTACGTCCACAATTCACGGTTTCCTTAGATCCATGAAATTCCGTGTTGAATTTCAGTCAGAAAATGAAAACTCCGGAGCCGCTGTTCAGCAGGCCCGGGTGTAGCTCCCAGAGGCACACTGGTGCTCCTCTAGAATTTGGATAAAAATCGTTTTCACTGGAATAAAGAACCTTGATCAAGCCAGGTGGGTCTTGACCATCGAAATTGCTGCGTTTGCCCGGGATACTGACAAGAACCCACCTGTGCTAGTCCATGGCGTATTCAGCACAGGAATCTGCATCGATTGAGCCAAGACAAAGGAAAGCTCAGGGAGGCAGCACCCGTGTAGAAAAGCATTTGTACTTCAAAGATGAGGCCAATGAGGTGAAAGGACAAAGCCACGGCAAACAATTTTGATCATCCGCAGAATTTCACGGAGCAATATTGCTGGGAGAGAAAAGGCACCACCTGAGGGAGGCACGCTCAACAAAACTACCTAGGGCAGGAGCCGGGTTGCCCCCAGGCACTAGGCGTGTCAGGCCTCAGCATTGTAAGGAGAGTTCCCTGAAGTCCCTGAGTGGTTTTCTCCGCTGTCCTACGTCTACGTTCCTAAAATTTACTCTGCGGTTTCTGATGATCCTGGCTTATGAACGGCCACCATTCACCGTTCTCCTTACACTCGTGCGTCTCCATCGGCCTTAAAAGAAAGGGAGGACACGCAACTGCTGGCAGGTAAATTCAGCAAAGTTTGTCTCAACACAAAACAGACAGCTCTGTGGTGACCCGTCTTCCACGGTAAAACATTTCCTAGCGAATAAGGAATCTTCCCATCGCAATGACACTATGAGAGAATTGCCACCGATGGATTTGCCGCTGTGCCTACACATCATCTTGAGGCCATACAGTAGTGAAGCACGGGATCCCAGGCGCTTCACCCTTTACCCTAGACCAGTGAAACACTGTCTCCAAACATGCCCACATGCCTGTATCTATGCCCGTTTAAAGTAAACGCTAAACCGAAATCTTTCTGTCCCACTATTTTGCAGCATTTTAAAGAAGTACACTGGGAAAGATTTTTCTGCAAGGAAGGAACTGCAGGCGGCGTGGCTGAAATGAGAATATCATGCTGCACGAGCTCTTTGCCCTCAGATGTAGAAGTGTCATCAGTGGGCATCATAGAGAAACGGGACTTTAATAAGTGATCATCAACCTCTGTGAATTCCCTTTGTTCTAGACGCCTGAAATAAAGAGTTGTCCTGAGTCACATAAACCTCCACCGAGTGGTCTTTATGTGGCGCGGGAACATGCCGGTATAAGAGAATTCCGAAGAAGGCTGAACGTCCACAATTGAATGGTCATTGCCAGAAATGAAGTGGCAGCCGGATCAGACTGGGAAACTTCAGCTTCCATTAGACAATGAAGATGTGAGAATCTGGTACGTCCACAATTCACGGTTTCCTTAGATCCATGAAATTCCGTGTTGAATTTCAGTCAGAAAATGAAAACTCCGGAGCCGCTGTTCAGCAGGCCCGGGTGTAGCTCCCAGAGGCACACTGGTGCTCCTCTAGAATTTGGATAAAAATCGTTTTCACTGGAATAAAGAACCTTGATCAAGCCAGGTGGGTCTTGACCATCGAAATTGCTGCGTTTGCCCGGGATACTGACAAGAACCCACCTGTGCTAGTCCATGGCGTATTCAGCACAGGAATCTGCATCGATTGAGCCAAGACAAAGGAAAGCTCAGGGAAGCAGCACCCGTGTAGAAAAGCATTTGTACTTCAAAGATGAGGCCAATGAGGTGAAAGGACAAAGCCACGGCAAACAATTTTGATCATCGGCAGAATTTCACGGAGCAATATTGCTGGGAGAGAAAAGGCACCACCTGTGGGAGGCACGCTCAACAAAACTACCTAGGGCAGGAGCCAGGTTGCCCCCAGGCACTAGGCGTGTCAGGCCTCAGCATTGTAAGGAGAGTTCCCTGAAGTCCCTGAGTGAAGTTTTCTCCGCTGTCCTACGTCTACGTTCCTAAAATTTACTCTACGGTTTCTGATGATCCCGGCTTATGAACGGCCACCATTCACCGTTCTCCTTACACTCGTGCGTCTCCATCGGCCTTAAAAGAAAGGGGGGACACGCAACTGCTGGCAGGTAAATTCAGCAAAGTTTGTCTCAACACAAAAGAGACAGCTCTGTGGTGTCCCGTCTTCCACGGTAAAACATTTCCTAGCGAATAAGGAATCTTCCCATCGCAATGACACTATGAGAGAATTGCCACCGATGGATTTGCCGCTGTGCCTACACATCATCTTGAGGCCATACAGTAGTGAAGCACGGGATCCCAGGCGCTTCACCCTTTACCCTAGACCAGTGAAACACTGTCTCCAAACATGCCCACATGCCTGTATCTATGCCCGTTTAAAGTAAACGCTAAACCGAAATCTTTCTGTCCCACTATTTTGCAGCATTTTAAAGAAGTACACTGGGAAAGATTTTTCTGCAAGGAAGGAACTGCAGGCGGCGTGGCTGAAATGAGAATATCATGCTGCACGAGCTCTTTGCCCTCAGATGTAGAAGTGTCATCAGTGGGCATCATAGAGGAACGGGACTTTAATAAGTGATCATCAACCTCTGTGAATTCCCTTTGTTCTAGACGCCTGAAATAAAGAGTTGTCCTGAGTCACATAAACCTCCACCGAGTGGTCTTTATGTGGCGCGGGAACATGCCGGTATAAGAGAATTCCGAAGAAGGCTGAACGTCCACAATTGAATGGTCATTGCCAGAAAGGAAGTGGCAGCCGGATCAGACTGGGAAACTTCAGCTTCCATTAGACAATGAAGATGTGAGAATCTGGTACGTCCACAATTCACGGTTTCCTTAGATCCATGAAATTCCGTGTTGAATTTCAGTCAGAAAATGAAAACTCCGGAGCCGCTGTTCAGCAGGCCCGGGTGTAGCTCCCAGAGGCACACTGGTGCTCCTCTAGAATTTGGATAAAAATCGTTTTCACTGGAATAAAGAACCTTGACCAAGCCAGGTGGGTCTTGACCATCGAAATTGCTGCGTTTGCCCGGGATACTGACAAGAACCCACCTGTGCTAGTCCATGGCGTATTCAGCACAGGAATCTGCATCGATTGAGCCAAGACAAAGGAAAGCTCAGGGAAGCAGCACCCGTGTAGAAAAGCATTTGTACTTCAAAGATGAGGCCAATGAAGTGAAAGGACAAAGCCACGGCAAACAATTTTGATCATCGGCAGAATTTCACGGAGCAATATTGCTGGGAGAGAAAAGGCACCACCTGAGGGAGGCACGCTCAACAAAACTACCTAGGGCAGGAGCCAGGTTGCCCCCAGGCACTAGGCGTGTCAGGCCTCAGCATTGTAAGGAGAGTTCCCTGAAGTCCCTGAGTGAAGTTTTCTCCGCTGTCCTACGTCTACGTTCCTAAAATTTACTCTACGGTTTCTGATGATCCCGGCTTATGAACGGCCACCATTCACCGTTCTCCTTACACTCGTGCGTCTCCATCGGCCTTAAAAGAAAGGGGGGACACGCAACTGCTGGCAGGTAAATTCAGCAAAGTTTGTCTCAACACAAAAGAGACAGCTCTGTGGTGTCCCGTCTTCCACGGTAAAAAATTTCCTAGCGAATAAGGAATCTTCCCATCGCAATGACACTATGAGAGAATTGCCACCGATGGATTTGCCGCTGTGCCTACACATCATCTTGAGGCCATACAGTAGTGAAGCACGGGATCCCAGGCGCTTCACCCTTTACCCTAGACCAGTGAAACACTGTCTCCAAACATGCCCACATGCCTGTATCTATGCCCGTTTAAAGTAAACGCTAAACCGAAATCTTTCTGTCCCACTATTTTGCAGCATTTTAAAGAAGTACACTGGGAAAGATTTTTCTGCAAGGAAGGAACTGCAGGCGGCGTGGCTGAAATGAGAATATCATGCTGCACGAGCTCTTTGCCCTCAGATGTAGAAGTGTCATCAGTGGGCATCATAGAGAAACGGGACTTTAATAAGTGATCATCAACCTCTGTGAATTCCCTTTGTTCTAGACGCCTGAAATAAAGAGTTGTCCTGAGTCACATAAACCTCCACCGAGTGGTCTTTATGTGGCGCGGGAACATGCCGGTATAAGAGAATTCCGAAGAAGGCTGAATGTCCACAATTGAATGGTCATTGCCAGAAATGAATTGGCAGCCGGATCAGACTGGGAAACTTCAGCTTCCATTAGACAATGAAGATGTGAGAATCTGGTACGTCCACAATTCACGGTTTCCTTAGATCCATGAAATTCCGTGTTGAATTTCAGTCAGAAAATGAAAACTCCGGAGCCGCTGTTCAGCAGGCCCGGGTGTAGCTCCCAGAGGCACACTGGTGCTCCTCTAGAATTTGGATAAAAATCGTTTTCACTGGAATAAAGAACCTTGATCAAGCCAGGTGGGTCTTGACCATCGAAATTGCTGCGTTTGCCCGGGATACTGACAAGAACCCACCTGTGCTAGTCCATGGCGTATTCAGCACAGGAATCTGCATCGATTGAGCCAAGACAAAGGAAAGCTCAGGGAGGCAGCACCCGTGTAGAAAAGCATTTGTACTTCAAAGATGAGGCCAATGAGGTGAAAGGACAAAGCCACGGCAAACAATTTTGATCATCGGCAGAATTTCACGGAGCAATATTGCTGGGAGAGAAAAGGCACCACCTGAGGGAGGCACGCTCAACAAAACTACCTAGGGCAGGAGCCGGGTTGCCCCCAGGCACTAGGCGTGTCAGGCCTCAGCATTGTAAGGAGAGTTCCCTGAAGTCCCTGAGTGGTTTTCTCCGCTGTCCTACGTCTACGTTCCTAAAATTTACTCTGCGGTTTCTGATGATCCTGGCTTATGAACGGCCACCATTCACCGTTCTCCTTACACTCGTGCGTCTCCATCGGCCTTAAAAGAAAGGGAGGACACGCAACTGCTGGCAGGTAAATTCAGCAAAGTTTGTCTCAACACAAAAGAGACAGCTCTGTGGTGACCCGTCTTCCACGGTAAAACATTTCCTAGCGAATAAGGAATCTTCCCATCGCAATGACACTATGAGAGAATTGCCACCGATGGATTTGCCGCTGTGCCTACACATCATCTTGAGGCCATACAGTAGTGAAGCACGGGATCCCAGGCGCTTCACCCTTTACCCTAGACCAGTGAAACACTGTCTCCAAACATGCCCACATGCCTGTATCTATGCCCGTTTAAAGTAAACGCTAAACCGAAATCTTTCTGTCCCACTATTTTGCAGCATTTTAAAGAAGTACACTGGGAAAGATTTTTCTGCAAGGAAGGAACTGCAGGCGGCGTGGCTGAAATGAGAATATCATGCTGCACGAGCTCTTTGCCCTCAGATGTAGAAGTGTCATCAGTGGGCATCATAGAGGAACGGGACTTTAATAAGTGATCATCAACCTCTGTGAATTCCCTTTGTTCTAGACGCCTGAAATAAAGAGTTGTCCTGAGTCACATAAACCTCCACCGAGTGGTCTTTATGTGGCGCGGGAACATGCCGGTATAAGAGAATTCCGAAGAAGGCTGAACGTCCACAATTGAATGGTCATTGCCAGAAAGGAAGTGGCAGCCGGATCAGACTGGGAAACTTCAGCTTCCATTAGACAATGAAGATGTGAGAATCTGGTACGTCCACAATTCACGGTTTCCTTAGATCCATGAAATTCCGTGTTGAATTTCAGTCAGAAAATGAAAACTCCGGAGCCGCTGTTCAGCAGGCCCGGGTGTAGCTCCCAGAGGCACACTGGTGCTCCTCTAGAATTTGGATAAAAATCGTTTTCACTGGAATAAAGAACCTTGACCAAGCCAGGTGGGTCTTGACCATCGAAATTGCTGCGTTTGCCCGGGATACTGACAAGAACCCACCTGTGCTAGTCCATGGCGTATTCAGCACAGGAATCTGCATCGATTGAGCCAAGACAAAGGAAAGCTCAGGGAAGCAGCACCCGTGTAGAAAAGCATTTGTACTTCAAAGATGAGGCCAATGAAGTGAAAGGACAAAGCCACGGCAAACAATTTTGATCATCGGCAGAATTTCACGGAGCAATATTGCTGGGAGAGAAAAGGCACCACCTGAGGGAGGCACGCTCAACAAAACTACCTAGGGCAGGAGCCAGGTTGCCCCCAGGCACTAGGCGTGTCAGGCCTCAGCATTGTAAGGAGAGTTCCCTGAAGTCCCTGAGTGAAGTTTTCTCCGCTGTCCTACGTCTACGTTCCTAAAATTTACTCTACGGTTTCTGATGATCCCGGCTTATGAACGGCCACCATTCACCGTTCTCCTTACACTCGTGCGTCTCCATCGGCCTTAAAAGAAAGGGGGGACACGCAACTGCTGGCAGGTAAATTCAGCAAAGTTTGTCTCAACACAAAAGAGACAGCTCTGTGGTGTCCCGTCTTCCACGGTAAAAAATTTCCTAGCGAATAAGGAATCTTCCCATCGCAATGACACTATGAGAGAATTGCCACCGATGGATTTGCCGCTGTGCCTACACATCATCTTGAGGCCATACAGTAGTGAAGCACGGGATCCCAGGCGCTTCACCCTTTACCCTAGACCAGTGAAACACTGTCTCCAAACATGCCCACATGCCTGTATCTATGCCCGTTTAAAGTAAACGCTAAACCGAAATCTTTCTGTCCCACTATTTTGCAGCATTTTAAAGAAGTACACTGGGAAAGATTTTTCTGCAAGGAAGGAACTGCAGGCGGCGTGGCTGAAATGAGAATATCATGCTGCACGAGCTCTTTGCCCTCAGATGTAGAAGTGTCATCAGTGGGCATCATAGAGAAACGGGACTTTAATAAGTGATCATCAACCTCTGTGAATTCCCTTTGTTCTAGACGCCTGAAATAAAGAGTTGTCCTGAGTCACATAAACCTCCACCGAGTGGTCTTTATGTGGCGCGGGAACATGCCGGTATAAGAGAATTCCGAAGAAGGCTGAATGTCCACAATTGAATGGTCATTGCCAGAAATGAATTGGCAGCCGGATCAGACTGGGAAACTTCAGCTTCCATTAGACAATGAAGATGTGAGAATCTGGTACGTCCACAATTCACGGTTTCCTTAGATCCATGAAATTCCGTGTTGAATTTCAGTCAGAAAATGAAAACTCCGGAGCCGCTGTTCAGCAGGCCCGGGTGTAGCTCCCAGAGGCACACTGGTGCTCCTCTAGAATTTGGATAAAAATCGTTTTCACTGGAATAAAGAACCTTGATCAAGCCAGGTGGGTCTTGACCATCGAAATTGCTGCGTTTGCCCGGGATACTGACAAGAACCCACCTGTGCTAGTCCATGGCGTATTCAGCACAGGAATCTGCATCGATTGAGCCAAGACAAAGGAAAGCTCAGGGAGGCAGCACCCGTGTAGAAAAGCATTTGTACTTCAAAGATGAGGCCAATGAGGTGAAAGGACAAAGCCACGGCAAACAATTTTGATCATCGGCAGAATTTCACGGAGCAATATTGCTGGGAGAGAAAAGGCACCACCTGAGGGAGGCACGCTCAACAAAACTACCTAGGGCAGGAGCCGGGTTGCCCCCAGGCACTAGGCGTGTCAGGCCTCAGCATTGTAAGGAGAGTTCCCTGAAGTCCCTGAGTGGTTTTCTCCGCTGTCCTACGTCTACGTTCCTAAAATTTACTCTGCGGTTTCTGATGATCCTGGCTTATGAACGGCCACCATTCACCGTTCTCCTTACACTCGTGCGTCTCCATCGGCCTTAAAAGAAAGGGAGGACACGCAACTGCTGGCAGGTAAATTCAGCAAAGTTTGTCTCAACACAAAAGAGACAGCTCTGTGGTGACCCGTCTTCCACGGTAAAACATTTCCTAGCGAATAAGGAATCTTCCCATCGCAATGACACTATGAGAGAATTGCCACCGATGGATTTGCCGCTGTGCCTACACATCATCTTGAGGCCATACAGTAGTGAAGCACGGGATCCCAGGCGCTTCACCCTTTACCCTAGACCAGTGAAACACTGTCTCCAAACATGCCCACATGCCTGTATCTATGCCCGTTTAAAGTAAACGCTAAACCGAAATCTTTCTGTCCTACTATTTTGCAGCATTTTAAAGAAGTACACTGGGAAAGATTTTTCTGCAAGGAAGGAACTGCAGGCGGCGTGGCTGAAATGAGAATATCATGCTGCACGAGCTCTTTGCCCTCAGATGTAGAAGTGTCATCAGTGGGCATCATAGAGAAACGGGACTTTAATAAGTGATCATCAACCTCTGTGAATTCCCTTTGTTCTAGACGCCTGAAATAAAGAGTTGTCCTGAGTCACATAAACCTCCACCGAGTGGTCTTTATGTGGCGCGGGAACATGCCGGTATAAGAGAATTCCGAAGAAGGCTGAATGTCCACAATTGAATGGTCATTGCCAGAAATGAATTGGCAGCCGGATCAGACTGGGAAACTTCAGCTTCCATTAGACAATGAAGATGTGAGAATCTGGTACGTCCACAATTCACGGTTTCCTTAGATCCATGAAATTCCGTGTTGAATTTCAGTCAGAAAATGAAAACTCCGGAGCCGCTGTTCAGCAGGCCCGGGTGTAGCTCCCAGAGGCACACTGGTGCTCCTCTAGAATTTGGATAAAAATCGTTTTCACTGGAATAAAGAACCTTGATCAAGCCAGGTGGGTCTTGACCATCGAAATTGCTGCGTTTGCCCGGGATACTGACAAGAACCCACCTGTGCTAGTCCATGGCGTATTCAGCACAGGAATCTGCATCGATTGAGCCAAGACAAAGGAAAGCTCAGGGAGGCAGCACCCGTGTAGAAAAGCATTTGTACTTCAAAGATGAGGCCAATGAGGTGAAAGGACAAAGCCACGGCAAACAATTTTGATCATCGGCAGAATTTCACGGAGCAATATTGCTGGGAGAGAAAAGGCACCACCTGAGGGAGGCACGCTCAACAAAACTACCTAGGGCAGGAGCCGGGTTGCCCCCAGGCACTAGGCGTGTCAGGCCTCAGCATTGTAAGGAGAGTTCCCTGAAGTCCCTGAGTGGTTTTCTCCGCTGTCCTACGTCTACGTTCCTAAAATTTACTCTGCGGTTTCTGATGATCCTGGCTTATGAACGGCCACCATTCACCGTTCTCCTTACACTCGTGCGTCTCCATCGGCCTTAAAAGAAAGGGAGGACACGCAACTGCTGGCAGGTAAATTCAGCAAAGTTTGTCTCAACACAAAAGAGACAGCTCTGTGGTGACCCGTCTTCCACGGTAAAACATTTCCTAGCGAATAAGGAATCTTCCCATCGCAATGACACTATGAGAGAATTGCCACCGATGGATTTGCCGCTGTGCCTACACATCATCTTGAGGCCATACAGTAGTGAAGCACGGGATCCCAGGCGCTTCACCCTTTACCCTAGACCAGTGAAACACTGTCTCCAAACATGCCCACATGCCTGTATCTATGCCCGTTTAAAGTAAACGCTAAACCGAAATCTTTCTGTCCTACTATTTTGCAGCATTTTAAAGAAGTACACTGGGAAAGATTTTTCTGCAAGGAAGGAACTGCAGGCGGCGTGGCTGAAATGAGAATATCATGCTGCACGAGCTCTTTGCCCTCAGATGTAGAAGTGTCATCAGTGGGCATCATAGAGAAACGGGACTTTAATAAGTGATCATCAACCTCTGTGAATTCCCTTTGTTCTAGACGCCTGAAATAAAGAGTTGTCCTGAGTCACATAAACCTCCACCGAGTGGTCTTTATGTGGCGCGGGAACATGCCGGTATAAGAGAATTCCGAAGAAGGCTGAACGTCCACAATTGAATGGTCATTGCCAGAAATGAAGTGGCAGCCGGATCAGACTGGGAAACTTCAGCTTCCATTAGACAATGAAGATGTGAGAATCTGGTACGTCCACAATTCACGGTTTCCTTAGATCCATGAAATTCCGTGTTGAATTTCAGTCAGAAAATGAAAACTCCGGAGCCGCTGTTCAGCAGGCCCGGGTGTAGCTCCCAGAGGCACACTGGTGCTCCTCTAGAATTTGGATAAAAATCGTTTTCACTGGAATAAAGAACCTTGATCAAGCCAGGTGGGTCTTGACCATCGAAATTGCTGCGTTTGCCCGGGATACTGACAAGAACCCACCTGTGCTAGTCCATGGCGTATTCAGCACAGGAATCTGCATCGATTGAGCCAAGACAAAGGAAAGCTCAGGGAAGCAGCACCCGTGTAGAAAAGCATTTGTACTTCAAAGATGAGGCCAATGAGGTGAAAGGACAAAGCCACGGCAAACAATTTTGATCATCGGCAGAATTTCACGGAGCAATATTGCTGGGAGAGAAAAGGCACCACCTGAGGGAGGCACGCTCAACAAAACTACCTAGGGCAGGAGCCAGGTTGCCCCCAGGCACTAGGCGTGTCAGGCCTCAGCATTGTAAGGAGAGTTCCCTGAAGTCCCTGAGTGAAGTTTTCTCCGCTGTCCTACGTCTACGTTCCTAAAATTTACTCCACGGTTTCTGATGATCCCGGCTTATGAACGGCCACCATTCACCGTTCTCCTTACACTCGTGCGTCTCCATCGGCCTTAAAAGAAAGGGGGGACACGCAACTGCTGGCAGGTAAATTCAGCAAAGTTTGTCTCAACACAAAAGAGACAGCTCTGTGGTGTCCCGTCTTCCACGGTAAAACATTTCCTAGCGAATAAGGAATCTTCCCATCGCAATGACACTATGAGAGAATTGCCACCGATGGATTTGCCGCTGTGCCTACACATCATCTTGAGGCCATACAGTAGTGAAGCACGGGATCCCAGGCGCTTCACCCTTTACCCTAGACCAGTGAAACACTGTCTCCAAACATGCCCACATGCCTGTATCTATGCCCGTTTAAAGTAAACGCTAAACCGAAATCTTTCTGTCCCACTATTTTGCAGCATTTTAAAGAAGTACACTGGGAAAGATTTTTCTGCAAGGAAGGAACTGCAGGCGGCGTGGCTGAAATGAGAATATCATGCTGCACGAGCTCTTTGCCCTCAGATGTAGAAGTGTCATCAGTGGGCATCATAGAGAAACGGGACTTTAATAAGTGATCATCAACCTCTGTGAATTCCCTTTGTTCTAGACGCCTGAAATAAAGAGTTGTCCTGAGTCACATAAACCTCCACCGAGTGGTCTTTATGTGGCGCGGGAACATGCCGGTATAAGAGAATTCCGAAGAAGGCTGAACGTCCACAATTTAATGGTCATTGCCAGAAATGAAGTGGCAGCCGGATCAGACTGGGAAACTTCAGCTTCCATTAGACAATGAAGATGTGAGAATCTGGTACGTCCACAATTCACGGTTTCCTTAGATCCATGAAATTCCGTGTTGAATTTCAGTCAGAAAATGAAAACTCCGGAGCCGCTGTTCAGCAGGCCCGGGTGTAGCTCCCAGAGGCACACTGGTGCTCCTCTAGAATTTGGATAAAAATCGTTTTCACTGGAATAAAGAACCTTGATCAAGCCAGGTGGGTCTTGACCATCGAAATTGCTGCGTTTGCCCGGGATACTGACAAGAACCCACCTGTGCTAGTCCATGGCGTATTCAGCACAGGAATCTGCATCGATTGAGCCAAGACAAAGGAAAGCTCAGGGAGGCAGCACCCGTGTAGAAAAGCATTTGTACTTCAAAGATGAGGCCAATGAGGTGAAAGGACAAAGCCACGGCAAACAATTTTGATCATCGGCAGAATTTCACGGAGCAATATTGCTGGGAGAGAAAAGGCACCACCTGAGGGAGGCACGCAAAACAAAACTACCTAGGGCTTGAGCCAGGTTGCCCCCAGGCACTAGGCGTGTCAGGCCTCAGCATTGTAAGGAGAGTTCCCTGAAGTCCCTGAGTGAAGTTTTCTCCGCTGTCCTACGTCTACGTTCCTAAAATTTACTCCACGGTTTCTGATGATCCCGGCTTATGAACGGCCACCATTCACCGTTCTCCTTACACTCGTGCGTCTCCATCGGCCTTAAAAGAAAGGGGGGACACGCAACTGCTGGCAGGTAAATTCAGCAAAGTTTGTCTCAACACAAAAGAGACAGCTCTGTGGTGTCCCGTCTTCCACGGTAAAACATTTCCTAGCGAATAAGGAATCTTCCCATCGCAATGACACTATGAGAGAATTGCCACCGATGGATTTGCCGCTGTGCCTACACATCATCTTGAGGCCATACAGTAGTGAAGCACGGGATCCCAGGCGCTTCACCCTTTACCCTAGACCAGTGAAACACTGTCTCCAAACATGCCCACATGCCTGTATCTATGCCCGTTTAAAGTAAACGCTAAACCGAAATCTTTCTGTCCCACTATTTTGCAGCATTTTAAAGAAGTACACTGGGAAAGATTTTTCTGCAAGGAAGGAACTGCAGGCGGCGTGGCTGAAATGAGAATATCATGCTGCACGAGCTCTTTGCCCTCAGATGTAGAAGTGTCATCAGTGGGCATCATAGAGAAACGGGACTTTAATAAGTGATCATCAACCTCTGTGAATTCCCTTTGTTCTAGACGCCTGAAATAAAGAGTTGTCCTGAGTCACATAAACCTCCACCGAGTGGTCTTTATGTGGCGCGGGAACATGCCGGTATAAGAGAATTCCGAAGAAGGCTGAACGTCCACAATTGAATGGTCATTGCCAGAAATGAAGTGGCAGCCGGATCAGACTGGGAAACTTCAGCTTCCATTAGACAATGAAGATGTGAGAATCTGGTACGTCCACAATTCACGGTTTCCTTAGATCCATGAAATTCCGTGTTGAATTTCAGTCAGAAAATGAAAACTCCGGAGCCGCTGTTCAGCAGGCCCGGGTGTAGCTCCCAGAGGCACACTGGTGCTCCTCTAGAATTTGGATAAAAATCGTTTTCACTGGAATAAAGAACCTTGATCAAGCCAGGTGGGTCTTGACCATCGAAATTGCTGCGTTTGCCCGGGATACTGACAAGAACCCACCTGTGCTAGTCCATGGCGTATTCAGCACAGGAATCTGCATCGATTGAGCCAAGACAAAGGAAAGCTCAGGGAGGCAGCACCCGTGTAGAAAAGCATTTGTACTTCAAAGATGAGGCCAATGAGGTGAAAGGACAAAGCCACGGCAAACAATTTTGATCATCGGCAGAATTTCACGGAGCAATATTGCTGGGAGAGAAAAGGCACCACCTGAGGGAGGCACGCTCAACAAAACTACCTAGGGCAGGAGCCGGGTTGCCCCCAGGCACTAGGCGTGTCAGGCCTCAGCATTGTAAGGAGAGTTCCCTGAAGTCCCTGAGTGAAGTTTTCTCCGCTGTCCTACGTCTACGTTCCTAAAATTTACTCTACGGTTTCTGATGATCCCGGCTTATGAACGGCCACCATTCACCGTTCTCCTTACACTCGTGCGTCTCCATCGGCCTTAAAAGAAAGGGGGGACACGCAACTGCTGGCAGGTAAATTCAGCAAAGTTTGTCTCAACACAAAAGAGACAGCTCTGTGGTGTCCCGTCTTCCACGGTAAAACATTTCCTAGCGAATAAGGAATCTTCCCATCGCAATGACACTATGAGAGAATTGCCACCGATGGATTTGCCGCTTTGCCTACACATCATCTTGAGGCCATACAGTAGTGAAGCACGGGATCCCAGGCGCTTCACCCTTTACCCTAGACCAGTGAAACACTGTCTCCAAACATGCCCACATGCCTGTATCTATGCCCGTTTAAAGTAAACGCTAAACCGAAATCTTTCTGTCCCACTATTTTGCAGCATTTTAAAGAAGTACACTGGGAAAGATTTTTCTGCAAGGAAGGAACTGCAGGCGGCGTGGCTGAAATGAGAATATCATGCTGCACGAGCTCTTTGTCCTCAGATGTAGAAGTGTCATCAGTGGGCATCATAGAGAAACGGGACTTTAATAAGTGATCATCAACCTCTGTGAATTCCCTTTGTTCTAGACGCCTGAAATAAAGAGTTGTCCTGAGTCACATAAACCTCCACCGAGTGGTCTTTATGTGGCGCGGGAACATGCCGGTATAAGAGAATTCCGAAGAAGGCTGAACGTCCACAATTGAATGGTCATTGCCAGAAATGAAGTGGCAGCCGGATCAGACTGGGAAACTTCAGCTTCCATTAGACAATGAAGATGTGAGAATCTGGTACGTCCACAATTCACGGTTTCCTTAGATCCATGAAATTCCGTGTTGAATTTCAGTCAGAAAATGAAAACTCCGGAGCCGCTGTTCAGCAGGCCCAGGTGTAGCTCCCAGAGGCACACTGGTGCTCCTCTAGAATTTGGATAAAAATCGTTTTCACTGGAATAAAGAACCTTGATCAAGCCAGGTGGGTCTTGACCATCGAAATTGCTGCGTTTGCCCGGGATACTGACAAGAACCCACCTGTGCTAGTCCATGGCGTATTCAGCACAGGAATCTGCATCGATTGAGCCAAGACAAAGGAAAGCTCAGGGAAGCAGCACCCGTGTAGAAAAGCATTTGTACTTCAAAGATGAGGCCAATGAGGTGAAAGGACAAAGCCACGGCAAACAATTTTGATCATCGGCAGAATTTCACGGAGCAATATTGCTGGGAGAGAAAAGGCACCACCTGAGGGAGGCACGCTCAACAAAACTACCTAGGGCAGGAGCCAGGTTGCCCCCAGGCACTAGGAGTGTCAGGCCTCAGCATTGTAATGAGAGTTCCCTGAAGTCCCTGAGTGAAGTTTTCTCCGCTGTCCTACGTCTACGTTCCTAAAATTTACTCTACGGTTTCTGATGATCCTGGCTTATGAACGGCCACCATTCACTGTTCTCCTTACACTCGTGCGTCTCCATCGGCCTTAAAAGAAAGGGAGGACACGCAACTGCTGGCTGGTAAATTCAGCAAAGTTTGTCTCAACACAAAAGAGACAGCTCTGTGGTGACCCGTCTTCCACGGTAAAACATTTCCTAGCGAATAAGGAATCTTCCCATCGCAATGACACTATGAGAG
Source organism: Tenrec ecaudatus (assembly GCF_050624435.1). Taxonomy (NCBI): domain Eukaryota; kingdom Metazoa; phylum Chordata; class Mammalia; order Afrosoricida; family Tenrecidae; genus Tenrec; species Tenrec ecaudatus. Next base: position 24,662,355 of record NC_134538.1, on the reverse strand, counting down.
AATTGCCACCGATGGATTTGCCGCTGTGCCTACACATCATCTTGAGGCCATACAGTAGTGAAGCACGGGATCCCAGGCGCTTCACCCTTTACCCTAGACCAGTGAAACACTGTCTCCAAACATGCCCACATGCCTGTATCTATGCCCGTTTAAAGTTAACGCTAAACCGAAATCTTCTTTCTATCCCACTATTTTGCAGCATTTTAAAGAAGTACACTGGGAAAGATTTTTCTGCAAGGAAGGAACTGCAGGCGGCGTGGCTGAAATGAGAATATCATGCTGCACGAGCTCTTTGCCCTCAGATGTAGAAGTGTCATCAGTGGGCATCATAGAGAAATGGGACTTTAATAAGTGATCATCAACCTCTGTGAATTCCCTTTGTTCTAGACGCCTGAAATAAAGAGTTGTCCTGAGTCACATAAACCTCCACCGAGTGGTCTTTATGTGGCGCGGGAACATGCCGGTATAAGAGAATTCCGAAGAAGGCTGAACGTCCACAATTGAATGGTCATTGCCAGAAATGAAGTGGCAGCCGGATCAGACTGGGAAACTTCAGCTTCCATTAGACAATGAAGATGTGAGAATCTGGTACGTCCACAATTCACGGTTTCCTTAGATCCATGAAATTCCGTGTTGAATTTCAGTCAGAAAATGAAAACTCCGGAGCCGCTGTTCAGCAGGCCCGGGTGTAGCTCCCAGAGGCACACTGGTGCTCCTCTAGAATTTGGATAAAAATCGTTTTCACTGGAATAAAGAACCTTGATCAAGCCAGGTGGGTCTTGACCATCGAAATTGCTGCGTTTGCCCGGGATACTGACAAGAACCCACCTGTGCTAGTCCATGGCGTATTCAGCACAGGAATCTGCATCGATTGAGCCAAGACAAAGGAAAGCTCAGGGAAGCAGCACCCGTGTAGAAAAGCATTTGTACTTCAAAGATGAGGCCAATGAGGTGAAAGGACAAAGCCATGGCAAACAATTTTGATCATCGGCAGAATTTCACGGAGCAATATTGCTGGGAGAGAAAAGGCACCACCTGAGGGAGGCACGCTCAACAAAACTACCTAGGGCAGGAGCCAGGTTGCCCCCAGGCACTAGGCGTGTCAGGCCTCAGCATTGTAAGGAGAGTTCCCTGAAGTCCCTGAGTGAAGTTTTCTCCGCTGTCCTACGTCTACGTTCCTAAAATTTACTCTACGGTTTCTGATGATCCTGGCTTATGAACGGCCACCATTCACCGTTCTCCTTACACTCGTGCGTCTCCATCGGCCTTAAAAGAAAGGGAGGACACGCAACTGCTGGCAGGTAAATTCAGCAAAGTTTGTCTCAACACAAAAGAGACAGCTCTGTGGTGACCCGTCTTCCACGGTAAAACATTTCCTAGCCAATAAGGAATCTTCCCATCGCAATGACACTATGAGAGAATTGCCACCGATGGATTTGCCGCTGTGCCTACACATCATCTTGAGGCCATACAGTAGTGAAGCACGGGATCCCAGGCGCTTCACCCTTTACCCTAGACCAGTGAAACACTGTCTCCAAACATGCCCACATGCCTGTATCTATGCCCGTTTAAAGTTAACGCTAAACCGAAATCTTCTTTCTGTCCCACTATTTTGCAGCATTTTAAAGAAGTACACTGGGAAAGATTTTTCTGCAAGGAAGGAACTGCAGGCGGCGTGGCTGAAATGAGAATATCATGCTGCACGAGCTCTTTGCCCTCAGATGTAGAAGTGTCATCAGTGGGCATCATAGAGAAATGGGACTTTAATAAGTGATCATCAACCTCTGTGAATTCCCTTTGTTCTAGACGCCTGAAATAAAGAGTTGTCCTGAGTCACATAAACCTCCACCGAGTGGTCTTTATGTGGCGCGGGAACATGCCGGTATAAGAGAATTCCGAAGAAGGCTGAACGTCCACAATTGAATGGTCATTGCCAGAAATGAAGTGGCAGCCGGACAGACTGGGAAACTTCAGCTTCCATTAGACAATGAAGATGTGAGAATTAGGTACGTCCACAATTCACGGTTTCCTTAGATCCATGAAATTCCGTGTTGAATTTCAGTCAGAAAATGAAAACTCCGGAGCCGCTGTTCAGCAGGCCCGGGTGTAGCTCCCAGAGGCACACTGGTGCTCCTCTAGAATTTGGATAAAAATCGTTTTCACTGGAATAAAGAACCTTGATCAAGCCAGGTGGGTCTTGACCATCGAAATTGCTGCGTTTGCCCGGGATACTGACAAGAACCCACCTGTGCTAGTCCATGGCGTATTCAGCACAGGAATCTGCATCGATTGAGCCAAGACAAAGGAAAGCTCAGGGAGGCAGCACCCGTGTAGAAAAGCATTTGTACTTCAAAGATGAGGCCAATGAGGTGAAAGGACAAAGCCACGGCAAACAATTTTGATCATCGGCAGAATTTCACGGAGCAATATTGCTGGGAGAGAAAAGGCACCACCTGAGGGAGGCACGCTCAACAAAACTACCTAGGGCAGGAGCCGGGTTGCCCCCAGGCACTAGGCGTGTCAGGCCTCAGCATTGTAAGGAGAGTTCCCTGAAGTCCCTGAGTGAAGTTTTCTCCGCTGTCCTACGTCTACGTTCCTAAAATTTACTCTACGGTTTCTGATGATCCTGGCTTATGAACGGCCACCATTCACCGTTCTCCTTACACTCGTGCGTCTCCATCGGCCTTAAAAGAAAGGGAGGACACGCAACTGCTGGCAGGTAAATTCAGCAAAGTTTGTCTCAACACAAAAGAGACAGCTCTGTGGTGACCCGTCTTCCACGGTAAAACATTTCCTAGCCAATAAGGAATCTTCCCATCGCAATGACACTATGAGAGAATTGCCACCGATGGATTTGCCGCTGTGCCTACACATCATCTTGAGGCCATACAGTAGTGAAGCACGGGATCCCAGGCGCTTCACCCTTTACCCTAGACCAGTGAAACACTGTCTCCAAACATGCCCACATGCCTGTATCTATGCCCGTTTAAAGTTAACGCTAAACCGAAATCTTCTTTCTGTCCCACTATTTTGCAGCATTTTAAAGAAGTACACTGGGAAAGATTTTTCTGCAAGGAAGGAACTGCAGGCGGCGTGGCTGAAATGAGAATATCATGCTGCACGAGCTCTTTGCCCTCAGATGTAGAAGTGTCATCAGTGGGCATCATAGAGAAATGGGACTTTAATAAGTGATCATCAACCTCTGTGAATTCCCTTTGTTCTAGACGCCTGAAATAAAGAGTTGTCCTGAGTCACATAAACCTCCACCGAGTGGTCTTTATGTGGCGCGGGAACATGCCGGTATAAGAGAATTCCGAAGAAGGCTGAACGTCCACAATTGAATGGTCATTGCCAGAAATGAAGTGGCAGCCGGACAGACTGGGAAACTTCAGCTTCCATTAGACAATGAAGATGTGAGAATCTGGTACGTCCACAATTCACGGTTTCCTTAGATCCATGAAATTCCGTGTTGAATTTCAGTCAGAAAATGAAAACTCCGGAGCCGCTGTTCAGCAGGCCCGGGTGTAGCTCCCAGAGGCACACTGGTGCTCCTCTAGAATTTGGATAAAAATCGTTTTCACTGGAATAAAGAACTTTGATCAAGCCAGGTGGGTCTTGACCATCGAAATTGCTGCGTTTGCCCGGGATACTGAAAAGAACCCACCTGTGCTAGTCCATGGCGTATTCAGCACAGGAATCTGCATCGATTGAGCCAAGACAAAGGAAAGCTCAGGGAGGCAGCACCCGTGTAGAAAAGCATTTGTACTTCAAAGATGAGGCCAATGAGGTGAAAGGACAAAGCCACGGCAAACAATTTTGATCATCGGCAGAATTTCACGGAGCAATATTGCTGGGAGAGAAAAGGCACCACCTGAGGGAGGCACGCTCAACAAAACTACCTAGGGCAGGAGCCGGGTTGCCCCCAGGCACTAGGCGTGTCAGGCCTCAGCATTGTAAGGAGAGTTCCCTGAAGTCCCTGAGTGGTTTTCTCCGCTGTCCTACGTCTACGTTCCTAAAATTTACTCTGCGGTTTCTGATGATCCTGGCTTATGAACGGCCACCATTCACCGTTCTCCTTACACTCGTGCGTCTCCATCGGCCTTAAAAGAAACGGAGGACACGCAACTGCTGGCAGGTAAATTCAGCAAAGTTTGTCTCAACACAAAAGAGACAGCTCTGTGGTGTCCCGTCTTCCACGGTAAAACATTTCCTAGCGAATAAGGAATCTTCCCATCGCAATGACACTATGAGAGAATTGCCACAGATGGATTTGCCGCTGTGCCTACACATCATCTTGAGGCCATACAGTAGTGAAGCACGGGAACCCAGGCGCTTCACCCTTTACCCTAGACCAGTGAAACACTGTCTCTAAACATGCCCACATGCCTGTATCTATGCCCGTTTAAAGTTAACGCTAAACCGAAATCTTCTTTCAGTCCCACTATTTTGCAGCATTTTAAAGAAGTACACTGGGAAAGATTTTTCTGCAAGGAAGGAACTGCAGGCGGCGTGGCTGAAATGAGAATATCATGCTGCACGAGCTCTTTGCCCTCAGATGTAGAAGTGTCATCAGTGGGCATCATAGAGAAACGGGACTTTAATAAGTGATCATCAACCTCTGTGAATTCCCTTTGTTCTAGACGCCTGAAATAAAGAGTTGTCCTGAGTCACATAAACCTCCACCGAGTGGTCTTTATGTGGCGCGGGAACATGCCGGTATAAGAGAATTCCGAAGAAGGCTGAACGTCCACAATTGAATGGTCATTGCCAGAAATGAAGTGGCAGCCGGATCAGACTGGGAAACTTCAGCTTCCATTAGACAATGAAGATGTGAGAATCTGGTACGTCCACAATTCACGGTTTCCTTAGATCCATGAAATTCCGTGTTGAATTTCAGTCAGAAAATGAAAACTCCGGAGCCGCTGTTCAGCAGGCCCGGGTGTAGCTCCCAGAGGCACACTGGTGCTCCTCTAGAATTTGGATAAAAATCGTTTTCACTGGAATAAAGAACCTTGATCAAGCCAGGTGGGTCTTGACCATCGAAATTGCTGCGTTTGCCCGGGATACTGACAAGAACCCACCTGTGCTAGTCCATGGCGTATTCAGCACAGGAATCTGCATCGATTGAGCCAAGACAAAGGAAAGCTCAGGGAGGCAGCACCCGTGTAGAAAAGCATTTGTACTTCAAAGATGAGGCCAATGAGGTGAAAGGACAAAGCCACGGCAAACAATTTTGATCATCCGCAGAATTTCACGGAGCAATATTGCTGGGAGAGAAAAGGCACCACCTGAGGGAGGCACGCTCAACAAAACTACCTAGGGCAGGAGCCGGGTTGCCCCCAGGCACTAGGCGTGTCAGGCCTCAGCATTGTAAGGAGAGTTCCCTGAAGTCCCTGAGTGGTTTTCTCCGCTGTCCTACGTCTACGTTCCTAAAATTTACTCTGCGGTTTCTGATGATCCTGGCTTATGAACGGCCACCATTCACCGTTCTCCTTACACTCGTGCGTCTCCATCGGCCTTAAAAGAAAGGGAGGACACGCAACTGCTGGCAGGTAAATTCAGCAAAGTTTGTCTCAACACAAAACAGACAGCTCTGTGGTGACCCGTCTTCCACGGTAAAACATTTCCTAGCGAATAAGGAATCTTCCCATCGCAATGACACTATGAGAGAATTGCCACCGATGGATTTGCCGCTGTGCCTACACATCATCTTGAGGCCATACAGTAGTGAAGCACGGGATCCCAGGCGCTTCACCCTTTACCCTAGACCAGTGAAACACTGTCTCCAAACATGCCCACATGCCTGTATCTATGCCCGTTTAAAGTAAACGCTAAACCGAAATCTTTCTGTCCCACTATTTTGCAGCATTTTAAAGAAGTACACTGGGAAAGATTTTTCTGCAAGGAAGGAACTGCAGGCGGCGTGGCTGAAATGAGAATATCATGCTGCACGAGCTCTTTGCCCTCAGATGTAGAAGTGTCATCAGTGGGCATCATAGAGAAACGGGACTTTAATAAGTGATCATCAACCTCTGTGAATTCCCTTTGTTCTAGACGCCTGAAATAAAGAGTTGTCCTGAGTCACATAAACCTCCACCGAGTGGTCTTTATGTGGCGCGGGAACATGCCGGTATAAGAGAATTCCGAAGAAGGCTGAACGTCCACAATTGAATGGTCATTGCCAGAAATGAAGTGGCAGCCGGATCAGACTGGGAAACTTCAGCTTCCATTAGACAATGAAGATGTGAGAATCTGGTACGTCCACAATTCACGGTTTCCTTAGATCCATGAAATTCCGTGTTGAATTTCAGTCAGAAAATGAAAACTCCGGAGCCGCTGTTCAGCAGGCCCAGGTGTAGCTCCCAGAGGCACACTGGTGCTCCTCTAGAATTTGGATAAAAATCGTTTTCACTGGAATAAAGAACCTTGATCAAGCCAGGTGGGTCTTGACCATCGAAATTGCTGCGTTTGCCCGGGATACTGACAAGAACCCACCTGTGCTAGTCCATGGCGTATTCAGCACAGGAATCTGCATCGATTGAGCCAAGACAAAGGAAAGCTCAGGGAAGCAGCACCCGTGTAGAAAAGCATTTGTACTTCAAAGATGAGGCCAATGAGGTGAAAGGACAAAGCCACGGCAAACAATTTTGATCATCGGCAGAATTTCACGGAGCAATATTGCTGGGAGAGAAAAGGCACCACCTGAGGGAGGCACGCTCAACAAAACTACCTAGGGCAGGAGCCAGGTTGCCCCCAGGCACTAGGAGTGTCAGGCCTCAGCATTGTAATGAGAGTTCCCTGAAGTCCCTGAGTGAAGTTTTCTCCGCTGTCCTACGTCTACGTTCCTAAAATTTACTCTACGGTTTCTGATGATCCTGGCTTATGAACGGCCACCATTCACTGTTCTCCTTACACTCGTGCGTCTCCATCGGCCTTAAAAGAAAGGGAGGACACGCAACTGCTGGCTGGTAAATTCAGCAAAGTTTGTCTCAACACAAAAGAGACAGCTCTGTGGTGACCCGTCTTCCACGGTAAAACATTTCCTAGCGAATAAGGAATCTTCCCATCGCAATGACACTATGAGAGAATTGCCACCGATGGATTTGCCGCTGTGCCTACACATCATCTTGAGGCCATACAGTAGTGAAGCACGGGATCCCAGGCGCTTCACCCTTTACCCTAGACCAGTGAAACACTGTCTCCAAACATGCCCACATGCCTGTATCTATGCCCGTTTAAAGTTAACGCTAAACCGAAATCTTCTTTCTATCCCACTATTTTGCAGCATTTTAAAGAAGTACACTGGGAAAGATTTTTCTGCAAGGAAGGAACTGCAGGCGGCGTGGCTGAAATGAGAATATCATGCTGCACGAGCTCTTTGCCCTCAGATGTAGAAGTGTCATCAGTGGGCATCATAGAGAAATGGGACTTTAATAAGTGATCATCAACCTCTGTGAATTCCCTTTGTTCTAGACGCCTGAAATAAAGAGTTGTCCTGAGTCACATAAACCTCCACCGAGTGGTCTTTATGTGGCGCGGGAACATGCCGGTATAAGAGAATTCCGAAGAAGGCTGAACGTCCACAATTGAATGGTCATTGCCAGAAATGAAGTGGCAGCCGGATCAGACTGGGAAACTTCAGCTTCCATTAGACAATGAAGATGTGAGAATCTGGTACGTCCACAATTCACGGTTTCCTTAGATCCATGAAATTCCGTGTTGAATTTCAGTCAGAAAATGAAAACTCCGGAGCCGCTGTTCAGCAGGCCCGGGTGTAGCTCCCAGAGGCACACTGGTGCTCCTCTAGAATTTGGATAAAAATCGTTTTCACTGGAATAAAGAACCTTGATCAAGCCAGGTGGGTCTTGACCATCGAAATTGCTGCGTTTGCCCGGGATACTGACAAGAACCCACCTGTGCTAGTCCATGGCGTATTCAGCACAGGAATCTGCATCGATTGAGCCAAGACAAAGGAAAGCTCAGGGAAGCAGCACCCGCGTAGAAAAGCATTTGTACTTCAAAGATGAGGCCAATGAGGTGAAAGGACAAAGCCATGGCAAACAATTTTGATCATCGGCAGAATTTCACGGAGCAATATTGCTGGGAGAGAAAAGGCACCACCTGAGGGAGGCACGCTCAACAAAACTACCTAGGGCAGGAGCCAGGTTGCCCCCAGGCACTAGGCGTGTCAGGCCTCAGCATTGTAAGGAGAGTTCCCTGAAGTCCCTGAGTGAAGTTTTCTCCGCTGTCCTACGTCTACGTTCCTAAAATTTACTCTACGGTTTCTGATGATCCTGGCTTATGAACGGCCACCATTCACCGTTCTCCTTACACTCGTGCGTCTCCATCGGCCTTAAAAGAAAGGGAGGACACGCAACTGCTGGCAGGTAAATTCAGCAAAGTTTGTCTCAACACAAAAGAGACAGCTCTGTGGTGACCCGTCTTCCACGGTAAAACATTTCCTAGCCAATAAGGAATCTTCCCATCGCAATGACACTATGAGAGAATTGCCACCGATGGATTTGCCGCTGTGCCTACACATCATCTTGAGGCCATACAGTAGTGAAGCACGGGATCCCAGGCGCTTCACCCTTTACCCTAGACCAGTGAAACACTGTCTCCAAACATGCCCACATGCCTGTATCTATGCCCGTTTAAAGTTAACGCTAAACCGAAATCTTCTTTCTGTCCCACTATTTTGCAGCATTTTAAAGAAGTACACTGGGAAAGATTTTTCTGCAAGGAAGGAACTGCAGGCGGCGTGGCTGAAATGAGAATATCATGCTGCACGAGCTCTTTGCCCTCAGATGTAGAAGTGTCATCAGTGGGCATCATAGAGAAATGGGACTTTAATAAGTGATCATCAACCTCTGTGAATTCCCTTTGTTCTAGACGCCTGAAATAAAGAGTTGTCCTGAGTCACATAAACCTCCACCGAGTGGTCTTTATGTGGCGCGGGAACATGCCGGTATAAGAGAATTCCGAAGAAGGCTGAACGTCCACAATTGAATGGTCATTGCCAGAAATGAAGTGGCAGCCGGACAGACTGGGAAACTTCAGCTTCCATTAGACAATGAAGATGTGAGAATTAGGTACGTCCACAATTCACGGTTTCCTTAGATCCATGAAATTCCGTGTTGAATTTCAGTCAGAAAATGAAAACTCCGGAGCCGCTGTTCAGCAGGCCCGGGTGTAGCTCCCAGAGGCACACTGGTGCTCCTCTAGAATTTGGATAAAAATCGTTTTCACTGGAATAAAGAACCTTGATCAAGCCAGGTGGGTCTTGACCATCGAAATTGCTGCGTTTGCCCGGGATACTGACAAGAACCCACCTGTGCTAGTCCATGGCGTATTCAGCACAGGAATCTGCATCGATTGAGCCAAGACAAAGGAAAGCTCAGGGAGGCAGCACCCGTGTAGAAAAGCATTTGTACTTCAAAGATGAGGCCAATGAGGTGAAAGGACAAAGCCACGGCAAACAATTTTGATCATCGGCAGAATTTCACGGAGCAATATTGCTGGGAGAGAAAAGGCACCACCTGAGGGAGGCACGCTCAACAAAACTACCTAGGGCAGGAGCCGGGTTGCCCCCAGGCACTAGGCGTGTCAGGCCTCAGCATTGTAAGGAGAGTTCCCTGAAGTCCCTGAGTGAAGTTTTCTCCGCTGTCCTACGTCTACGTTCCTAAAATTTACTCTACGGTTTCTGATGATCCTGGCTTATGAACGGCCACCATTCACCGTTCTCCTTACACTCGTGCGTCTCCATCGGCCTTAAAAGAAAGGGAGGACACGCAACTGCTGGCAGGTAAATTCAGCAAAGTTTGTCTCAACACAAAAGAGACAGCTCTGTGGTGACCCGTCTTCCACGGTAAAACATTTCCTAGCCAATAAGGAATCTTCCCATCGCAATGACACTATGAGAGAATTGCCACCGATGGATTTGCCGCTGTGCCTACACATCATCTTGAGGCCATACAGTAGTGAAGCACGGGATCCCAGGCGCTTCACCCTTTACCCTAGACCAGTGAAACACTGTCTCCAAACATGCCCACATGCCTGTATCTATGCCCGTTTAAAGTTAACGCTAAACCGAAATCTTCTTTCTGTCCCACTATTTTGCAGCATTTTAAAGAAGTACACTGGGAAAGATTTTTCTGCAAGGAAGGAACTGCAGGCGGCGTGGCTGAAATGAGAATATCATGCTGCACGAGCTCTTTGCCCTCAGATGTAGAAGTGTCATCAGTGGGCATCATAGAGAAATGGGACTTTAATAAGTGATCATCAACCTCTGTGAATTCCCTTTGTTCTAGACGCCTGAAATAAAGAGTTGTCCTGAGTCACATAAACCTCCACCGAGTGGTCTTTATGTGGCGCGGGAACATGCCGGTATAAGAGAATTCCGAAGAAGGCTGAACGTCCACAATTGAATGGTCATTGCCAGAAATGAAGTGGCAGCCGGACAGACTGGGAAACTTCAGCTTCCATTAGACAATGAAGATGTGAGAATCTGGTACGTCCACAATTCACGGTTTCCTTAGATCCATGAAATTCCGTGTTGAATTTCAGTCAGAAAATGAAAACTCCGGAGCCGCTGTTCAGCAGGCCCGGGTGTAGCTCCCAGAGGCACACTGGTGCTCCTCTAGAATTTGGATAAAAATCGTTTTCACTGGAATAAAGAACTTTGATCAAGCCAGGTGGGTCTTGACCATCGAAATTGCTGCGTTTGCCCGGGATACTGAAAAGAACCCACCTGTGCTAGTCCATGGCGTATTCAGCACAGGAATCTGCATCGATTGAGCCAAGACAAAGGAAAGCTCAGGGAGGCAGCACCCGTGTAGAAAAGCATTTGTACTTCAAAGATGAGGCCAATGAGGTGAAAGGACAAAGCCACGGCAAACAATTTTGATCATCGGCAGAATTTCACGGAGCAATATTGCTGGGAGAGAAAAGGCACCACCTGAGGGAGGCACGCTCAACAAAACTACCTAGGGCAGGAGCCGGGTTGCCCCCAGGCACTAGGCGTGTCAGGCCTCAGCATTGTAAGGAGAGTTCCCTGAAGTCCCTGAGTGGTTTTCTCCGCTGTCCTACGTCTACGTTCCTAAAATTTACTCTGCGGTTTCTGATGATCCTGGCTTATGAACGGCCACCATTCACCGTTCTCCTTACACTCGTGCGTCTCCATCGGCCTTAAAAGAAACGGAGGACACGCAACTGCTGGCAGGTAAATTCAGCAAAGTTTGTCTCAACACAAAAGAGACAGCTCTGTGGTGTCCCGTCTTCCACGGTAAAACATTTCCTAGCGAATAAGGAATCTTCCCATCGCAATGACACTATGAGAGAATTGCCACAGATGGATTTGCCGCTGTGCCTACACATCATCTTGAGGCCATACAGTAGTGAAGCACGGGAACCCAGGCGCTTCACCCTTTACCCTAGACCAGTGAAACACTGTCTCTAAACATGCCCACATGCCTGTATCTATGCCCGTTTAAAGTTAACGCTAAACCGAAATCTTCTTTCAGTCCCACTATTTTGCAGCATTTTAAAGAAGTACACTGGGAAAGATTTTTCTGCAAGGAAGGAACTGCAGGCGGCGTGGCTGAAATGAGAATATCATGCTGCACGAGCTCTTTGCCCTCAGATGTAGAAGTGTCATCAGTGGGCATCATAGAGAAACGGGACTTTAATAAGTGATCATCAACCTCTGTGAATTCCCTTTGTTCTAGACGCCTGAAATAAAGAGTTGTCCTGAGTCACATAAACCTCCACCGAGTGGTCTTTATGTGGCGCGGGAACATGCCGGTATAAGAGAATTCCGAAGAAGGCTGAACGTCCACAATTGAATGGTCATTGCCAGAAATGAAGTGGCAGCCGGATCAGACTGGGAAACTTCAGCTTCCATTAGACAATGAAGATGTGAGAATCTGGTACGTCCACAATTCACGGTTTCCTTAGATCCATGAAATTCCGTGTTGAATTTCAGTCAGAAAATGAAAACTCCGGAGCCGCTGTTCAGCAGGCCCGGGTGTAGCTCCCAGAGGCACACTGGTGCTCCTCTAGAATTTGGATAAAAATCGTTTTCACTGGAATAAAGAACCTTGATCAAGCCAGGTGGGTCTTGACCATCGAAATTGCTGCGTTTGCCCGGGATACTGACAAGAACCCACCTGTGCTAGTCCATGGCGTATTCAGCACAGGAATCTGCATCGATTGAGCCAAGACAAAGGAAAGCTCAGGGAGGCAGCACCCGTGTAGAAAAGCATTTGTACTTCAAAGATGAGGCCAATGAGGTGAAAGGACAAAGCCACGGCAAACAATTTTGATCATCCGCAGAATTTCACGGAGCAATATTGCTGGGAGAGAAAAGGCACCACCTGAGGGAGGCACGCTCAACAAAACTACCTAGGGCAGGAGCCGGGTTGCCCCCAGGCACTAGGCGTGTCAGGCCTCAGCATTGTAAGGAGAGTTCCCTGAAGTCCCTGAGTGGTTTTCTCCGCTGTCCTACGTCTACGTTCCTAAAATTTACTCTGCGGTTTCTGATGATCCTGGCTTATGAACGGCCACCATTCACCGTTCTCCTTACACTCGTGCGTCTCCATCGGCCTTAAAAGAAAGGGAGGACACGCAACTGCTGGCAGGTAAATTCAGCAAAGTTTGTCTCAACACAAAACAGACAGCTCTGTGGTGACCCGTCTTCCACGGTAAAACATTTCCTAGCGAATAAGGAATCTTCCCATCGCAATGACACTATGAGAGAATTGCCACCGATGGATTTGCCGCTGTGCCTACACATCATCTTGAGGCCATACAGTAGTGAAGCACGGGATCCCAGGCGCTTCACCCTTTACCCTAGACCAGTGAAACACTGTCTCCAAACATGCCCACATGCCTGTATCTATGCCCGTTTAAAGTAAACGCTAAACCGAAATCTTTCTGTCCCACTATTTTGCAGCATTTTAAAGAAGTACACTGGGAAAGATTTTTCTGCAAGGAAGGAACTGCAGGCGGCGTGGCTGAAATGAGAATATCATGCTGCACGAGCTCTTTGCCCTCAGATGTAGAAGTGTCATCAGTGGGCATCATAGAGAAACGGGACTTTAATAAGTGATCATCAACCTCTGTGAATTCCCTTTGTTCTAGACGCCTGAAATAAAGAGTTGTCCTGAGTCACATAAACCTCCACCGAGTGGTCTTTATGTGGCGCGGGAACATGCCGGTATAAGAGAATTCCGAAGAAGGCTGAACGTCCACAATTGAATGGTCATTGCCAGAAATGAAGTGGCAGCCGGATCAGACTGGGAAACTTCAGCTTCCATTAGACAATGAAGATGTGAGAATCTGGTACGTCCACAATTCACGGTTTCCTTAGATCCATGAAATTCCGTGTTGAATTTCAGTCAGAAAATGAAAACTCCGGAGCCGCTGTTCAGCAGGCCCGGGTGTAGCTCCCAGAGGCACACTGGTGCTCCTCTAGAATTTGGATAAAAATCGTTTTCACTGGAATAAAGAACCTTGATCAAGCCAGGTGGGTCTTGACCATCGAAATTGCTGCGTTTGCCCGGGATACTGACAAGAACCCACCTGTGCTAGTCCATGGCGTATTCAGCACAGGAATCTGCATCGATTGAGCCAAGACAAAGGAAAGCTCAGGGAAGCAGCACCCGTGTAGAAAAGCATTTGTACTTCAAAGATGAGGCCAATGAGGTGAAAGGACAAAGCCACGGCAAACAATTTTGATCATCGGCAGAATTTCACGGAGCAATATTGCTGGGAGAGAAAAGGCACCACCTGTGGGAGGCACGCTCAACAAAACTACCTAGGGCAGGAGCCGGGTTGCCCCCAGGCACTAGGCGTGTCAGGCCTCAGCATTGTAAGGAGAGTTCCCTGAAGTCCCTGAGTGAAGTTTTCTCCGCTGTCCTACGTCTACGTTCCTAAAATTTACTCTACGGTTTCTGATGATCCCGGCTTATGAACGGCCACCATTCACCGTTCTCCTTACACTCGTGCGTCTCCATCGGCCTTAAAAGAAAGGGGGGACACGCAACTGCTGGCAGGTAAATTCAGCAAAGTTTGTCTCAACACAAAAGAGACAGCTCTGTGGTGTCCCGTCTTCCACGGTAAAACATTTCCTAGCGAATAAGGAATCTTCCCATCGCAATGACACTATGAGAGAATTGCCACCGATGGATTTGCCGCTGTGCCTACACATCATCTTGAGGCCATACAGTAGTGAAGCACGGGATCCCAGGCGCTTCACCCTTTACCCTAGACCAGTGAAACACTGTCTCCAAACATGCCCACATGCCTGTATCTATGCCCGTTTAAAGTAAACGCTAAACCGAAATCTTTCTGTCCCACTATTTTGCAGCATTTTAAAGAAGTACACTGGGAAAGATTTTTCTGCAAGGAAGGAACTGCAGGCGGCGTGGCTGAAATGAGAATATCATGCTGCACGAGCTCTTTGCCCTCAGATGTAGAAGTGTCATCAGTGGGCATCATAGAGGAACGGGACTTTAATAAGTGATCATCAACCTCTGTGAATTCCCTTTGTTCTAGACGCCTGAAATAAAGAGTTGTCCTGAGTCACATAAACCTCCACCGAGTGGTCTTTATGTGGCGCGGGAACATGCCGGTATAAGAGAATTCCGAAGAAGGCTGAACGTCCACAATTGAATGGTCATTGCCAGAAAGGAAGTGGCAGCCGGATCAGACTGGGAAACTTCAGCTTCCATTAGACAATGAAGATGTGAGAATCTGGTACGTCCACAATTCACGGATTCCTTAGATCCATGAAATTCCGTGTTGAATTTCAGTCAGAAAATGAAAACTCCGGAGCCGCTGTTCAGCAGGCCCGGGTGTAGCTCCCAGAGGCACACTGGTGCTCCTCTAGAATTTGGATAAAAATCGTTTTCACTGGAATAAAGAACCTTGATCAAGCCAGGTGGGTCTTGACCATCGAAATTGCTGCGTTTGCCCGGGATACTGACAAGAACCCACCTGTGCTAGTCCATGGCGTATTCAGCACAGGAATCTGCATCGATTGAGCCAAGACAAAGGAAAGCTCAGGGAAGCAGCACCCGTGTAGAAAAGCATTTGTACTTCAAAGATGAGGCCAATGAAGTGAAAGGACAAAGCCACGGCAAACAATTTTGATCATCGGCAGAATTTCACGGAGCAATATTGCTGGGAGAGAAAAGGCACCACCTGAGGGAGGCACGCTCAACAAAACTACCTAGGGCAGGAGCCAGGTTGCCCCCAGGCACTAGGCGTGTCAGGCCTCAGCATTGTAAGGAGAGTTCCCTGAAGTCCCTGAGTGAAGTTTTCTCCGCTGTCCTACGTCTACGTTCCTAAAATTTACTCTACGGTTTCTGATGATCCCGGCTTATGAACGGCCACCATTCACCGTTCTCCTTACACTCGTGCGTCTCCATTGGCCTTAAAAGAAAGGGGGGACACGCAACTGCTGGCAGGTAAATTCAGCAAAGTTTGTCTCAACACAAAAGAGACAGCTCTGTGGTGTCCCGTCTTCCACGGTAAAACATTTCCTAGCGAATAAGGAATCTTCCCATCGCAATGACACTATGAGAGAATTGCCACCGATGGATTTGCCGCTGTGCCTACACATCATCTTGAGGCCATACAGTAGTGAAGCACGGGATCCCAGGCGCTTCACCCTTTACCCTAGACCAGTGAAACACTGTCTCCAAACATGCCCACATGCCTGTATCTATGCCCGTTTAAAGTAAACGCTAAACCGAAATCTTTCTGTCCCACTATTTTGCAGCATTTTAAAGAAGTACACTGGGAAAGATTTTTCTGCAAGGAAGGAACTGCAGGCGGCGTGGCTGAAATGAGAATATCATGCTGCACGAGCTCTTTGCCCTCAGATGTAGAAGTGTCATCAGTGGGCATCATAGAGAAACGGGACTTTAATAAGTGATCATCAACCTCTGTGAATTCCCTTTGTTCTAGACGCCTGAAATAAAGAGTTGTCCTGAGTCACATAAACCTCCACCGAGTGGTCTTTATGTGGCGCGGGAACATGCCGGTATAAGAGAATTCCGAAGAAGGCTGAATGTCCACAATTGAATGGTCATTGCCAGAAATGAATTGGCAGCCGGATCAGACTGGGAAACTTCAGCTTCCATTAGACAATGAAGATGTGAGAATCTGGTACGTCCACAATTCACGGTTTCCTTAGATCCATGAAATTCCGTGTTGAATTTCAGTCAGAAAATGAAAACTCCGGAGCCGCTGTTCAGCAGGCCCGGGTGTAGCTCCCAGAGGCACACTGGTGCTCCTCTAGAATTTGGATAAAAATCGTTTTCACTGGAATAAAGAACCTTGATCAAGCCAGGTGGGTCTTGACCATCGAAATTGCTGCGTTTGCCCGGGATACTGACAAGAACCCACCTGTGCTAGTCCATGGCGTATTCAGCACAGGAATCTGCATCGATTGAGCCAAGACAAAGGAAAGCTCAGGGAGGCAGCACCCGTGTAGAAAAGCATTTGTACTTCAAAGATGAGGCCAATGAGGTGAAAGGACAAAGCCACGGCAAACAATTTTGATCATCGGCAGAATTTCACGGAGCAATATTGCTGGGAGAGAAAAGGCACCACCTGAGGGAGGCACGCTCAACAAAACTACCTAGGGCAGGAGCCGGGTTGCCCCCAGGCACTAGGCGTGTCAGGCCTCAGCATTGTAAGGAGAGTTCCCTGAAGTCCCTGAGTGGTTTTCTCCGCTGTCCTACGTCTACGTTCCTAAAATTTACTCTGCGGTTTCTGATGATCCTGGCTTATGAACGGCCACCATTCACCGTTCTCCTTACACTCGTGCGTCTCCATCGGCCTTAAAAGAAAGGGAGGACACGCAACTGCTGGCAGGTAAATTCAGCAAAGTTTGTCTCAACACAAAAGAGACAGCTCTGTGGTGACCCGTCTTCCACGGTAAAACATTTCCTAGCGAATAAGGAATCTTCCCATCGCAATGACACTATGAGAGAATTGCCACCGATGGATTTGCCGCTGTGCCTACACATCATCTTGAGGCCATACAGTAGTGAAGCACGGGATCCCAGGCGCTTCACCCTTTACCCTAGACCAGTGAAACACTGTCTCCAAACATGCCCACATGCCTGTATCTATGCCCGTTTAAAGTAAACGCTAAACCGAAATCTTTCTGTCCCACTATTTTGCAGCATTTTAAAGAAGTACACTGGGAAAGATTTTTCTGCAAGGAAGGAACTGCAGGCGGCGTGGCTGAAATGAGAATATCATGCTGCACGAGCTCTTTGCCCTCAGATGTAGAAGTGTCATCAGTGGGCATCATAGAGAAACGGGACTTTAATAAGTGATCATCAACCTCTGTGAATTCCCTTTGTTCTAGACGCCTGAAATAAAGAGTTGTCCTGAGTCACATAAACCTCCACCGAGTGGTCTTTATGTGGCGCGGGAACATGCCGGTATAAGAGAATTCCGAAGAAGGCTGAACGTCCACAATTGAATGGTCATTGCCAGAAATGAAGTGGCAGCCGGATCAGACTGGGAAACTTCAGCTTCCATTAGACAATGAAGATGTGAGAATCTGGTACGTCCACAATTCACGGTTTCCTTAGATCCATGAAATTCCGTGTTGAATTTCAGTCAGAAAATGAAAACTCCGGAGCCGCTGTTCAGCAGGCCCGGGTGTAGCTCCCAGAGGCACACTGGTGCTCCTCTAGAATTTGGATAAAAATCGTTTTCACTGGAATAAAGAACCTTGATCAAGCCAGGTGGGTCTTGACCATCGAAATTGCTGCGTTTGCCCGGGATACTGACAAGAACCCACCTGTGCTAGTCCATGGCGTATTCAGCACAGGAATCTGCATCGATTGAGCCAAGACAAAGGAAAGCTCAGGGAAGCAGCACCCGTGTAGAAAAGCATTTGTACTTCAAAGATGAGGCCAATGAGGTGAAAGGACAAAGCCACGGCAAACAATTTTGATCATCGGCAGAATTTCACGGAGCAATATTGCTGGGAGAGAAAAGGCACCACCTGAGGGAGGCACGCTCAACAAAACTACCTAGGGCAGGAGCCAGGTTGCCCCCAGGCACTAGGCGTGTCAGGCCTCAGCATTGTAAGGAGAGTTCCCTGAAGTCCCTGAGTGAAGTTTTCTCCGCTGTCCTACGTCTACGTTCCTAAAATTTACTCTACGGTTTCTGATGATCCCGGCTTATGAACGGCCACCATTCACCGTTCTCCTTACACTCGTGCGTCTCCATCGGCCTTAAAAGAAAGGGGGGACACGCAACTGCTGGCAGGTAAATTCAGCAAAGTTTGTCTCAACACAAAAGAGACAGCTCTGTGGTGTCCCGTCTTCCACGGTAAAACATTTCCTAGCGAATAAGGAATCTTCCCATCGCAATGACACTATGAGAGAATTGCCACCGATGGATTTGCCGCTGTGCCTACACATCATCTTGAGGCCATACAGTAGTGAAGCACGGGATCCCAGGCGCTTCACCCTTTACCCTAGACCAGTGAAACACTGTCTCCAAACATGCCCACATGCCTGTATCTATGCCCGTTTAA
This sequence comes from Tenrec ecaudatus, assembly GCF_050624435.1. NCBI lineage: Eukaryota > Metazoa > Chordata > Mammalia > Afrosoricida > Tenrecidae > Tenrec > Tenrec ecaudatus. The sequence goes on along the minus strand of NC_134538.1, from coordinate 24,643,784 downwards.
AGTAAACGCTAAACCGAAATCTTTCTGTCCCACTATTTTGCAGCATTTTAAAGAAGTACACTGGGAAAGATTTTTCTGCAAGGAAGGAACTGCAGGCGGCGTGGCTGAAATGAGAATATCATGCTGCACGAGCTCTTTGCCCTCAGATGTAGAAGTGTCATCAGTGGGCATCATAGAGAAACGGGACTTTAATAAGTGATCATCAACCTCTGTGAATTCCCTTTGTTCTAGACGCCTGAAATAAAGAGTTGTCCTGAGTCACATAAACCTCCACCGAGTGGTCTTTATGTGGCGCGGGAACATGCCGGTATAAGAGAATTCCGAAGAAGGCTGAACGTCCACAATTGAATGGTCATTGCCAGAAATGAAGTGGCAGCCGGATCAGACTGGGAAACTTCAGCTTCCATTAGACAATGAAGATGTGAGAATCTGGTACGTCCACAATTCACGGTTTCCTTAGATCCATGAAATTCCGTGTTGAATTTCAGTCAGAAAATGAAAACTCCAGAGCCGCTGTTCAGCAGGCCCGGGTGTAGCTCCCAGAGGCACACTGGTGCTCCTCTAGAATTTGGATAAAAATCGTTTTCACTGGAATAAAGAACCTTGATCAAGCCAGGTGGGTCTTGACCATCGAAATTGCTGCGTTTGCCCGGGATACTGACAAGAACCCACCTGTGCTAGTCCATGGCGTATTCAGCACAGGAATCTGCATCGATTGAGCCAAGACAAAGGAAAGCTCAGGGAAGCAGCACCCGTGTAGAAAAGCATTTGTACTTCAAAGATGAGGCCAATGAGGTGAAAGGACAAAGCCACGGCAAACAATTTTGATCATCGGCAGAATTTCACGGAGCAATATTGCTGGGAGAGAAAAGGCACCACCTGAGGGAGGCACGCTCAACAAAACTACCTAGGGCAGGAGCCAGGTTGCCCCCAGGCACTAGGCGTGTCAGGCCTCAGCATTGTAAGGAGAGTTCCCTGAAGTCCCTGAGTGAAGTTTTCTCCGCTGTCCTACGTCTACGTTCCTAAAATTTACTCTACGGTTTCTGATGATCCCGGCTTATGAACGGCCACCATTCACCGTTCTCCTTACACTCGTGCGTCTCCATCGGCCTTAAAAGAAAGGGGGGACACGCAACTGCTGGCAGGTAAATTCAGCAAAGTTTGTCTCAACACAAAAGAGACAGCTCTGTGGTGTCCCGTCTTCCACGGTAAAACATTTCCTAGCGAATAAGGAATCTTCCCATCGCAATGACACTATGAGAGAATTGCCACCGATGGATTTGCCGCTGTGCCTACACATCATCTTGAGGCCATACAGTAGTGAAGCACGGGATCCCAGGCGCTTCACCCTTTACCCTAGACCAGTGAAACACTGTCTCCAAACATGCCCACATGCCTGTATCTATGCCCGTTTAAAGTAAACGCTAAACCGAAATCTTTCTGTCCCACTATTTTGCAGCATTTTAAAGAAGTACACTGGGAAAGATTTTTCTGCAAGGAAGGAACTGCAGGCGGCGTGGCTGAAATGAGAATATCATGCTGCACGAGCTCTTTGCCCTCAGATGTAGAAGTGTCATCAGTGGGCATCATAGAGAAACGGGACTTTAATAAGTGATCATCAACCTCTGTGAATTCCCTTTGTTCTAGACGCCTGAAATAAAGAGTTGTCCTGAGTCACATAAACCTCCACCGAGTGGTCTTTATGTGGCGCGGGAACATGCCGGTATAAGAGAATTCCGAAGAAGGCTGAACGTCCACAATTGAATGGTCATTGCCAGAAATGAAGTGGCAGCCGGATCAGACTGGGAAACTTCAGCTTCCATTAGACAATGAAGATGTGAGAATCTGGTACGTCCACAATTCACGGTTTCCTTAGATCCATGAAATTCCGTGTTGAATTTCAGTCAGAAAATGAAAACTCCGGAGCCGCTGTTCAGCAGGCCCGGGTGTAGCTCCCAGAGGCACACTGGTGCTCCTCTAGAATTTGGATAAAAATCGTTTTCACTGGAATAAAGAACCTTGATCAAGCCAGGTGGGTCTTGACCATCGAAATTGCTGCGTTTGCCCGGGATACTGACAAGAACCCACCTGTGCTAGTCCATGGCGTATTCAGCACAGGAATCTGCATCGATTGAGCCAAGACAAAGGAAAGCTCAGGGAGGCAGCACCCGTGTAGAAAAGCATTTGTACTTCAAAGATGAGGCCAATGAGGTGAAAGGACAAAGCCACGGCAAACAATTTTGATCATCGGCAGAATTTCACGGAGCAATATTGCTGGGAGAGAAAAGGCACCACCTGAGGGAGGCACGCTCAACAAAACTACCTAGGGCAGGAGCCGGGTTGCCCCCAGGCACTAGGCGTGTCAGGCCTCAGCATTGTAAGGAGAGTTCCCTGAAGTCCCTGAGTGAAGTTTTCTCCGCTGTCCTACGTCTACGTTCCTAAAATTTACTCTACGGTTTCTGATGATCCCGGCTTATGAACGGCCACCATTCACCGTTCTCCTTACACTCGTGCGTCTCCATCGGCCTTAAAAGAAAGGGGGGACACGCAACTGCTGGCAGGTAAATTCAGCAAAGTTTGTCTCAACACAAAAGAGACAGCTCTGTGGTGTCCCGTCTTCCACGGTAAAACATTTCCTAGCGAATAAGGAATCTTCCCATCGCAATGACACTATGAGAGAATTGCCACCGATGGATTTGCCGCTGTGCCTACACATCATCTTGAGGCCATACAGTAGTGAAGCACGGGATCCCAGGCGCTTCACCCTTTACCCTAGACCAGTGAAACACTGTCTCCAAACATGCCCACATGCCTGTATCTATGCCCGTTTAAAGTAAACGCTAAACCGAAATCTTTCTGTCCCACTATTTTGCAGCATTTTAAAGAAGTACACTGGGAAAGATTTTTCTGCAAGGAAGGAACTGCAGGCGGCGTGGCTGAAATGAGAATATCATGCTGCACGAGCTCTTTGCCCTCAGATGTAGAAGTGTCATCAGTGGGCATCATAGAGAAACGGGACTTTAATAAGTGATCATCAACCTCTGTGAATTCCCTTTGTTCTAGACGCCTGAAATAAAGAGTTGTCCTGAGTCACATAAACCTCCACCGAGTGGTCTTTATGTGGCGCGGGAACATGCCGGTATAAGAGAATTCCGAAGAAGGCTGAACGTCCACAATTGAATGGTCATTGCCAGAAATGAAGTGGCAGCCGGATCAGACTGGGAAACTTCAGCTTCCATTAGACAATGAAGATGTGAGAATCTGGTACGTCCACAATTCACGGTTTCCTTAGATCCATGAAATTCCGTGTTGAATTTCAGTCAGAAAATGAAAACTCCGGAGCCGCTGTTCAGCAGGCCCGGGTGTAGCTCCCAGAGGCACACTGGTGCTCCTCTAGAATTTGGATAAAAATCGTTTTCACTGGAATAAAGAACCTTGATCAAGCCAGGTGGGTCTTGACCATCGAAATTGCTGCGTTTGCCCGGGATACTGACAAGAACCCACCTGTGCTAGTCCATGGCGTATTCAGCACAGGAATCTGCATCGATTGAGCCAAGACAAAGGAAAGCTCAGGGAGGCAGCACCCGTGTAGAAAAGCATTTGTACTTCAAAGATGAGGCCAATGAGGTGAAAGGACAAAGCCACGGCAAACAATTTTGATCATCGGCAGAATTTCACGGAGCAATATTGCTGGGAGAGAAAAGGCACCACCTGAGGGAGGCACGCTCAACAAAACTACCTAGGGCAGGAGCCGGGTTGCCCCCAGGCACTAGGCGTGTCAGGCCTCAGCATTGTAAGGAGAGTTCCCTGAAGTCCCTGAGTGAAGTTTTCTCCGCTGTCCTACGTCTACGTTCCTAAAATTTACTCTACGGTTTCTGATGATCCCGGCTTATGAACGGCCACCATTCACCGTTCTCCTTACACTCGTGCGTCTCCATCGGCCTTAAAAGAAAGGGGGGACACGCAACTGCTGGCAGGTAAATTCAGCAAAGTTTGTCTCAACACAAAAGAGACAGCTCTGTGGTGTCCCGTCTTCCACGGTAAAACATTTCCTAGCGAATAAGGAATCTTCCCATCGCAATGACACTATGAGAGAATTGCCACCGATGGATTTGCCGCTGTGCCTACACATCATCTTGAGGCCATACAGTAGTGAAGCACGGGATCCCAGGCGCTTCACCCTTTACCCTAGACCAGTGAAACACTGTCTCCAAACATGCCCACATGCCTGTATCTATGCCCGTTTAAAGTAAACGCTAAACCGAAATCTTTCTGTCCCACTATTTTGCAGCATTTTAAAGAAGTACACTGGGAAAGATTTTTCTGCAAGGAAGGAACTGCAGGCGGCGTGGCTGAAATGAGAATATCATGCTGCACGAGCTCTTTGCCCTCAGATGTAGAAGTGTCATCAGTGGGCATCATAGAGAAACGGGACTTTAATAAGTGATCATCAACCTCTGTGAATTCCCTTTGTTCTAGACGCCTGAAATAAAGAGTTGTCCTGAGTCACATAAACCTCCACCGAGTGGTCTTTATGTGGCGCGGGAACATGCCGGTATAAGAGAATTCCGAAGAAGGCTGAACGTCCACAATTGAATGGTCATTGCCAGAAATGAAGTGGCAGCCGGATCAGACTGGGAAACTTCAGCTTCCATTAGACAATGAAGATGTGAGAATCTGGTACGTCCACAATTCACGGTTTCCTTAGATCCATGAAATTCCGTGTTGAATTTCAGTCAGAAAATGAAAACTCCGGAGCCGCTGTTCAGCAGGCCCGGGTGTAGCTCCCAGAGGCACACTGGTGCTCCTCTAGAATTTGGATAAAAATCGTTTTCACTGGAATAAAGAACCTTGATCAAGCCAGGTGGGTCTTGACCATCGAAATTGCTGCGTTTGCCCGGGATACTGACAAGAACCCACCTGTGCTAGTCCATGGCGTATTCAGCACAGGAATCTGCATCGATTGAGCCAAGACAAAGGAAAGCTCAGGGAAGCAGCACCCGTGTAGAAAAGCATTTGTACTTCAAAGATGAGGCCAATGAGGTGAAAGGACAAAGCCACGGCAAACAATTTTGATCATCGGCAGAATTTCACGGAGCAATATTGCTGGGAGAGAAAAGGCACCACCTGAGGGAGGCACGCTCAACAAAACTACCTAGGGCAGGAGCCAGGTTGCCCCCAGGCACTAGGCGTGTCAGGCCTCAGCATTGTAATGAGAGTTCCCTGAAGTCCCTGAGTGAAGTTTTCTCCGCTGTCCTACGTCTACGTTCCTAAAATTTACTCTACGGTTTCTGATGATCCTGGCTTATGAACGGCCACCATTCACTGTTCTCCTTACACTCGTGCGTCTCCATCGGCCTTAAAAGAAAGGGAGGACACGCAACTGCTGGCTGGTAAATTCAGCAAAGTTTGTCTCAACACAAAAGAGACAGCTCTGTGGTGACCCGTCTTCCACGGTAAAACATTTCCTAGCGAATAAGGAATCTTCCCATCGCAATGACACTATGAGAGAATTGCCACCGATGGATTTGCCGCTGTGCCTACACATCATCTTGAGGCCATACAGTAGTGAAGCACGGGATCCCAGGCGCTTCACCCTTTACCCTAGACCAGTGAAACACTGTCTCCAAACATGCCCACATGCCTGTATCTATGCCCGTTTAAAGTTAACGCTAAACCGAAATCTTCTTTCTATCCCACTATTTTGCAGCATTTTAAAGAAGTACACTGGGAAAGATTTTTCTGCAAGGAAGGAACTGCAGGCGGCGTGGCTGAAATGAGAATATCATGCTGCACGAGCTCTTTGCCCTCAGATGTAGAAGTGTAATCAGTGGGCATCATAGAGAAATGGGACTTTAATAAGTGATCATCAACCTCTGTGAATTCCCTTTGTTCTAGACGCCTGAAATAAAGAGTTGTCCTGAGTCACATAAACCTCCACCGAGTGGTCTTTATGTGGCGCGGGAACATGCCGGTATAAGAGAATTCCGAAGAAGGCTGAACGTCCACAATTGAATGGTCATTGCCAGAAATGAAGTGGCAGCCGGATCAGACTGGGAAACTTCAGCTTCCATTAGACAATGAAGATGTGAGAATCTGGTACGTCCACAATTCACGGTTTCCTTAGATCCATGAAATTCCGTGTTGAATTTCAGTCAGAAAATGAAAACTCCGGAGCCGCTGTTCAGCAGGCCCGGGTGTAGCTCCCAGAGGCACACTGGTGCTCCTCTAGAATTTGGATAAAAATCGTTTTCACTGGAATAAAGAACCTTGATCAAGCCAGGTGGGTCTTGACCATCGAAATTGCTGCGTTTGCCCGGGATACTGACAAGAACCCACCTGTGCTAGTCCATGGCGTATTCAGCACAGGAATCTGCATCGATTGAGCCAAGACAAAGGAAAGCTCAGGGAAGCAGCACCCGTGTAGAAAAGCATTTGTACTTCAAAGATGAGGCCAATGAGGTGAAAGGACAAAGCCATGGCAAACAATTTTGATCATCGGCAGAATTTCACGGAGCAATATTGCTGGGAGAGAAAAGGCACCACCTGAGGGAGGCACGCTCAACAAAACTACCTAGGGCAGGAGCCAGGTTGCCCCCAGGCACTAGGCGTGTCAGGCCTCAGCATTGTAAGGAGAGTTCCCTGAAGTCCCTGAGTGAAGTTTTCTCCGCTGTCCTACGTCTACGTTCCTAAAATTTACTCTACGGTTTCTGATGATCCTGGCTTATGAACGGCCACCATTCACCGTTCTCCCTACACTCGTGCGTCTCCATCGGCCTTAAAAGAAAGGGAGGACACGCAACTGCTGGCAGGTAAATTCAGCAAAGTTCGTCTCAACACAAAAGAGACAGCTCTGTGGTGACCCGTCTTCCACGGTAAAACATTTCCTAGCCAATAAGGAATCTTCCCATCGCAATGACACTATGAGAGAATTGCCACCGATGGATTTGCCGCTGTGCCTACACATCATCTTGAGGCCATACAGTAGTGAAGCACGGGATCCCAGGCGCTTCACCCTTTACCCTAGACCAGTGAAACACTGTCTCCAAACATGCCCACATGCCTGTATCTATGCCCGTTTAAAGTTAACGCTAAACCGAAATCTTCTTTCTGTCCCACTATTTTGCAGCATTTTAAAGAAGTACACTGGGAAAGATTTTTCTGCAAGGAAGGAACTGCAGGCGGCGTGGCTGAAATGAGAATATCATGCTGCACGAGCTCTTTGCCCTCAGATGTAGAAGTGTCATCAGTGGGCATCATAGAGAAATGGGACTTTAATAAGTGATCATCAACCTCTGTGAATTCCCTTTGTTCTAGACGCCTGAAATAAAGAGTTGTCCTGAGTCACATAAACCTCCACCGAGTGGTCTTTATGTGGCGCGGGAACATGTCGGTATAAGAGAATTCCGAAGAAGGCTGAACGTCCACAATTGAATGGTCATTGCCAGAAATGAAGTGGCAGCCGGACAGACTGGGAAACTTCAGCTTCCATTAGACAATGAAGATGTGAGAATTAGGTACGTCCACAATTCACGGTTTCCTTAGATCCATGAAATTCCGTGTTGAATTTCAGTCATAAAATGAAAACTCCGGAGCCGCTGTTCAGCAGGCCCGGGTGTAGCTCCCAGAGGCACACTGGTGCTCCTCTAGAATTTGGATAAAAATCGTTTTCACTGGAATAAAGAACCTTGATCAAGCCAGGTGGGTCTTGACCATCGAAATTGCTGCGTTTGCCCGGGATACTGACAAGAACCCACCTGTGCTAGTCCATGGCGTATTCAGCACAGGAATCTGCATCGATTGAGCCAAGACAAAGGAAAGCTCAGGGAGGCAGCACCCGTGTAGAAAAGCATTTGTACTTCAAAGATGAGGCCAATGAGGTGAAAGGACAAAGCCACGGCAAACAATTTTGATCATCGGCAGAATTTCACGGAGCAATATTGCTGGGAGAGAAAAGGCACCACCTGAGGGAGGCACGCTCAACAAAACTACCTAGGGCAGGAGCCGGGTTGCCCCCAGGCACTAGGCGTGTCAGGCCTCAGCATTGTAAGGAGAGTTCCCTGAAGTCCCTGAGTGAAGTTTTCTCCGCTGTCCTACGTCTACGTTCCTAAAATTTACTCTACGGTTTCTGATGATCCTGGCTTATGAACGGCCACCATTCACCGTTCTCCTTACACTCGTGCGTCTCCATCGGCCTTAAAAGAAAGGGAGGACACGCAACTGCTGGCAGGTAAATTCAGCAAAGTTTGTCTCAACACAAAAGAGACAGCTCTGTGGTGACCCGTCTTCCACGGTAAAACATTTCCTAGCCAATAAGGAATCTTCCCATCGCAATGACACTATGAGAGAATTGCCACCGATGGATTTGCCGCTGTGCCTACACATCATCTTGAGGCCATACAGTAGTGAAGCACGGGATCCCAGGCGCTTCACCCTTTACCCTAGACCAGTGAAACACTGTCTCCAAACATGCCCACATGCCTGTATCTATGCCCGTTTAAAGTTAACGCTAAACCGAAATCTTCTTTCTGTCCCACTATTTTGCAGCATTTTAAAGAAGTACACTGGGAAAGATTTTTCTGCAAGGAAGGAACTGCAGGCGGCGTGGCTGAAATGAGAATATCATGCTGCACGAGCTCTTTGCCCTCAGATGTAGAAGTGTCATCAGTGGGCATCATAGAGAAATGGGACTTTAATAAGTGATCATCAACCTCTGTGAATTCCCTTTGTTCTAGACGCCTGAAATAAAGAGTTGTCCTGAGTCACATAAACCTCCACCGAGTGGTCTTTATGTGGCGCGGGAACATGCCGGTATAAGAGAATTCCGAAGAAGGCTGAACGTCCACAATTGAATGGTCATTGCCAGAAATGAAGTGGCAGCCGGACAGACTGGGAAACTTCAGCTTCCATTAGACAATGAAGATGTGAGAATCTGGTACGTCCACAATTCACGGTTTCCTTAGATCCATGAAATTCCGTGTTGAATTTCAGTCAGAAAATGAAAACTCCGGAGCCGCTGTTCAGCAGGCCCGGGTGTAGCTCCCAGAGGCACACTGGTGCTCCTCTAGAATTTGGATAAAAATCGTTTTCACTGGAATAAAGAACCTTGATCAAGCCAGGTGGGTCTTGACCATCGAAATTGCTGCGTTTGCCCGGGATACTGAAAAGAACCCACCTGTGCTAGTCCATGGCGTATTCAGCACAGGAATCTGCATCGATTGAGCCAAGACAAAGGAAAGCTCAGGGAGGCAGCACCCGTGTAGAAAAGCATTTGTACTTCAAAGATGAGGCCAATGAGGTGAAAGGACAAAGCCACGGCAAACAATTTTGATCATCGGCAGAATTTCACGGAGCAATATTGCTGGGAGAGAAAAGGCACCACCTGAGGGAGGCACGCTCAACAAAACTACCTAGGGCAGGAGCCGGGTTGCCCCCAGGCACTAGGCGTGTCAGGCCTCAGCATTGTAAGGAGAGTTCCCTGAAGTCCCTGAGTGGTTTTCTCCGCTGTCCTACGTCTACGTTCCTAAAATTTACTCTGCGGTTTCTGATGATCCTGGCTTATGAACGGCCACCATTCACCGTTCTCCTTACACTCGTGCGTCTCCATCGGCCTTAAAAGAAAGGGAGGACACGCAACTGCTGGCAGGTAAATTCAGCAAAGTTTGTCTCAACACAAAAGAGACAGCTCTGTGGTGACCCGTCTTCCACGGTAAAACATTTCCTAGCGAATATGGAATCTTCCCATCGCAATGACACTATGAGAGAATTGCCACCGATGGATTTGCCGCTGTGCCTACACATCATCTTGAGGCCATACAGTAGTGAAGCACGGGAACCCAGGCGCTTCACCCTTTACCCTAGACCAGTGAAACACTGTCTCTAAACATGCCCACATGCCTGTATCTATGCCCGTTTAAAGTTAACGCTAAACCGAAATCTTCTTTCTGTCCCACTATTTTGCAGCATTTTAAAGAAGTACACTGGGAAAGATTTTTCTGCAAGGAAGGAACTGCAGGCGGCGTGGCTGAAATGAGAATATCATGCTGCACGAGCTCTTTGCCCTCAGATGTAGAAGTGTCATCAGTGGGCATCATAGAGAAACGGGACTTTAATAAGTGATCATCAACCTCTGTGAATTCCCTTTGTTCTAGACGCCTGAAATAAAGAGTTGTCCTGAGTCACATAAACCTCCACCGAGTGGTCTTTATGTGGCGCGGGAACATGCCGGTATAAGAGAATTCCGAAGAAGGCTGAACGTCCACAATGAATGGTCATTGCCAGAAATGAAGTGGCAGCCGGATCAGACTGGGAAACTTCAGCTTCCATTAGACAATGAAGATGTGAGAATCTGGTACGTCCACAATTCACGGTTTCCTTAGATCCATGAAATTCCGTGTTGAATTTCAGTCAGAAAATGAAAACTCCGGAGCCGCTGTTCAGCAGGCCCGGGTGTAGCTCCCAGAGGCACACTGGTGCTCCTCTAGAATTTGGATAAAAATCGTTTTCACTGGAATAAAGAACCTTGATCAAGCCAGGTGGGTCTTGACCATCGAAATTGCTGCGTTTGCCCGGTATACTGACAAGAACCCACCTGTGCTAGTCCATGGCGTATTCAGCACAGGAATCTGCATCGATTGAGCCAAGACAAAGGAAAGCTCAGGGAAGCAGCACCCGTGTAGAAAAGCATTTGTACTTCAAAGATGAGGCCAATGAGGTGAAAGGACAAAGCCACGGCAAACAATTTTGATCATCGGCAGAATTTCACGGAGCAATATTGCTGGGAGAGAAAAGGCACCACCTGAGGGAGGCACGCTCAACAAAACTACCTAGGGCAGGAGCCAGGTTGCCCCCAGGCACTAGGCGTGTCAGGCCTCAGCATTGTAAGGAGAGTTCACTGAAGTCCCTGAGTGAAGTTTTCTCCGCTGTCCTACGTCTACGTTCCTAAAATTTACTCTACGGTTTCTGATGATCCTGGCTTATGAACGGCCACCATTCACCGTTCTCCTTACACTCGTGCGTCTCCATCGGCCTTAAAAGAAAGGGAGGACACGCAAGTGCTGGCAGGGAAATTCAGCAAAGTTTGTCTCAACACAAAAGAGACAGCTCTGTGGTGACCCGTCTTCCACGGTAAAACATTTCCTAGCGAATAAGGAATCTTCCCATCGCAATGACACTATGAGAGAATTGCCACCGATGGATTTGCCGCTGTGCCTACACATCATCTTAAGGCCATACAGTAGTGAAGCACGGGAACCCAGGCGCTTCACCCTTTACCCTAGACCAGTGAAACACTGTCTCCAAACATGCCCACATGCCTGTATCTATGCCCGTTTAAAGTTAACGCTAAACCGAAATCTTCTTTCTGTCCCACTATTTTGCAGCATTTTAAAGAAGTACACTGGGAAAGATTTTTCTGCAAGGAAGGAACTGCAGGCGGCGTGGCTGAAATGAGAATATCATGCTGCACGAGCTCTTTGCCCTCAGATGTAGAAGTGTCATCAGTGGGCATCATAGAGAAACGGGACTTTAATAAGTGATCATCAACCTCTGTGAATTCCCTTTGTTCTAGACGCCTGAAATAAAGAGTTGTCCTGAGTCACATAAACCTCCACCGAGTGGTCTTTATGTGGCGCGGGAACATGCCGGTATAAGAGAATTCCGAAGAAGGCTGAACGTCCACAATTGAATGGTCATTGCCAGAAAGGAAGTGGCAGCCGGATCAGACTGGGAAACTTCAGCTTCCATTAGACAATGAAGATGTGAGAATCTGGTACGTCCACAATTCACGGTTTCCTTAGATCCATGAAATTCCGTGTTGAATTTCAGTCAGAAAATGAAAACTCCGGAGCCGCTGTTCAGCAGGCCCGGGTGTAGCTCCCAGAGGCACACTGGTGCTCCTCTAGAATTTGGATAAAAATCGTTTTCACTGGAATAAAGAACCTTGATCAAGCCAGGTGGGTCTTGACCATCGAAATTGCTGCGTTTGCCCGGGATACTGACAAGAACCCACCTGTGCTAGTCCATGGCGTATTCAGCACAGGAATCTGCATCGATTGAGCCAAGACAAAGGAAAGCTCAGGGAAGCAGCACCCGTGTAGAAAAGCATTTGTACTTCAAAGATGAGGCCAATGAGGTGAACGGACAAAGCCACGGCAAACAATTTTGATCATCGGCAGAATTTCACGGAGCAATATTGCTGGGAGAGAAAAGGCACCACCTGAGGGAGGCACGCTCAACAAAACTACCTAGGGCAGGAGCCGGGTTGCCCCCAGGCACTAGGCGTGTCAGGCCTCAGCATTGTAAGAAGAGTTCCCTGAAGTCCCTGAGTGGTTTTCTCCGCTGTCCTACGTCTACGTTCCTAAAATTTACTCTGCGGTTTCTGATGATCCTGGCTTATGAACGGCCACCATTCACCGTTCTCCTTACACTCGTGCGTCTCCATCGGCCTTAAAAGAAAGGGAGGACACGCAACTGCTGGCAGGGAAATTCAGCAAAGTTTGTCTCAACACAAAAGAGACAGCTCTGTGGTGACCCGTCTTCCACGGTAAAACATTTCCTAGCCAATAAGGAATCTTCCCATCGCAATGACACTATGAGAGAATTGCCACCGATGGATTTGCCGCAGTGCCTACACATCATCTTGAGGCCATACAGTAGTGAAGCACGGGAACCCAGGCGCTTCACCCTTTACCCTAGACCAGTGAAACACTGTCTCTAAACATGCCCACATGCCTGTATCTATGCCCGTTCAAAGTTAACGCTAAACCGAAATCTTCTTTCTGTCCCACTATTTTGCAGCATTTTAAAGAAGTACACTGGGAAAGATTTTTCTGCAAGGAAGGAACTGCAGGCGGCGTGGCTGAAATGAGAATATCATGCTGCACGAGCTCTTTGCCCTCAGATGTAGAAGTGTCATCAGTGGGCATCATAGAGAAACGGGACTTTAATAAGTGATCATCAACCTCTGTGAATTCCCTTTGTTCTAGACGCCTGAAATAAAGAGTTGTCCTGAGTCACATAAACCTCCACCGAGTGGTCTTTATGTGGCGCGGGAACATGCCGGTATAGAGAATTCCGAAGAAGGCTGAACGTCCACAATTGAATGGTCAATGCCAGTAATGAAGTGGCAGCCGGATCAGACTGGGAAACTTCAGCTTCCATTAGACAATGAATATGTGAGAATCTGGTACGTCCACAATTCACGGTTTCCTTAGATCCATGAAATTCCGTGTTGAATTTCAGTCAGAAAATGAAAACTCCGGAGCCGCTGTTCAGCAGGCCCGGGTGTAGCTCCCAGAGGCACACTGGTGCTCCTCTAGAATTTGGATAAAAATCGTTTTCACTGGAATAAAGAACCTTGATCAAGCCAGGTGGGTCTTGACCATCGAAATTGCTGCGTTTGCCCGGTATACTGACAAGAACCCACCTGTGCTAGTCCATGGCGTATTCAGCACAGGAATCTGCATCGATTGAGCCAAGACAAAGGAAAGCTCAGGGAAGCAGCACCCGTGTAGAAAAGCATTTGTACTTCAAAGATGAGGCCAATGAGGTGAAAGGACAAAGCCACGGCAAACAATTTTGATCATCGGCAGAATTTCACGGAGCAATATTGCTGGGAGAGAAAAGGCACCACCTGAGGGAGGCACGCTCAACAAAACTACCTAGGGCAGGAGCCAGGTTGCCCCCAGGCACTAGGCGTGTCAGGCCTCAGCATTGTAAGGAGAGTTCACTGAAGTCCCTGAGTGAAGTTTTCTCCGCTGTCCTACGTCTACGTTCCTAAAATTTACTCTACGGTTTCTGATGATCCTGGCTTATGAACGGCCACCATTCACCGTTCTCCTTACACTCGTGCGTCTCCATCGGCCTTAAAAGAAAGGGAGGACACGCAACTGCTGGCAGGTAAATTCAGCAAAGTTTATCTCAACACAAAAGAGACAGCTCTGTGGTGACCTGTCTTCCACGGTAAAACATTTCCTAGCCAATAAGGAATCTTCCCATCGCAATGACACTATGAGAGAATTGCCACCGATGGATTTGCCGCTGTGCCTACACATCATCTTGAGGCCATCAGTAGTGAAGCACGGGAACACAGGCGCTTCACCCTTTACCCTAGACCAGTGAAACACTGTCTCTAAACATGCCCACATGCCTGTATCTATGCCCGTTCAAAGTTAACGCTAAACCGAAATCTTCTTTCTGTCCCACTCACTATTTTGCAGCATTTTAAAGAAGTACACTGGGAAAGATTTTTCTGCAAGGAAGGAACTGCAGGCGGCGTGGCTGAAATGAGAATATCATGCTGCACGAGCTCTTTGCCCTCAGATGTAGAAGTGTCATCAGTGGGCATCATAGAGAAACGGGACTTTAATAAGTGATCATCAACCTCTGTGAATTCCCTTTGTTCTAGACGCCTGAAATAAAGAGTTGTCCTGAGTCACATAAACCTCCACCGAGTGGTCTTTATGTGGCGCGGGAACATGCCGGTATAAGAGAATTCCGAAGAAGGCTGAACGTCCACAATTGAATGGTCATTGCCAGAAAGGAAGTGGCAGCCGGATCAGACTGGGAAACTTCAGCTTCCATTAGACAATGAAGATGTGAGAATCTGGTACGTCCACAATTCACGGTTTCCTTAGATCCATGAAATTCCGTGTTGAATTTCAGTCAGAAAATGAAAACTCCGGAGCCGCTGTTCAGCAGGCCCGGGTGTAGCTCCCAGAGGCACACTGGTGCTCCTCTAGAATTTGGATAAAAATCGTTTTCACTGGAATAAAGAACCTTGATCAAGCCAGGTGGGTCTTGACCATCGAAATTGCTGCGTTTGCCCGAGATACTGACAAGAACCCACCTGTGCTAGTCCATGGCGTATTCAGCACAGGAATCTGCATCGATTGAGCCAAGACAAAGGAAAGCTCAGGGAGGCAACACCCGTGTAGAAAAGCATTTGTACTTCAAAGATGAGGCCAATGAGGTGAAAGGACAAAGCCACGGCAAACAATTTTGATCATCGGCAGAATTTCACGGAGCAATATTGCTGGGAGAGAAAAGGCACCACCTGAGGGAGGCACGCTCAACAAAACTACCTAGGGCAGGAGCCGGGTTGCCCCCAGGCACTAGGCGTGTCAGGCCTCAGCATTGTAAGAAGAGTTCCCTGAAGTCCCTGAGTGGTTTTCTCCGCTGTCCTACGTCTACGTTCCTAAAATTTACTCTGAGGTTTCTGATGATCCTGGCTTATGAACGGCCACCATTCACCGTTCTCCTTACACTCGTGTGTCTCCATCGGCCTTAAAAGAAAGGGAGGACACGCAACTGCTGGCAGGGAAATTCAGCAAAGTTTGTCTCAACACAAAAGAGACAGCTCTGTGGTGACCCGTCTTCCACGGTAAAACATTTCCTAGCCAATAAGGAATCTTCCCATCGCAATGACACTATGAGAGAATTGCCACCGATGGATTTGCCGCTGTGCCTACACATCATCTTGAGGCCATACAGTAGTGAAGCACGGGAACCCAGGCGCTTCACCCTTTACCCTAGACCAGTGAAACACTGTCTCTAAACATGCCCACATGCCAGTATCTATGCCCGTTCAAAGTTAACGCTAAACCGAAATCTTCTTTCTGTCCCACTATTTTGCAGCATTTTAAAGAAGTACACTGGGAAAGATTTTTCTGCAAGGAAGGAACTGCAGGCGGCGTGGCTGAAATGAGAATATCATGCTGCACGAGCTCTTTGCCCTCAGATGTAGAAGTGTCATCAGTGGGCATCATAGAGAAACGGGACTTTAATAAGTGATCATCAACCTCTGTGAATTCCCTTTGTTCTAGACGCCTGAAATAAAGAGTTGTCCTGAGTCACATAAACCTCCACCGAGTGGTCTTTATGTGGCGCGGGAACATGCCTGTATAGAGAATTCCGAAGAAGGCTGAACGTCCACAATTGAATGGTCATTGCCAGAAAGGAAGTGGCAGCCGGATCAGACTGGGAAACTTCAGCTTCCATTAGACAATGAAGATGTGAGAATCTGGTACGTCCACAATTCACGGTTTCCTTAGATCCATGAAATTCCGTGTTGAATTTCAGTCAGAAAATGAAAACTCCGGAGCCGCTGTTCAGCAGGCCCGGGTGTAGCTCCCAGAGGCACACTGGTGCTCCTCTAGAATTTGGATAAAAATCGTTTTCACTGGAATAAAGAACCTTGATCAAGCCAGGTGGGTCTTGACCATCGAAATTGCTGCGTTTGCCCGGTATACTGACAAGAACCCACCTGTGCTAGTCCATGGCGTATTCAGCACAGGAATCTGCATCGATTGAGCCAAGACAAAGGAAAGCTCAGGGAGGCAGCACCCGTGTAGAAAAGCATTTGTGCTTCAAAGATGAGGCCAATGAGGTGAAAGGACAAAGCCACGGCAAACAGTTTTGATCATCCGCAGAATTTCACGGAGCAATATTGCTGGGAGAGAAAAGGCACCACCTGAGGGAGGCACGCTCAACAAAACTACCTAGGGCAGGAGCCGGGTTGCCCCCAGGCACTAGGCGTGTCAGGCCTCAGCATTGTAAGGAGAGTTCACTGAAGTCCCTGAGTGATGTTTTCTCCGCTGTCCTACGTCTACGTTCCTAAAATTTACTCTGCGGTTTCTGATGATCCTGGCTTATGAACGGCCACCATTCACCGTTCTCCTTTCACTCGTGCGTCTCCATCGGCCTTAAAAGAAAGGGAGGACACGCAACTGCTGGCAGGTAAATTCAGCAAAGTTTGTCTCAACACAAAAGAGACAGCTCTGTGGTGACCCGTCTTCCACGGTAAAACATTTCCTAGCCAATAAGGAATCTTCCCATCGCAATGACACTATGAGAGAATTGCCACCGATGGATTTGCCGCTGTGCCTACACATCATCTTGAGGCCATACAGTAGTGAAGCACGGGAACCCAGGCGCTTCACCCTTTACCCTAGACCAGTGAAACACTGTCTCTAAACATGCCCACATGCCTGTATCTATGCCCGTTCAAAGTTAACGCTAAACCGAAATCTTCTTTCTGTCCCACTATTTTGCAGCATTTTAAAGAAGTACACTGGGAAAGATTTTTCTGCAAGGAAGGAACTGCAGGCGGCGTGGCTGAAATGAGAATATCATGCTGCACGAGCTCTTTGCCCTCAGATGTAGAAGTGTCATCAGTGGGCATCATAGAGAAACGGGACTTTACTAAGTGATCATCAACCTCTGTGAATTCCCTTTGTTCTAGACGCCTGAAATAAAGAGTTGTTCTGAGTCACATAAACCTCCACCGAGTGGTCTTTATGTGGCATGGGAACATGCCGGTATAAGAGAATTCCGAAGAAGGCTGAACGTCCACAATTGAATGGTCATTGCCAGAAATGAAGTGGCAGCCGGATCAGACTGGGAAACTTCAGCTTCCATTAGACAATGAAGATGTGAGAATCTGGTACGTCCACAATTCACGGTTTCCTTAGATCCATGAAATTCCGTGTTGAATTTCAGTCAGAAAATGAAAACTCCGGAGCCGCTGTTCAGCAGGCCCGGGTGAAGCTCCCAGAGGCACACTGGTGCTCCTCTAGAATTTGGATAAAAATCGTTTTCACTGGAATAAAGAACCTTGATCAAGCCAGGTGGGTCTTGACCATCGAAATTGCTGCGTTTGCCCGGTATACTGACAAGAACCCACCTGTGCTAGTCCATGGCGTATTCAGCACAGGAATCTGCATCGATTGAGCCAAGACAAAGGAAAGCTCAGGGAAGCAGCACCCGTGTAGAAAAGCATTTGTACTTCAAAGATGAGGCCAATGAGGTGAAAGGACAAAGCCACGGCAAACAATTTTGATCATCGGCAGAATTTCACGGAGCAATATTGCTGGGAGAAAAAAGGCACCACCTGAGGGAGGCACGCTCAACAAAACTACCTAGGGCAGGAGCCAGGTTGCCCCCAGGCACTAGGCGTGTCAGGCCTCAGCATTGTAAGGAGAGTTCACTGAAGTCCCTGAGTGATGTTTTCTCCGCTGTCCTACGTCTACGTTCCTAAAATTTACTCTGCGGTTTCTGATGATCCTGGCTTATGAACGGCCACCATTCACCGTTCTCCTTTCACTCGTGCGTCTCCATCGGCCTTAAAAGAAAGGGAGGACACGCAACTGCTGGCAGGTAAATTCAGCAAAGTTTGTCTCAACACAAAAGAGACAGCTCTGTGGTGACCCGTCTTCCACGGTAAAACATTTCCTAGCCAATAAGGAATCTTCCCATCGCAATGACACTATGAGAGAATTGCCACCGATGGATTTGCCGCTGTGCCTACACATCATCTTGAGGCCATACAGTAGTGAAGCACGGGAACCCAGGCGCTTCACCCTTTACCCTAGACCAGTGAAACACTGTCTCTAAACATGCCCACATGCCTGTATCTATGCCCGTTCAAAGTTAACGCTAAACCGAAATCTTCTTTCTGTCCCACTATTTTGCAGCATTTTAAAGAAGTACACTGGGAAAGATTTTTCTGCAAGGAAGGAACTGCAGGCGGCGTGGCTGAAATGAGAATATCATGCTGCACGAGCTCTTTGCCCTCAGATGTAGAAGTGTCATCAGTGGGCATCATAGAGAAACGGGACTTTACTAAGTGATCATCAACCTCTGTGAATTCCCTTTGTTCTAGACGCCTGAAATAAAGAGTTGTTCTGAGTCACATAAACCTCCACCGAGTGGTCTTTATGTGGCACGGGAACATGCCGGTATAAGAGAATTCCGAAGAAGGCTGAACGTCCACAATTGAATGGTCATTGCCAGAAATGAAGTGGCAGCCGGATCAGACTGGGAAACTTCAGCTTCCATTAGACAATGAAGATGTGAGAATCTGGTACGTCCACAATTCACGGTTTCCTTAGATCCATGAAATTCCGTGTTGAATTTCAGTCAGAAAATGAAAACTCCGGAGCCGCTGTTCAGCAGGCCCGGGTGTAGCTCCCAGAGGCACACTGGTGCTCCTCTAGAATTTGGATAAAAATCGTTTTCACTGGAATAAAGAACCTTGATCAAGCCAGGTGGGTCTTGACCATCGAAATTGCTGCGTTTGCCCGGGATACTGACAAGAACCCACCTGTGCTAGTCCATGGCGTATTCAGCACAGGAATCTGCATCGATTGAGCCAAGACAAAGGAAAGCTCAGGGAAGCAGCACCCGTGTAGAAAAGCATTTGTACTTCAAAGATGAGGCCAATGAGGTGAAAGGACAAAGCCACGGCAAACAATTTTGATCATCGGCAGAATTTCACGGAGCAATATTGCTGGGAGAAAAAAGGCACCACCTGAGGGAGGCACGCTCAACAAAACTACCTAGGGCAGGAGCCAGGTTGCCCCCAGGCACTAGGCGTGTCAGGCCTCAGCATTGTAAGGAGAGTTCACTGAAGTCCCTGAGTGAAGTTTTCTCCACTGTCCTACGTCTACGTTCCTAAAATTTACTCTACGGTTTCTGATGATCCTGGCTTATGAACGGCCACCATTCACCGTTCTCCTTACACTCGTGCGTCTCCATCGGCCTTAAAAGAAAGGGAGGACACGCAACTGCTGGCAGGTAAATTCAGCAAAGTTTGTCTCAACACAAAAGAGACAGCTCTGTGGTGACCCGTCTTCCACGGTAAAACATTTCCTAGCCAATAAGGAATCTTCCCATCGCAATGACACTATGAGAGAATTGCCACCGATGGATTTGCCGCTGTGCCTACACATCATCTTGAGGCCATACAGTAGTGAAGCACGGGAACCCAGGCGCTTCACCCTTTACCCTAGACCAGTGAAACACTGTCTCTAAACATGCCCACATGCCTGTATCTATGCCCGTTCAAAGTTAACGCTAAACCGAAATCTTCTTTCTGTCCCACTCACTATTTTGCAGCATTTTAAAAAAGTACACTGGGAAAGATTTTTCTGCAAGGAAGGAACTGCAGGCGGCGTGGCTGAAATGAGAATATCATGCTGCACGAGCCCTTTGCCCTCAGATGTAGAAGTGTCATCAGTGGGCATCATAGAGAAACGGGACTTTAATAAGTGATCATCAACCTCTGTGAATTCCCTTTGTTCTAGACGCCTGAAATAAAGAGTTGTCCTGAGTCACATAAACCTCCACCGAGTGGTCTTTATGTGGCGCGGGAACATGCCGGTATAAGAGAATTCCGAAGAAGGCTGAACGTCCACAATTGAATGGTCATTGCCAGAAATGAAGTGGCAGCCGGATCAGACTGGGAAACTTCAGCTTCCATTAGACAATGAAGATGTGAGAATCTGGTACGTCCACAATTCACGGTTTCCTTAGATCCATGAAATTCCGTGTTGAATTTCAGTCAGAAAATGAAAACTCCGGAACCGCTGTTCAGCAGGCCCGGGTGTAGCTCCCAGAGGCACACTGGTGCTCCTCTAGAATTTGGATAAAAATCGTTTTCACTGGAATAAAGAACCTTGATCAAGCCAGGTGGGTCTTGACCATCGAAATTGCTGCGTTTGCCCGGGATACTGACAAGAACCCACCTGTGCTAGTCCATGGCGTATTCAGCACAGGAATCTGCATCGATTGAGCCAAGACAAAGGAAAGCTCAGGGAGGCAGCACCCATGTAGAAAAGCATTTGTACTTCAAAGATGAGGCCAATGAGGTGAAAGGACAAAGCCACGGCAAACAATTTTGATCATCGGCAGAATTTCACGGAGCAATATTGCTGGGAGAGAAAAGGCACCACCTGAGGGAGGCACGCTCAACAAAACTACCTAGGGCAGGAGCCGGGTTGCCCCCAGGCACTAGGCGTGTCAGGCCTCAGCATTGTAAGAAGAGTTCCCTGAAGTCCCTGAGTGGTTTTCTCCGCTGTCCTACGTCTACGTTCCTAAAATTTACTCTGCGGTTTCTGATGATCCTGGCTTATGAACGGCCACCATTCACCGTTCTCCTTACACTCGTGCGTCTCCTTCGGCCTTAAAAGAAAGGGAGGACACGCAACTGCTGGCAGGTAAATTCAGCAAAGTTTGTCTCAACACAAAAGAGACAGCTCTGTGGTGACCCGTCTTCCACGGTAAAACATTTCCTAGCCAATAAGGAATCTTCCCATCGCAATGACACTATGAGAGAATTGCCACCGATGGATTTGCCGCTGTGCCTACACATCATCTTGAGGCCATACAGTAGTGAAGCACGGGAACCCAGGCGCTTCACCCTTTACCCTAGACCAGTGAAACACTGTCTCTAAACATGCCCACATGCCTGTATCTATGCCCGTTCAAAGTTAACGCTAAACCGAAATCTTCTTTCTGTCCCACTATTTTGCAGCATTTTAAAGAAGGACACTGGGAAAGATTTTTCTGCAAGGAAGGAACTTCAGGCGGCGTGGCTGAAATGAGAATATCATGCTGCACGAGCTCTTTGCCCTCAGATGTAGAAGTGTCATCAGTGGGCATCATAGAGAAACGGGACTTTAATAAGTGATCATCAACCTCTGTGAATTCCCTTTGTTCTAGACGCCTGAAATAAAGAGTTGTTCTGAGTCACATAAACCTCCACCGAGTGGTCTTTATGTGGCGCGGGAACATGCCGGTATAAGAGAATTCCGAAGAAGGCTGAACGTCCACAATTGAATGGTCATTGCCAGAAAGGAAGTGGCAGCCGGATCAGACTGGGAAACTTCAGCTTCCATTAGACAATGAAGATGTGAGAATCTGGTACGTCCACAATTCACGGTTTCCTTAGATCCATGAAATTCCGTGTTGAATTTCAGTCAGAAAATGAAAACTCCGGAGCCGCTGTTCAGCAGGCCCGGGTGTAGCTCCCAGAGGCACACTGGTGCTCCTCTAGAATTTGGATAAAAATCGTTTTCACTGGAATAAAGAACCTTGATCAAGCCAGGTGGGTCTTGACCATCGAAATTGCTGCGTTTGCCCGGTATACTGACAAGAACCCACCTGTGCTAGTCCATGGCGTATTCAGCACAGGAATCTGCATCGATTGAGCCAAGACAAAGGAAAGCTCAGGGAAGCAGCACCCGTGTAGAAAAGCATTTGTACTTCAAAGATGAGGCCAATGAGGTGAAAGGACAAAGCCACGGCAAACAATTTTGATCATCGGCAGAATTTCACGGAGCAATATTGCTGGGAGAAAAAAGGCACCACCTGAGGGAGGCACGCTCAACAAAACTACCTAGGGCAGGAGCCAGGTTGCCCCCAGGCACTAGGCGTGTCAGGCCTCAGCATTGTAAGGAGAGTTCACTGAAGTCCCTGAGTGAAGTTTTCTCCGCTGTCCTACGTCTACGTTCCTAAAATTTACTCTACGGTTTCTGATGATCCTGGCTTATGAACGGCCACCATTCACCGTTCTCCTTACACTCGTGCGTCTCCATCGGCCTTAAAAGAAAGGGAGGACACGCAACTGCTGGCAGGTAAATTCAGCAAAGTTTATCTCAACACAAAAGAGACAGCTCTGTGGTGACCCGTCTTCCACGGTAAAACATTTCCTAGCCAATAAGGAATCTTCCCATCGCAATGACACTATGAGAGAATTGCCACCGATGGATTTGCCGCTGTGCCTACACATCATCTGGAGGCCATACAGTAGTGAAGCACGGGAACCCAGGCGCTTCACCCTTTACCCTAGACCAGTGAAACACTGTCTCTAAACATGCCCACATGCCTGTATCTATGCCCGTTCAAAGTTAACGCTAAACCGAAATCTTCTTTCTGTCCCACTCACTATTTTGCAGCATTTTAAAGAAGTACACTGGGAAAGATTTTTCTGCAAGGAAGGAACTGCAGGCGGCGTGGCTGAAATGAGAATATCATGCTGCACGAGCTCTTTGCCCTCAGATGTAGAAGTGTCATCAGTGGGCATCATAGAGAAACGGGACTTTAATAAGTGATCATCAACCTCTGTGAATTCCCTTTGTTCTAGAAGCCTGAAATAAAGAGTTGTCCTGAGTCACATAAACCTCCACCGAGTGGTCTTTATGTGGCGCAGGAACATGCCGGTATAAGAGAATTCCGAAGAAGGCTGAACGTCCACAATTGAATGGTCATTGCCAGAAAGGAAGTGGCAGCCGGATCAGACTGGGAAACTTCAGCTTCCATTAGACAATGAAGATGTGAGAATCTGGTACGTCCACAATTCACGGTTTCCTTAGATCCATGAAATTCCGTGTTGAATTTCAGTCAGAAAATGAAAACTCCGGAGCCGCTGTTCAGCAGGCCCGGGTGTAGCTCCCAGAGGCACACTGGTGCTCCTCTAGAATTTGGATAAAAATCGTTTTCACTGGAATAAAGAACCTTGATCAAGCCAGGTGGGTCTTGACCATCGAAATTGCTGCGTTTGCCCGGGATACTGACAAGAACCCACCTGTGCTAGTCCATGGCGTATTCAGCACAGGAATCTGCATAGATTGAGCCAAGACAAAGGAAAGCTCAGGGAGGCAGCACCCGTGTAGAAAAGCATTTGTACTTCAAAGATGAGGCCAATGAGGTGAAAGGACAAAGCCACGGCAAACAATTTTGATCATCCGCAGAATTTCACGGAGCAATATTGCTGGGAGAGAAAAGGCACCACCTGAGGGAGGCACGCTCAACAAAACTACCTAGGGCAGGAGCCGGGTTGCCCCCAGGCACTAGGCGTGTCAGGCCTCAGCATTGTAAGAAGAGTTCCCTGAAGTCCCTGAGTGGTTTTCTCCGCTGTCCTACGTCTACGTTCCTAAAATTTACTCTGCGGTTTCTGATGATCCTGGCTTATGAACGGCCACCATTCACCGTTCTCCTTACACTCGTGCGTCTCCATCGGCCTTAAAAGAAAGGGAGGACACGCAACTGCTGGCAGGGAAATTCAGCAAAGTTTGTCTCAACACAAAAGAGACAGCTCTGTGGTGACCCGTCTTCCACGGTAAAACATTTCCTAGCGAATAAGGAATCTTCCTATCGCAATGACACTATGAGAGAATTGCCACCGATGGATTTGCCGCTGTGCCTACACATCATCTTGAGGCCATACAGTAGTGAAGCACGGGATCCCAGGCGCTTCACCCTTTACCCTAGACCAGTGAAACACTGTCTCCAAACATGCCCACATGCCTGTATCTATGCCCGTTTAAAGTTAACGCTAAACTGAAATCTTCTTTCTGTCCCACTATTTTGCAGCATTTTAAAGAAGTACACTGGGAAAGATTTTTCTGCAAGGAAGGAACTGCAGGCGGCGTGGCTGAAATGAGAATATCATGCTGCACGAGCTCTTTGCCCTCAGATGTAGAAGTGTCATCAGTGGGCATCATAGAGAAACGGGACTTTAATAAGTGATCATCAACCTCTGTGAATTCCCTTTGTTCTAGACGCCTGAAATAAAGAGTTGTCCTGAGTCACATAAACCTCCACCGAGTGGTCTTTATGTGGCGCGGGAACATGCCGGTATAAGAGAATTCCGAAGAAGGCTGAACGTCCACAATTGAATGATCATTGCCAGAAATGAAGTGGCAGCCGGATCAGACTGGGAAACTTCAGCTTCCATTAGACAATGAAGATGTGAGAATCTGGTACGTCCACAATTCACGGTTTCCTTAGATCCATGAAATTCCGTGTTGAATTTCAGTCAGAAAATGAAAACTCCGGAGCCGCTGTTCAGCAGGCCCGGGTGTAGCTCCCAGAGGCACACTGGTGCTCCTCTAGAATTTGGATAAAAATCGTTTTCACTGGAATAAAGAACCTTGATCAAGCCAGGTGGGTCTTGACCATCGAAATTGCTGCGTTTGCCCGGGATACTGACAAGAACCCACCTGTGCTAGTCCATGGCGTATTCAGCACAGGAATCTGCATCGATTGAGCCAAGACAAAGGAAAGCTCAGGGAAGCAGCACCCGTGTAGAAAAGCATTTGTACTTCAAAGATGAGGCCAATGAGGTGAAAGGACAAAGCCACGGCAAACAATTTTGATCATCGGCAGAATTTCACGGAGCAATATTGCTGGGAGAAAAAAGGCACCACCTGAGGGAAGCACGCTCAACAAAACTACCTAGGGCAGGAGCCAGGTTGCCCCCAGGCACTAGGCGTGTCAGGCCTCAGCATTGTAAGGAGAGTTCACTGAAGTCCCTGAGTGAAGTTTTCTCCGCTGTCCTACGTCTACGTTCCTAAAATTTACTCTACGGTTTCTGATGATCCTGGCTTATGAACGGCCACCATTCACCGTTCTCCTTACACTCGTGCGTCTCCATCGGCCTTAAAAGAAAGGGAGGACACGCAACTGCTGGCAGGTAAATTCAGCAAAGTTTGTCTCAAAACAAAAGAGACAGCTCTGTGGTGACCCGTCTTCCATGGTAAAACATTTCCTAGCCAATAAGGAATCTTCCCATCGCAATGACACTATGAGAGAATTGCCACCGATGGATTTGCCGCTGTGCCTACACATCATCTTGAGGCCATACAGTAGTGAAGCACGGGAACCCAGGCGCTTCACCCTTTACCCTAGACCAGTGAAACACTGTCTCTAAACATGCCCACATGCCTGTATCTATGCCCGTTCAAAGTTAACGCTAAACCGAAATCTTCTTTCTGTCCCACTCACTATTTTGCAGCATTTTAAAGAAGTACACTGGGAAAGATTTTTCTGCAAGGAAGGAACTTCAGGCGGCGTGGCTGAAATGAGAATATCATGCTGCACGAGCTCTTTGCCCTCAGATGTAGAAGTGTCATCAGTGGGCATCATAGAGAAACGGGACTTTAATAAGTGATCATCAACCTCTGTGAATTCCCTTTGTTCTAGACGCCTGAAATAAAGAGTTGTCCTGAGTCACATAAACCTCCACCGAGTGGTCTTTATGTGGCGCGGGAACATGCCGGTATAAGAGAATTCCGAAGAAGGCTGAACGTCCACAATTGAATGGTCATTGCCAGAAATGAAGTGGCAGCCGGATCAGACTGGGAAACTTCAGCTTCCATTAGACAATGAAGATGTGAGAATCTGGTACGTCCACAATTCACGGTTTCCTTAGATCCATGAAATTCCGTGTTGAATTTCAGTCAGAAAATGAAAACTCCGGAGCCGCTGTTCAGCAGGCCCGGGTGTAGCTCCCAGAGGCACACTGGTGCTCCTCTAGAATTTGGATAAAAATCGTTTTCACTGGAATAAAGAACCTTGATCAAGCCAGGTGGGTCTTGACCATCGAAATTGCTGCGTTTGCCCGGGATACTGACAAGAACCCACCTGTGCTAGTCCATGGCGTATTCAGCACAGGAATCTGCATCGATTGAGCCAAGACAAAGGAAAGCTCAGGGAGGCAGCACCCGTGTAGAAAAGCATTTGTACTTCAAAGATGAGGCCAATGAGGTGAAAGGACAAAGCCACGGCAAACAGTTTTGATCATCCGCAGAATTTCACGGAGCAATATTGCTGGGAGAGAAAAGGCACCACCTGAGGGAGGCACGCTCAACAAAACTACCTAGGGCAGGAGCTGGGTTGCCCCCAGGAACTAGGCGTGTCAGGCCTCAGCATTGTAAGGAGAGTTCACTGAAGTCCCTGAGTGAAGTTTTCTCCGCTGTCCTACGTCTACGTTCCTAAAATTTACTCTGCAGTTTCTGATGATCCTGGCTTATGAACGGCCACCATTCACCGTTCTCCTTACACTCGTGCGTCTCCATCGGCCTTAAAAGAAAGGGAGGACACGCAACTGCTGGCAGGTAAATTCAGCAAAGTTTGTCTCAACACAAAAGAGACAGCTCTGTGGTGACCCGTCTTCAACGGTAAAACATTTCCTAGCCAATAAGGAATCTTCCCATCGCAATGACACTATGAGAGAATTGCCACCGATGGATTTGCCGCTGTGCCTACACATCAACTTGAGGCCATACAGTAGTGAAGCACGGGAACCCAGGCGCTTCACCCTTTACCCTAGACCAGTGAAACACTGTCTCTAAACATGCCCACATGCCTGTATCTATGCCCGTTCAAAGTTAACGCTAAACCGAAATCTTCTTTCTGTCCCACTATTTTGCAGCATTTTAAAGAAGTACACTGGGAAAGATTTTTCTGCAAGGAAGGAACTGCAGGCGGCGTGGCTGAAATGAGAATATCATGCTGCACGAGCTCTTTGCCCTCAGATGTAGAAGTGTCATCAGTGGGCATCATAGAGAAACGGGACTTTAATAAGTGATCATCAACCTCTGTGAATTCCCTTTGTTCTAGACGCCTGAAATAAAGAGTTGTCCTGAGTCACATAAACCTCCACCGAGTGGTCTTTATGTGGCGCTGGAACATGCCGGTATAAGAGAATTCCGAAGAAGGCTGAACGTCCACAATTGAATGGTCATTGCCAGAAAGGAAGTGGCAGCCGGATCAGACTGGGAAACTTCAGCTTCCATTAGACAATGAAGATGTGAGAATCTGGTACGTCCACAATTCACGGTTTCCTTCGATCCATGAAATTCCGTGTTGAATTTCAGTCAGAAAATGAAAACTCCGGAGCCGCTGTTCAGCAGGCCCGGGTGTAGCTCCCAGAGGCACACTGGTGCTCCTCTAGAATTTGGATAAAAATCGTTTTCACTGGAATAAAGAACCTTGATCAAGCCAGGTGGGTCTTGACCATCGAAATTGCTGCGTTTGCCCGGTATACTGACAAGAACCCACCTGTGCTAGTCCATGGCGTATTCAGCACAGGAATCTGCATCGATTGAGCCAAGACAAAGGAAAGCTCAGGGAGGCAGCACCCGTGTAGAAAAGCATTTGTACTTCAAAGATGAGGCCAATGAGGTGAAAGGACAAAGCCACGGCAAACAATTTTGATCATCGGCAGAATTTCACGGAGCAATATTGCTGGGAGAGAAAAGGCACCACCTGAGGGAGGCACGCTCAACAAAACTACCTAGGGCAGGAGCCGGGTTGCCCCCAGGCACTAGGCGTGTCAGGCTTCAGCATTGTAAGAAGAGTTCCCTGAAGTCCCTGAGTGGTTTTCTCCGCTGTCCTACGTCTACGTTCCTAAAATTTACTCTACGGTTTCTGATGATCCTGGCTTATGAACGGCCACCATTCACCGTTCTCCTTACACTCGTGCGTCTCCATCGGCCTTAAAAGAAAGGGAGGACACGCAACTGCTGGCAGGTAAATTCAGCAAAGTTTGTCTCAACACAAAAGAGACAGCTCTGTGGTGACCCGTCTTCCACGGTAAAACATTTCCTAGCGAATAAGGAATCTTCCCATCGCAATGACACTATGAGAGAATTGCCACCGATGGATTTGCCGCTGTGCCTACACATCATCTGGAGGCCATACAGTAGTGAAGCACGGGAACGCAGGCGCTTCACCCTTTACCCTAGACCAGTGAAACACTGTCTCTAAACATGCCCACATGCCTGTATCTATGCCCGTTCAAAGTTAACGCTAAACCGAAATCTTTCTGTCCCACTATTTTGCAGCATTTTAAAGAAGTACACTGGGAAAGATTTTTCTGCAAGGAAGGAACTGCAGGCGGCGTGGCTGAAATGAGAATATCATGCTGCACGAGCTCTTTGCCCTCAGATGTAGAAGTGTCATCAGTGGGCATCATAGAGAAACGGGACTTTAATAAGTGATCATCAACCTCTGTGAATTCCCTTTGTTCTAGACGCCTGAAATAAAGAGTTGTCCTGAGTCACATAAACCTCCACCGAGTGGTCTTTATGTGGCGCGGGAACATGCCATTATAAGAGAATTCCGAAGAAGGCTGAACGTCCACAATTGAATGGTCATTGCCAGAAATGAAGTGGCAGCCGGATCAGACTGGGAAACTTCAGCTTCCATTAGACAATGAAGATGTGAGAATCTGGTACGTCCACAATTCACGGTTTCCTTAGATCCATGAAATTCCGTGTTGAATTTCAGTCAGAAAATGAAAACTCCGGAGCCGCTGTTCAGCAGGCCCGGGTGTAGCTCCCAGAGGCACACTGGTGCTCCTCTAGAATTTGGATAAAAATCGTTTTCACTGGAATAAAGAACCTTGATCAAGCCAGGTGGGTCTTGACCATCGAAATTGCTGCGTTTGCCCGGGATACTGACAAGAACCCACCTGTGCTAGTCCATGGCGTATTCAGCACAGGAATCTGCATCGATTGAGCCAAGA
This sequence comes from Tenrec ecaudatus, assembly GCF_050624435.1. Lineage (NCBI taxonomy): Eukaryota > Metazoa > Chordata > Mammalia > Afrosoricida > Tenrecidae > Tenrec > Tenrec ecaudatus. Next base: position 24,614,692 of record NC_134538.1, on the reverse strand, counting down.
CAAAGGAAAGCTCAGGGAAGCAGCACCCGTGTAGAAAAGCATTTGTACTTCAAAGATGAGGCCAATGAGGTGAAAGGACAAAGCCACGGCAAACAATTTTGATCATCGGCAGAATTTCACGGAGCAATATTGCTGGGAGAAAAAAGGCACCACCTGAGGGAGGCACGCTCAACAAAACTACCTAGGGCAGGAGCCAGGTTGCCCCCAGGCACTAGGCGTGTCAGGCCTCAGCATTGTAAGGAGAGTTCACTGAAGTCCCTGAGTGAAGTTTTCTCCGCTGTCCTACGTCTACGTTCCTAAAATTTACTCTACGGTTTCTGATGATCCTGGATTATGAACGGCCACCATTCACCGTTCTCCTTACACTCGTGCGTCTCCATCGGCCTTAAAAGAAAGGGAGGACACGCAACTGCTGGCAGGTAAATTCAGCAAAGTTTGTCTCAAAACAAAAGAGACAGCTCTGTGGTGACCCGTCTTCCACGGTAAAACATTTCCTAGCCAATAAGGAATCTTCCCATCGCAATGACACTATGAGAGAATTGCCACCGATGGATTTGCCGCTGTGCCTACACATCATCTTGAGGCCATACAGTAGTGAAGCACGGGAACCCAGGCGCTTCACCCTTTACCCTAGACCAGTGAAACACTGTCTCTAAACATGCCCACATGCCTGTATCTATGCCCGTTCAAAGTTAATGCTAAACCGAAATCTTCTTTCTGTCCCACTATTTTGCAGCATTTTAAAGTACACTGGGAAAGATTTTTCTGCAAGGAAGGAACTGCAGGCGGCGTGGCTGAAATGAGAATATCATGCTGCACGAGCTCTTTGCCCTCAGATGTAGAAGTGTCATCAGTGGGCATCATAGAGAAACGGGACTTTAATAAGTGATCATCAACCTCTGTGAATTCCCTTTGTTCTAGACGCCTGAAATAAAGAGTTGTCCTGAGTCACATAAACCTCCACCGAGTGGTCTTTATGTGGCGCGGGAACATGCCGGTATAAGAGAATTCCGAAGAAGGCTGAACGTCCACAATTGAATGCTCATTGCCAGAAAGGAAGTGGCAGCCGGATCAGACTGGGAAACTTCAGCTTCCATTAGACAATGAAGATGTGAGAATCTGGTACGTCCACAATTCACGGTTTCCTTAGATCCATGAAATTCCGTGTTGAATTTCAGTCAGAAAATGAAAACTCCGGAGCCGCTGTTCAGCAGGCCCGGGTGTAGCTCCCAGAGGCACACTGGTGCTCCTCTAGAATTTGGATAAAAATCGTTTTCACTGGAATAAAGAACCTTGATCAAGCCAGGTGGGTCTTGACCATCGAAATTGCTGCGTTTGCCCGGTATACTGACAAGAACCCACCTGTGCTAGTCCATGGCGTATTCAGCACAGGAATCTGCATCGATTGAGCCAAGACAAAGGAAAGCTCAGGGAGGCAGCACCCGTGTAGAAAAGCATTTGTACTTCAAAGATGAGGCCAATGAGGTGAAAGGACAAAGCCACGGCAAACAATTTTGATCATCGGCAGAATTTCACGGAGCAATATTGCTGGGAGAGAAAAGGCACCAGCTGAGGGAGGCACGCTCAACAAAACTACCTAGGGCAGGAGCCGGGTTGCCCCCAGGCACTAGGCGTGTCAGGCCTCAGCATTGTAAGGAGAGTTCCCTGAAGTCCCTGAGTGGTTTTCTCCGCTGTCCTACGTCTACGTTCCTAAAATTTACTCTGCGGTTTCTGATGATCCTGGCTTATGAACGGCCACCATTCACCATTCTCCTTACACTCGTGCGTCTCCATCGGCCTTAAAAGAAAGGGAGGACACGCAACTGCTGGCAGGTAAATTCAGCAAAGTTTGTCTCAACACAAAAGAGACAGCTCTGTGGTGACCCGTCTTCCACGGTAAAACATTTCCTAGCGAATAAGGAATCTTCCCATCGCAATGACACTATGAGAGAATTGCCACCGATGGATTTGCCGCTGTGCCTACACATCATCTTGAGGCCATACAGTAGTGAAGCACGGGATCCCAGGCGCTTCACCCTTTACCCTAGACCAGTGAAACACTGTCTCTAAACATGCCCACATGCCTGTATCTATGCCCGTTTAAAGTTAACGCTAAACCGAAATCTTTCTGTCCCACTATTTTGCAGCATTTTAAAGAAGTACACTGGGAAAGATTTTTCTGCAAGGAAGGAACTGCAGGCGGCGTGGCTGAAATGAGAATATCATGCTGCACGAGCTCTTTGCCCTCAGATGTAGAAGTGTCATCAGTGGGCATCATAGAGAAACGGGACTTTAATAAGTGATCATCAACCTCTGTGAATTCCCTTTGTTCTAGACGCCTGAAATAAAGAGTTGTCCTGAGTCACATAAACCTCCACCGAGTGGTCTTTATGTGGCGCGGGAACATGCCGGTATAAGAGAATTCCGAAGAAGGCTGAACGTCCACAATTGAATGGTCATTGCCAGAAAGGAAGTGGCAGCCGGATCAGACTGGGAAACTTCAGCTTCCATTAGACAATGAAGATGTGAGAATCTGGTACGTCCACAATTCACGGTTTCCTTAGATCCATGAAATTCCGTGTTGAATTTCAGTCAGAAAATGAAAACTCCGGAGCCGCTGTTCAGCAGGCCCGGGTGTAGCTCCCAGAGGCACACTGGTGCTCCTCTAGAATTTGGATAAAAATCGTTTTCACTGGAATAAAGAACCTTGATCAAGCCAGGTGGGTCTTGACCATCGAAATTGCTGCGTTTGCCCGGTATACTGACAAGAACCCACCTGTGCTAGTCCATGGCGTATTCAGCACAGGAATCTGCATCGATTGAGCCAAGACAAAGGAAAGCTCAGGGAGGCAGCACCCGTGTAGAAAAGCATTTGTACTTCAAAGATGAGGCCAATGAGGTGAAAGGACAAAGCCACGGCAAACAGTTTTGATCATCGGCAGAATTTCACGGAGCAATATTGCTGGGAGAGAAAAGGCACCACCTGAGGGAGGCACGCTCAATAAAACTACCTAGGGCAGGAGCCGGGTTGCCCCCAGGCACTAGGCGTGTCAGGCCTCAGCATTGTAAGGAGAGTTCACTGAAGTCCCTGAGTGAAGTTTTCTCCGCTGTCCTACGTCTATGTTCCTAAAATTTACTCTGCGGTTTCTGATGATCCTGGCTTATGAACGGCCACCATTCACCGTTCTCCTTACACTCGTGCGTCTCCATCGGCCTTAAAAGAAAGGGAGGACACGCAACTGCTGGCAGGTAAATTCAGCAAAGTTTGTCTCAACACAAAAGAGACAGCTCTGTGGTGACCCGTCTTCCACGGTAAAACATTTCCTAGCCAATAAGGAATCTTCCCATCGCAATGACACTATGAGAGAATTGCCACCGATGGATTTGCCGCTGTGCCTACAATCATCTTGAGGCAATACAGTAGTGAAGCACGGGAACCCAGGCGCTTCACCCTTTACCCTAGACCAGTGAAACACTGTCTCTAAACATGCCCACATGCCTGTATCTATGCCCGTTTAAAGTTAACGCTAAACCGAAATCTTCTTTCTGTCCCACTATTTTGCAGCATTTTAAAGAAATACACTGGGAAAGATTTTTCTGCAAGGAAGGAACTGCAGGCGGCGTGGCTGAAATGAGAATATCATGCTGCACGAGCTCTTTGCCCTCAGATGTAGAAGTGTCATCAGTGGGCATCATAGAGAAACGGGACTTTAATAAGTGATCATCAACCTCTGTGAATTCCCTTTGTTCTAGAAGCCTGAAATAAAGAGTTGTTCTGAGTCACATAAACCTCCACCGAGTGGTCTTTATGTGGCGCGGGAACATGCCGGTATAAGAGAATTCCGAAGAAGGCTGAACGTCCACAATTGAATGGTCATTGCCAGAAAGGAAGTGGCAGCCGGATCAGACTGGGAAACTTCAGCTTCCATTAGACAATGAAGATGTGAGAATCTGGTACGTCCACAATTCACGGTTTCCTTAGATCCATGAAATTCCGTGTTGAATTTCAGTCAGAAAATGAAAACTCCGGAGCCGCTGTTCAGCAGGCCCGGGTGTAGCTCCCAGAGGCACACTGGTGCTCCTCTAGAATTTGGATAAAAATCGTTTTCACTGGAATAAAGAACCTTGATCAAGCCAGGTGGGTCTTGACCATCGAAATTGCTGCGTTTGCCCGGTATACTGACAAGAACCCACCTGTGCTAGTCCATGGCGTATTCAGCACAGGAATCTGCATCGATTGAGCCAAGACAAAGGAAAGCTCAGGGAAGCAGCACCCGTGTAGAAAAGCATTTGTACTTCAAAGATGAGGCCAATGAGGTGAAAGGACAAAGCCACGGCAAACAATTTTGATCATCGGCAGAATTTCACGGAGCAATATTGCTGGGAGAAAAAAGGCACCACCTGAGGGAGGCACGCTCAACAAAACTACCTAGGGCAGGAGCCAGGTTGCCCCCAGGCACTAGGCGTGTCAGGCCTCAGCATTGTAAGGAGAGTTCACTGAAGTCCCTGAGTGAAGTTTTCTCCGCTGTCCTACGTCTACGTTCCTAAAATTTACTCTGCGGTTTCTGATGATCCTGGCTTATGAACGGCCACCATTCACCGTTCTCCTTACACTCGTGCGTCTCCATCGGCCTTAAAAGAAAGGGAGGACACGCAACTGCTGGCAGGTAAATTCAGCAAAGTTTGTCTCAACACAAAAGAGACAGCTCTGTGGTGACCCGTCTTCCACGGTAAAACATTTCCTAGCGAATAAGGAATCTTCCCATCGCAATGACACTATGAGAGAATTGCCACCGATGGATTTGCCGCTGTGCCTACACATCATCTTGAGGCCATACAGTAGTGAAGCACGGGAACCCAGGCGCTTCACCCTTTACCCTAGACCAGTGAAACACTGTCTCTAAACATGCCCACATGCCTGTATCTATGCCCGTTCAAAGTTAACGCTAAACCGAAATCTTCTTTCTGTCCCACTATTTTGCAGCATTTTAAAGAAGTACACTGGGAAAGATTTTTCTGCAAGGAAGGAACTGCAGGCGGCGTGGCTGAAATGAGAATATCATGCTGCACGAGCTCTTTGCCCTCAGATGTAGAAGTGTCATCAGTGGGCATCATAGAGAAACGGGACTTTAATAAGTGATCATCAACCTCTGTGAATTCCCTTTGTTCTAGACGCCTGAAATAAAGAGTTGTTCTGAGTCACATAAACCTCCACCGAGTGGTCTTTATGTGGCGCGGGAACATGCCGGTATAAGAGAATTCCGAAGAAGGCTGAACGTCCACAATTGAATGGTCATTGCCAGAAAGGAAGTGGCAGCCGGATCAGACTGGGAAACTTCAGCTTCCATTAGACAATGAAGATGTGAGAATCTGGTACGTCCACAATTCACGGTTTCCTTAGATCCATGAAATTCCGTGTTGAATTTCAGTCAGAAAATGAAAACTCCGGAGCCGCTGTTCAGCAGGCCCGGGTGTAGCTCCCAGAGGCACACTGGTGCTCCTCTAGAATTTGGATAAAAATCGTTTTCACTGGAATAAAGAACCTTGATCAAGCCAGGTGGGTCTTGACCATCGAAATTGCTGCGTTTGCCCGGTATACTGACAAGAACCCACCTGTGCTAGTCCATGGCGTATTCAGCACAGGAATCTGCATCGATTGAGCCAAGACAAAGGAAAGCTCAGGGAAGCAGCACCCGTGTAGAAAAGCATTTGTACTTCAAAGATGAGGCCAATGAGGTGAAAGGACAAAGCCACAGCAAACAATTTTGATCATCGGCAGAATTTCACGGAGCAATATTGCTGGGAGAAAAAAGGCACCACCTGAGGGAGGCACGCTCAACAAAACTACCTAGGGCAGGAGCCAGGTTGCCCCCAGGCACTAGGCGTGTCAGGCCTCAGCATTGTAAGGAGAGTTCACTGAAGTCCCTGAGTGAAGTTTTCTCCGCTGTCCTACGTCTACGTTCCTAAAATTTACTCTGCGGTTTCTGATGATCCTGGCTTATGAACGGCCACCATTCACCGTTCTCCTTACACTCGTGCATCTCCATCGGCCTTAAAAGAAAGGGAGGACACGCAACTGCTGGCAGGTAAATTCAGCAAAGTTTGTCTCAACACAAAAGAGACAGCTCTGTGGTGACCCGTCTTCCACGGTAAAACATTTCCTAGCGAATAAGGAATCTTCCCATCGCAATGACACTATGAGAGAATTGCCACCGATGGATTTGCCGCTGTGCCTACACATCATCTTGAGGCCATACAGTAGTGAAGCACGGGAACCCAGGCGCTTCACCCTTTACCCTAGACCAGTGAAACACTGTCTCTAAACATGCCCACATGCCTGTATCTATGCCCGTTCAAAGTTAACGCTAAACCGAAATCTTCTTTCTGTCCCACTATTTTGCAGCATTTTAAAGAAGTACACTGGGAAAGATTTTTCTGCAAGGAAGGAACTGCAGGCGGCGTGGCTGAAATGAGAATATCATGCTGCACGAGCTCTTTGCCCTCAGATGTAGAAGTGTCATCAGTGGGCATCATAGAGAAACGGGACTTTAATAAGTGATCATCAACCTCTGTGAATTCCCTTTGTTCTAGACGCCTGAAATAAAGAGTTGTCCTGAGTCACATAAACCTCCACCGAGTGGTCTTTATGTGGCGCGGGAACATGCCGGTATAAGAGAATTCCGAAGAAGGCTGAACGCCCACAATTGAATGGTCATTGCCAGAAAGGAAGTGGCAGCCGGATCAGACTGGGAAACTTCAGCTTCCATTAGACAATGAAGATGTGAGAATCTGGTACGTCCTCAATTCACGGTTTCCTTAGATCCAGGAAATTCCGTGTTGAATTTCAGTCAGAAAATGAAAACTCCGGAGCCGCTGTTCAGCAGGCCCGGGTGTAGCTCCAAGAGGCACACCGGTGCTCCTCTAGAATTTGGATAAAAATCGTTTTCACTGGAATAAAGAACCTTGATCAAGCCAGGTGGGTCTTGACCATCGAAATTGCTGCGTTTGCCCGGGATACTGACAAGAACCCACCTGTGCTAGTCCATGGCGTATTCAGCACAGGAATCTGCATCGATTGAGCCAAGACAAAGGAAAGCTCAGGGAAGCAGCACCCGTGTAGAAAAGCATTTGTACTTCAAAGATGAGGCCAATGAGGTGAAAGGACAAAGCCACGGCAAACAATTTTGATCACCGGCAGAATTTCACGGAGCAATATTGATGGGAGAGAAAAGGCACCACCTGAGGGAGGCACGCTCAACAAAACTACCTAGGGCAGGAGCCAGGTTGCCCCCAGGCACTAGGCGTGTCAGGCCTCAGCATTGTAAGGAGAGTTCACTGAAGTCCCTGAGTGAAGTTTTCTCCGCTGTCCTACGTCTACGTTCCTAAAATTTACTCTGCGGTTTCTGATGATCCTGGCTTATGAACGGCCACCATTCACCGTTCTCCTTACACTCGTGCGTCTCCATCGGCCTTAAAAGAAAGGGAGGACACGCAACTGCTGGCAGGTAAATTCAGCAAAGTTTGTCTCAACACAAAAGAGACAGCTCTGTGGTGACCCGTCTTCCACGGTAAAACATTTCCTAGCGAATAAGGAATCTTCCCATCGCAATGACACTATGAGAGAATTGCCACCGATGGATTTGCCGCTGTGCCTACACATCATCTTGAGGCCATACAGTAGTGAAGCACGGGAACCCAGGCGCTTCACCCTTTACCCTAGACCAGTGAAACACTGTCTCTAAACATGCCCACATGCCTGTATCTATGCCCGTTCAAAGATAACGCTAAACCGAAATCTTCTTCCTGTCCCACTATTTTGCAGCATTTTAAAGAAGTACACTGGGAAAGATTTTTCTGCAAGGAAGGAACTGCAGGCGGCGTGGCTGAAATGAGAATATCATGCTGCACGAGCTCTTTGCCCTCAGATGTAGAAGTGTCATCAGTGGGCATCATAGAGAAACGGGACTTTAATAAGTGATCATCAACCTCTGTGAATTCCCTTTGTTCTAGACGCCTGAAATAAAGAGTTGTCCTGAGTCACATAAACCTCCACCGAGTGGTCTTTATGTGGCGCGGGAACATGCCGGTATTAGAGAATTCCGAAGAAGGCTGAACGTCCACAATTGAATGGTCATTGCCAGAAAGGAAGTGGCAGCCGGATCAGACTGGGAAACTTCAGCTTCCATTAGACAATGAAGATGTGAGAATCTGGTACGTCCACAATTCACGGTTTCCTTAGATCCATGAAATTCCATGTTGAATTTCAGTCAGAAAATGAAAACTCCGGAGCCGCTGTTCAGCAGGCCCGGGTGTAGCTCCCAGAGGCACTCTGGTGCTCCTCTAGAATTTGGATAAAAATCGTTTTCACTGGAATAAAGAACCTTGATCAAGCCAGGTGGGTCTTGACCATCGAAATTGCTGCGTTTGCCCGGTATACTGACAAGAACCCACCTGTGCTAGTCCATGGCGTATTCAGCACAGGAATCTGCATCGATTGAGCCAAGACAAAGGAAAGCTCAGGGAAGCAGCACCCGTGTAGAAAAGCATTTGTACTTCAAAGATGAGGCCAATGAGGTGAAAGGACAAAGCCACGGCAAACAATTTTGATCATCGGCAGAATTTCACGGAGCAATATTGCTGGGAGAAAAAAGGCACCACCTGAGGGAGGCACGCTCAACAAAACTACCTAGGGCAGGAGCCAGGTTGCCCCCAGGCACTAGGCGTGTCAGGCCTCAGCATTGTAAGGAGAGTTCACTGAAGTCCCTGAGTGAAGTTTTCTCCGCTGTCCTACGTCTACGTTCCTAAAATTTACTCTGCGGTTTCTGATGATCCTGGCTTATGAACGGCCACCATTCACCGTTCTCCTTACACTCGTGCGTCTCCATTGGCCTTAAAAGAAAGGGAGGACACGCAACTGCTGGCAGGTAAATTCAGCAAAGTTTGTCTCAACACAAAAGAGACAGCTCTGTGGTGACCCGTCTTCCACGGTAAAACATTTCCTAGCGAATAAGGAATCTTCCCATCGCAATGACACTATGAGAGAATTGCCACCGATGGATTTGCCGCTGTGCCTACACATCATCTTGAGGCCATACAGTAGTGAAGCACGGGAACCCAGGCGCTTCACCCTTTACCCTAGACCAGTGAAACACTGTCTCTAAACATGCCCACATGCCTGTATCTATGCCCGTTCAAAGTTAACGCTAAACCGAAATCTTCTTTCTGTCCCACTATTTTGCAGCATTTTAAAGAAGTACACTGGGAAAGATTTTTCTGCAAGGAAGGAACTGCAGGCGGCGTGGCTGAAATGAGAATATCATGCTGCACGAGCTCTTTGCCCTCAGATGTAGAAGTGTCATCAGTGGGCATCATAGAGAAACGGGACTTTAATAAGTGATCATCAACCTCTGTGAATTCCCTTTGTTCTAGACGCCTGAAATAAAGAGTTGTCCTGAGTCACATAAACCTCCACCGAGTGGTCTTTATGTGGCGCGGGAACATGCCGGTATAAGAGAATTCCGAAGAAGGCTGAACGTCCACAATTGAATGGTCATTGCCAGAAAGGAAGTGGCAGCCAGATCAGACTGGGAAACTTCAGCTTCCATTAGACAATGAAGATGTGAGAATCTGGTACGTCCACAATTCACGGTTTCCTTAGATCCAGGAAATTCCGTGTTGAATTTCAGTCAGAAAATGAAAACTCCGGAGCCGCTGTTCAGCAGGCCCGGGTGTAGCTCCCAGAGGCACACTGGTGCTCCTCTAGAATTTGGATAAAAATCGTTTTCACTGGAATAAAGAACCTTGATCAAGCCAGGTGGGTCTTGACCATCGAAATTGCTGCGTTTGCCCGGGATACTGAAAAGAACCCACCTGTGCTAGTCCATGGCGTATTCAGCACAGGAATCTGCATCGATTGAGCCAAGACTAAGGAAAGCTCAGGGAGGCAGCACCCGTGTAGAAAAGCATTTGTACTTCAAAGATGAGGCCAATGAGGTGAAAGGACAAAGCCACGGCAAACAATTTTGATCATCGGCAGAATTTCACGGAGCAATATTGCTGGGAGAGAAAAGGCACCACCTGAGGGAGGCACGCTCAACAAAACTACCTAGGGCAGGAGCCGGGTTGCCCCCAGGCACTAGGCTTGTCAGGCCTCAGGATTGTAAGAAGAGTTCCCTGAAGTCCCTGAGTGGTTTTCTCCGCTGTCCTACGTCTACGTTCCTAAAATTTACTCTGCGGTTTCTGATGATCCTGGATTATGAACGGCCACCATTCACCGTTCTCCTTACACTCGTGCGTCTCCATCGGCCTTAAAAGAAAGGGAGGACACGCAACTGCTGGCAGGTAAATTCAGCAAAGTTTGTCTCAACACAAAAGAGACAGCTCTGTGGTGACCCGTCTTCCACGGTAAAACATTTCCTAGCGAATAAGGAATCTTCCCATCGCAATGACACTATGAGAGAATTGCCACCGATGGATTTGCCGCTGTGCCTACACATCATCTTGAGGCCATACAGTAGTGAAGCACGGGATCCCAGGCTCTTCACCCTTTACCCTAGACCAGTGAAACACTGTCTCCAAACATGCCCACATGCCTGTATCTATGCCCGTTTAAAGTTAACGCTAAACCGAAATCTTCTTTCTGTCCCACTATTTTGCAGCATTTTAAAGAAGTACACTGGGAAAGATTTTTCTGCAAGGAAGGAACTGCAGGTGGCGTGGCTGAAATGAGAATATCATGCTGCACGAGCTCTTTGCCCTCAGATGTAGAAGTGTCATCTGTGGGCATCATAGAGAAACGGGACTTTAATAAGTGATCATCAACCTCTGTGAATTCCCTTTGTTCTAGACGCCTGAAATAAAGAGTTGTCCTGAGTCACATAAACCTCCACCGAGTGGTCTTTATGTGGCGCGGGAACATGCCGGTATAAGAGAATTCCGAAGAAGGCTGAACGTCCACAATTGAATGGTCATTGCCAGAAAGGAAGTGGCAGCCGGATCAGACTGGGAAACTTCAGCTTCCATTAGACAATGAAGATGTGAGAATCTGGTACGTCCACAATTCACGGTTTCCTTAGATCCAGGAAATTCCGTGTTGAATTTCAGTCAGAAAATGAAAACTCCGGAGCCGCTGTTCAGCAGGCCCGGGTGTAGCTCCCAGAGGCACACTGGTGCTCCTCTAGAATTTGGATAAAAATCGTTTTCACTGGAATAAAGAACCTTGATCAAGCCAGGTGGGTCTTGACCATCGAAATTGCTGCGTTTGCCCAGGATACTGACAAGAACCCACCTGTGCTAGTCCATGGCGTATTCAGCACAGAAATCTGCATCGATTGAGCCAAGACAAAGGAAAGCTCAGGGAGGCAGCACCCGTGTAGAAAAGCATTTGTACTTCAAAGATGAGGCCAATGAGGTGAAAGGACAAAGCCACGGCAAACAGTTTTGATCACCGGCAGAATTTCACGGAGCAATATTGCTGGGAGAGAAAAGGCACCACCTGAGGGAGGCACGCTCAACAAAACTACCTAGGGCAGGAGCCAGGTTGCCCCCAGGCACTAGGCGTGTCAGGCCTCAGCATTGTAAGGAGAGTTCACTGAAGTCCCTGAGTGAAGTTTTCTCCGCTGTCCTACGTCTATGTTCCTAAAATTTACTCTGCGGTTTCTGATGATCCTGGCTTATGAACGGCCACCATTCACCGTTCTCCTTACACTCGTGCGTCTCCATCGGCCTTAAAAGAAAGGGAGGACACGCAACTGCTGGCAGGTAAATTCAGCAAAGTTTGTCTCAACACAAAAGAGACAGCTCTGTGGTGACCCGTCTTCCACGGTAAAATATTTCCTAGCGAATAAGGAATCTTCCCATCGCAATGACACTATGAGAGAATTGCCACCGATGGATTTGCCGCTGTGCCTACACATCATCTTGAGGCCATACAGTAGTGAAGCACGGGAACCCAGGCTCTTCACCCTTTACCCTAGACCAGTGAAACACTGTCTCCAAACATGCCCACATGCCTGTATCTATGCCCGTTTAAAGTTAACGCTAAACCGAAATCTTCTTTCTGTCCCACTATTTTGCAGCATTTTAAAGAAGTACACTGGGAAAGATTTTTCTGCAAGGAAGGAACTGCAGGCGGCGTGGCTGAAATGAGAATATCATGCTGCACGAGCTCTTTGCCCTCAGATGTAGAAGTGTCATCAGTGGGCATCATAGAGAAACGGGACTTTAATAAGTGATCATCAACCTCTGTGAATTCCCTTTGTTCTAGACGCCTGAAATAAAGAGTTGTCCTGAGTCACATAAACCTCCACCGAGTGGTCTTTATGTGGCGCGGGAACATGCCGGTATAAGAGAATTCCGAAGAAGGCTGAACGTCCACAATTGAATGGTCATTGCCAGAAATGAAGTGGCAGCCGGATCAGACTGGGAAACTTCAGCTTCCATTAGACAATGAAGATGTGAGAATCTGGTACGTCCACAATTCACGGTTTCCTTAGATCCATGAAATTCCGTGTTGAATTTCAGTCAGAAAATGAAAACTCCGGAGCCGCTGTTCAGCAGGCCCGGGTGTTGCTCCCAGAGGCACACTGGTGCTCCTCTAGAATTTGGATAAAAATCGTTTTCATTGGAATAAAGAACCTTGATCAAGCCAGGTGGGTCTTGACCATCGAAATTGCTGCGTTTGCCCGGGATACTGACAAGAACCCACCTGTGTTAGTCCATGGCATATTCAGCACAGGAATCTGCATCGATTGAGCCAAGACAAAGGAAAGCTCAGGGAGGCAGCACCCGTGTAGAAAAACATTTGTACTTCAAAGATGAGGCCAATGAGGTGAAAGGACAAAGCCACGGCAAACAATTTTGATCATCGGCAGAATTTCACGGAGCAATATTGCTGGGAGAGAAAAGGCACCACCTGAGGGAGGCACGCTCAACAAAACTACCTAGGGCAGGAGCCGGGTTGCCCCCAGGCACTAGGCGTGTCAGGCCTCAGCATTGTAAGGAGAGTTCACTGAAGTCCCTGAGTGAAGTTTTCTCCGCTGTCCTACGTCTACGTTCCTAAAATTTACTCTACGGTTTCTGATGATCCTGGCTTATGAACGGCCACCATTCACCGTTCTCCTTACACTCGTGCGTCTCCATCGGCCTTAAAAGAAAGGGAGGACACGCAACTGCTGGCAGGTAAATTCAGCAAAGTTTGTCTCAAAACAAAAGAGACAGCTCTGTGGTGACCCGTCTTCCACGGTAAAACATTTCCTAGCCAATAAGGAATCTTCCCATCGCAATGACAATATGAGAGAATTGCCACCGATGGATTTGCCGCTGTGCCTACACATCATCTTGAGGCCATACAGTAGTGAAGCACGGGATCCCAGGCGCTTCACCCTTTACCCTAGACCAGTGAAACACTGTCTCCAAACATGCCCACATGCCTGTATCTATGCCCGTTTAAAGTAAACGCTAAACCGAAATCTTCTTTCTGTCCCACTATTTTGCAGCATTTTAAAGAAGTACACTGGGAAAGATTTTTCTGCAAGGAAGGAACTGCAGGCGGCGTGGCTGAAATGAGAATATCATGCTGCACGAGCTCTTTGCCCTCAGATGTAGAAGTGTCATCAGTGGGCATCATAGAGAAACGGGACTTTAATAAGTGATCATCAACCTCTGTGAATTCCCTTTGTTCTAGACGCCTGAAATAAAGAGTTGTCCTGAGTCACATAAACCTCCACCGAGTGGTCTTTATGTGGCGCGGGAACATGCCGGTATAAGAGAATTCCGAAGAAGGCTGAACGCCCACAATTGAATGGTCATTGCCAGAAAGGAAGTGGCAGCCGGATCAGACTGGGAAACTTCAGCTTCCATTAGACAATGAAGATGTGAGAATCTGGTACGTCCACAATTCACGGTTTCCTTAGATCCATGAAATTCCGTGTTGAATTTCAGTCAGAAAATGAAAACTCCGGAGCCGCTGTTCAGCAGGCCCGGGTGTAGCTCCCAGAGGCACACTGGTGCTCCTCTAGAATTTGGATAAAAATCGTTTTCACTGGAATAAAGAACCTTGATCAAGCCAGGTGGGTCTTGACCATCGAAATTGCTGCGTTTGCCCGGTATACTGAAAAGAACCCACCTGTGCTAGTCCATGGCGTATTCAGCACAGGAATCTGCATCGATTGAGCCAAGACAAAGGAAAGCTCAGGGAGGCAGCACCCGTGTAGAAAAGCATTTGTACTTCAAAGATGAGGCCAATGAGGTGAAAGGACAAAGCCACGGCAAACAATTTTGATCATCCGCAGAATTTCACGGAGCAATATTGCTGGGAGAGAAAAGGCACCACCTGAGGGAGGCACGCTCAACAAAACTACCTAGGGCAGGAGCCGGGTTGCCCCCAGGCACTAGGCGTGTCAGGCCTCAGCATTGTAAGAAGAGTTCCCTGAAGTCCCTGAGTGGTTTTCTCCGCTGTCCTACGTCTACGTTCCTAAAATTTACTCTGCGGTTTCTGATGATCCTGGCTTATGAACGGCCACCATTCACCGTTCTCCTTACACTCGTGCGTCTCCATCGGCCTTAAAAGAAAGGGAGGACACGCAACTGCTGGCAGGTAAATTCAGCAAAGTTTGTCTCAACACAAAAGAGACAGCTCTGTGGTGACGCGTCTTCCACGGTAAAACATTTCCTAGCGAATAAGGAATCTTCCCATCGCAATGACACTATGAGAGAATTGCCACCGATGGATTTGCCGCTGTGCCTACACATCATCTTGAGGCCATACAGTAGTGAAGCACGGGATCCCAGGCCCTTCACCCTTTACCCTAGACCAGTGAAACACTGTCTCCAAACATGCCCACATGCCTGTATCTATGCCCGTTTAAAGTTAACGCTAAACCGAAATCTTCTTTCTGTCCCACTATTTTGCAGCATTTTAAAGAAGTACACTGGGAAAGATTTTTCTGCAAGGAAGGAACTGCAGGCGGCGTGGCTGAAATGAGAATATCATGCTGCACGAGCTCTTTGCCCTCAGATGTAGAAGTGTCATCAGTGGGCATCATAGAGAAACGGGACTTTAATAAGTGATCATCAACCTCTGTGAATTCCCTTTGTTCTAGACGCCTGAAATAAAGAGTTGTCCTGAGTCACATAAACCTCCACCGAGTGGTCTTTATGTGGCGCGGGAACATGCCGGTATAAGAGAATTCCGAAGAAGGCTGAACGTCCACAATTGAATGGTCATTGCCAGAAAGGAAGTGGCAGCCGGATCAGACTGGGAAACTTCAGCTTCCATTAGACAATGAAGATGTGAGAATCTGGTACGTCCACAATTCACGGTTTCCTTAGATCCAGGAAATTCCGTGTTGAATTTCAGTCAGAAAATGAAAACTCCGGAGCCGCTGTTCAGCAGGCCCGGGTGTAGCTCCCAGAGGCACACTGGTGCTCCTCTAGAATTTGGATAAAAATCGTTTTCACTGGAATAAAGAACCTTGATCAAGCCAGGTGGGTCTTGACCATCGAAATTGCTGCGTTTGCCCGGGATACTGACAAGAACCCACCTGTGCTAGTCCATGGCGTATTCAGCACAGAAATCTGCATCGATTGAGCCAAGACAAAGGAAAGCTCAGGGAGGCAGCACCCGTGTAGAAAAGCATTTGTACTTCAAAGATGAGGCCAATGAGGTGAAAGGACAAAGCCACGGCAAACAGTTTTGATCACCGGCAGAATTTCACGGAGCAATATTGCTGGGAGAGAAAAGGCACCACCTGAGGGAGGCACGCTCAACAAAACTACCTAGGGCAGGAGCCAGGTTGCCCCCAGGCACTAGGCGTGTCAGGCCTCAGCATTGTAAGGAGAGTTCACTGAAGTCCCTGAGTGAAGTTTTCTCCGCTGTCCTACGTCTACGTTCCTAAAATTTACTCTGCGGTTTCTGATGATCCTGGCTTATGAACGGCCACCATTCACCGTTCTCCTTACACTCGTGCGTCTCCATCGGCCTTAAAAGAAAGGGAGGACACGCAACTGCTGGCAGGTAAATTCAGCAAAGTTTGTCTCAACACAAAAGAGACAGCTCTGTGGTGACCCGTCTTCCACGGTAAAACATTTCCTAGCGAATAAGGAATCTTCCCATCGCAATGACACTATGAGAGAATTGCCACCGATGGATTTGCCGCTGTGCCTACACATCATCTTGAGGCCATACAGTAGTGAAGCACGGGAACCCAGGCTCTTCACCCTTTACCCTAGACCAGTGAAACACTGTCTCCAAACATGCCCACATGCCTGTATCTATGCCCGTTTAAAGTTAACGCTAAACCGAAATCTTCTTTCTGTCCCACTATTTTGCAGCATTTTAAAGAAGTACACTGGGAAAGATTTTTCTGCAAGGAAGGAACTGCAGGCGGCGTGGCTGAAATGAGAATATCATGCTGCACGAGCTCTTTGCCCTCAGATGTAGAAGTGTCATCAGTGGGCATCATAGAGAAACGGGACTTTAATAAGTGATCATCAACCTCTGTGAATTCCCTTTGTTCTAGACGCCTGAAATAAAGAGTTGTCCTGAGTCACATAAACCTCCACCGAGTGGTCTTTATGTGGCGCGGGAACATGCCGGTATAAGAGAATTCCGAAGAAGGCTGAACGTCCACAATTGAATGGTCATTGCCAGAAATGAAGTGGCAGCCGGATCAGACTGGGAAACTTCAGCTTCCATTAGACAATGAAGATGTGAGAATCTGGTACGTCCACAATTCACGGTTTCCTTAGATCCATGAAATTCCGTGTTGAATTTCAGTCAGAAAATGAAAACTCCGGAGCCGCTGTTCAGCAGGCCCGGGTGTTGCTCCCAGAGGCACACTGGTGCTCCTCTAGAATTTGGATAAAAATCGTTTTCATTGGAATAAAGAACCTTGATCAAGCCAGGTGGGTCTTGACCATCGAAATTGCTGCGTTTGCCCGGGATACTGACAAGAACCCACCTGTGTTAGTCCATGGCATATTCAGCACAGGAATCTGCATCGATTGAGCCAAGACAAAGGAAAGCTCAGGGAGGCAGCACCCGTGTAGAAAAACATTTGTACTTCAAAGATGAGGCCAATGAGGTGAAAGGACAAAGCCACGGCAAACAATTTTGATCATCGGCAGAATTTCACGGAGCAATATTGCTGGGAGAGAAAAGGCACCACCTGAGGGAGGCACGCTCAACAAAACTACCTAGGGCAGGAGCCGGGTTGCCCCCAGGCACTAGGCGTGTCAGGCCTCAGCATTGTAAGGAGAGTTCACTGAAGTCCCTGAGTGAAGTTTTCTCCGCTGTCCTACGTCTACGTTCCTAAAATTTACTCTACGGTTTCTGATGATCCTGGCTTATGAACGGCCACCATTCACCGTTCTCCTTACACTCGTGCGTCTCCATCGGCCTTAAAAGAAAGGGAGGACACGCAACTGCTGGCAGGTAAATTCAGCAAAGTTTGTCTCAAAACAAAAGAGACAGCTCTGTGGTGACCCGTCTTCCACGGTAAAACATTTCCTAGCCAATAAGGAATCTTCCCATCGCAATGACAATATGAGAGAATTGCCACCGATGGATTTGCCGCTGTGCCTACACATCATCTTGAGGCCATACAGTAGTGAAGCACGGGATCCCAGGCGCTTCACCCTTTACCCTAGACCAGTGAAACACTGTCTCCAAACATGCCCACATGCCTGTATCTATGCCCGTTTAAAGTAAACGCTAAACCGAAATCTTCTTTCTGTCCCACTATTTTGCAGCATTTTAAAGAAGTACACTGGGAAAGATTTTTCTGCAAGGAAGGAACTGCAGGCGGCGTGGCTGAAATGAGAATATCATGCTGCACGAGCTCTTTGCCCTCAGATGTAGAAGTGTCATCAGTGGGCATCATAGAGAAACGGGACTTTAATAAGTGATCATCAACCTCTGTGAATTCCCTTTGTTCTAGACGCCTGAAATAAAGAGTTGTCCTGAGTCACATAAACCTCCACCGAGTGGTCTTTATGTGGCGCGGGAACATGCCGGTATAAGAGAATTCCGAAGAAGGCTGAACGCCCACAATTGAATGGTCATTGCCAGAAAGGAAGTGGCAGCCGGATCAGACTGGGAAACTTCAGCTTCCATTAGACAATGAAGATGTGAGAATCTGGTACGTCCACAATTCACGGTTTCCTTAGATCCATGAAATTCCGTGTTGAATTTCAGTCAGAAAATGAAAACTCCGGAGCCGCTGTTCAGCAGGCCCGGGTGTAGCTCCCAGAGGCACACTGGTGCTCCTCTAGAATTTGGATAAAAATCGTTTTCACTGGAATAAAGAACCTTGATCAAGCCAGGTGGGTCTTGACCATCGAAATTGCTGAGTTTGCCCGGGATACTGACAAGAACCCACCTGTGCTAGTCCATGGCGTATTCAGCACAGGAATCTGCATCGATTGAGCCAAGACAAAGGAAAGCTCAGGGAGGCAGCACCCGTGTAGAAAAGCATTTGTACTTCAAAGATGAGGCCAATGAGGTGAAAGGACAAAGCCACGGCAAACAATTTTGATCATCGGCAGAATTTCACGGAGCAATATTGCTGGGAGAGAAAAGGCACCACCTGAGGGAGGCACGCTCAACAAAACTACCTAGGGCAGGAGCCAGGTTGCCCCCAGGCACTAGGCGTGTCAGGCCTCAGCATTGTAAGGAGAGTTCACTGAAGTCCCTGAGTGAAGTTTTCTCCGCTGTCCTACGTCTACGTTCCTTAAATTTACTCTACGGTTTCTGATGATCCTGGCTTATGAACGGCCACCATTCACCGTTCTCCTTACACTCGTGCGTCTCCATCGGCCTTAAAAGAAAGGGAGGACACGCAACTGCTGGCAGGTAAATTCAGCAAAGTTTGTCTCAACACAAAAGAGACAGGTCTGTGGTGAACCGTCTTCCACGGTAAAACATTTCCTAGCCAATAAGGAATCTTCCCATCGCAATGACACTATGAGAGAATTGCCACCGATGGATTTGCCGCTGTGCCTACACATCATCTTGAGGCCATACAGTAGTGAAGCACGGGAACCCAGGCGCTTCACCCTTTACCCTAGACCAGTGAAACACTGTCTCTAAACATGCCCACATGCCTGTATCTATGCCCGTTCAAAGTTAACGCTAAACCGAAATCTTCTTTCTGTCCCACTATTTTGCAGCATTTTAAAGAAGTACACTGGGAAAGATTTTTCTGCAAGGAAGGAACTGCAGGCGGCGTGGCTGAAATGAGAATATCATGCTGCACGAGCTCTTTGCCCTCAGATGTAGAAGTGTCATCAGTGGGCATCATAGAGAAACGGGACTTTAATAAGTGATCATCAACCTCTGTGAATTCCCTTTGTTCTAGACGCCTGAAATAAAGAGTTGTCCTGAGTCACATAAACCTCCACCGAGTGGTCTTTATGTGGCGCGGGAACATGCCGGTATAAGAGAATTCCGAAGAAGGCTGAACGTCCACAATTGAATGGTCATTGCCAGAAAGGAAGTGGCAGCCGGATCAGACTGGGAAACTTCAGCTCCCATTAGACAATGAAGATGTGAGAATCTGGTACGTCCACAATTCACGGTTTCCTTAGATCCATGAAATTCCGTGTTGAATTTCAGTCAGAAAATGAAAACTCCGGAGCCGCTGTTCAGCAGGCCCGGGTGTAGCTCCCAGAGGCACACTGGTGCTCCTCTAGAATTTGGATAAAAATCGTTTTCACTGGAATAAAGAACCTTGATCAAGCCAGGTGGGTCTTGACCATCGAAATTGCTGCGTTTGCCCGGTATACTGAAAAGAACCCACCAGTGCTAGTCCATGGCGTATTCAGCACAGGAATCTGCATCGATTGAGCCAAGACAAAGGAAAGCTCAGGGAGGCAGCACCCGTGTAGAAAATCATTTGTACTTCAAAGATGAGGCCAATGAGGTGAAAGGACAAAGCCACGGCAAACAATTTTGATCATCCGCAGAATTTCACGGAGCAATATTGCTGGGAGAGAAAAGGCACCACCTGAGGGAGGCACGCTCAACAAAACTACCTAGGGCAGGAGCCGGGTTGCCCCCAGGCACTAGGCGTGTCAGGCCTCAGCATTGTAAGAAGAGTTCCCTGAAGTCCCTGAGTGGTTTTCTCCGCTGTCCTACGTCTACGTTCCTAAAATTTACTCTGCGGTTTCTGATGATCCTGGCTTATGAACGGCCACCATTCACCGTTCTCCTTACACTCGTGCGTCTCCATCGGCCTTAAAAGAAAGGGAGGACACGCAACTGCTGGCAGGTAAATTCAGCAAAGTTTGTCTCAACACAAAAGAGACAGCTCTGTGGTGACCCGTCTTCCACGGTAAAACATTTCCTAGCGAATAAGGAATCTTCCCATCGCAATGACACTATGAGAGAATTGCCACCGATGGATTTGCCGCTGTGCCTACACATCATCTTGAGGCCATACAGTAGTGAAGCACGGGAACCCAGGCTCTTCACCCTTTACCCTAGACCAGTGAAACACTGTCTCCAAACATGCCCACATGCCTGTATCTATGCCCGTTTAAAGTTAACGCTAAACCGAAATCTTCTTTCTGTCCCACTATTTTGCAGCATTTTAAAGAAGTACACTGGGAAAGATTTTTCTGCAAGGAAGGAACTGCAGGCGGCGTGGCTGAAATGAGAATATCATGCTGCACGAGCTCTTTGCCCTCAGATGTAGAAGTGTCATCAGTGGGCATCATAGAGAAACGGGACTTTAATAAGTGATCATCAACCTCTGTGAATTCCCTTTGTTCTAGACGCCTGAAATAAAGAGTTGTCCTGAGTCACATAAACCTCCACCGAGTGGTCTTTATGTGGCGCGGGAACATGCCGGTATAAGAGAATTCCGAAGAAGGCTGGACGTCCACAATTGAATGGTCATTGCCAGAAATGAAGTGGCAGCCGGATCAGACTGGGAAACTTCAGCTTCCATTAGACAATGAAGATGTGAGAATCTGGTACGTCCACAATTCACGGTTTCCTTAGATCCATGAAATTCCGTGTTGAATTTCAGTCAGAAAATGAAAACTCCGGAGCCGCTGTTCAGCAGGCCCGGGTGTTGCTCCCAGAGGCACACTGGTGCTCCTCTAGAATTTGGATAAAAATCGTTTTCATTGGAATAAAGAACCTTGATCAAGCCAGGTGGGTCTTGACCATCGAAATTGCTGCGTTTGCCCGGGATACTGACAAGAACCCACCTGTGTTAGTCCATGGCATATTCAGCACAGGAATCTGCATCGATTGAGCCAAGACAAAGGAAAGCTCAGGGAGGCAGCACCCGTGTAGAAAAACATTTGTACTTCAAAGATGAGGCCAATGAGGTGAAAGGACAAAGCCACGGCAAACAATTTTGATCATCGGCAGAATTTCACGGAGCAATATTGCTGGGAGAGAAAAGGCACCACCTGAGGGAGGCACGCTCAACAAAACTACCTAGGGCAGGAGCCGGGTTGCCCCCAGGCACTAGGCGTGTCAGGCCTCAGCATTGTAAGGAGAGTTCACTGAAGTCCCTGAGTGAAGTTTTCTCCGCTGTCCTACGTCTACGTTCCTAAAATTTACTCTACGGTTTCTGATGATCCTGGCTTATGAACGGCCACCATTCACCGTTCTCCTTACACTCGTGCGTCTCCATCGGCCTTAAAAGAAAGGGAGGACACGCAACTGCTGGCAGGTAAATTCAGCAAAGTTTGTCTCAAAACAAAAGAGACAGCTCTGTGGTGACCCGTCTTCCACGGTAAAACATTTCCTAGCCAATAAGGAATCTTCCCATCGCAATGACACTATGAGAGAATTGCCACCGATGGATTTGCCGCTGTGCCTACACATCATCTTGAGGCCATACAGTAGTGAAGCACGGGAACCCAGGCGCTTCACCCTTTACCCTAGACCAGTGAAACACTGTCTCTAAACATGCCCACATGCCTGTATCTATGCCCGTTTAAAGTTAACGCTAAACCGAAATCTTCTTTCTGTCCCACTATTTTGCAGCATTTTAAAGAAGTACACTGGGAAAGATTTTTCTGCAAGGAAGGAACTGCAGGCGGCGTGGCTGAAATGAGAATATCATGCTGCACGAGCTCTTTGCCCTCAGATGTAGAAGTGTCATCAGTGGGCATCATAGAGAAACGGGACTTTAATAAGTGATCATCAACCTCTGTGAATTCCCTTTGTTCTAGACGCCTGAAATAAAGAGTTGTCCTGAGTCACATAAACCTCCACCGAGTGGTCTTTATGTGGCGCGGGAACATGCCGGTATAAGAGAATTCCGAAGAAGGCTGAACGCCCACAATTGAATGGTCATTGCCAGAAAGGAAGTGGCAGCCGGATCAGACTGGGAAACTTCAGCTTCCATTAGACAATGAAGATGTGAGAATCTGGTACGTCCACAATTCACGGTTTCCTTAGATCCATGAAATTCCGTGTTGAATTTCAGTCAGAAAATGAAAACTCCGGAGCCGCTGTTCAGCAGGCCCGGGTGTAGCTCCCAGAGGCACACTGGTGCTCCTCTAGAATTTGGATAAAAATCGTTTTCACTGGAATAAAGAACCTTGATCAAGCCAGGTGGGTCTTGACCATCGAAATTGCTGAGTTTGCCCGGGATACTGACAAGAACCCACCTGTGCTAGTCCATGGCGTATTCAGCACAGGAATCTGCATCGATTGAGCCAAGACAAAGGAAAGCTCAGGGAGGCAGCACCCGTGTAGAAAAGCATTTGTACTTCAAAGATGAGGCCAATGAGGTGAAAGGACAAAGCCACGGCAAACAATTTTGATCATCGGCAGAATTTCACGGAGCAATATTGCTGGGAGAGAAAAGGCACCACCTGAGGGAGGCACGCTCAACAAAACTACCTAGGGCAGGAGCCAGGTTGCCCCCAGGCACTAGGCGTGTCAGGCCTCAGCATTGTAAGGAGAGTTCACTGAAGTCCCTGAGTGAAGTTTTCTCCACTGTCCTACGTCTACGTTCCTTAAATTTACTCTACGGTTTCTGATGATCCTGGCTTATGAACGGCCACCATTCACCGTTCTCCTTACACTCGTGCGTCTCCATCGGCCTTAAAAGAAAGGGAGGACACGCAACTGCTGGCAGGTAAATTCAGCAAAGTTTGTCTCAACACAAAAGAGACAGGTCTGTGGTGAACCGTCTTCCACGGTAAAACATTTCCTAGCCAATAAGGAATCTTCCCATCGCAATGACACTATGAGAGAATTGCCACCGATGGATTTGCCGCTGTGCCTACACATCATCTTGAGGCCATACAGTAGTGAAGCACGGGAACCCAGGCGCTTCACCCTTTACCCTAGACCAGTGAAACACTGTCTCTAAACATGCCCACATGCCTGTATCTATGCCCGTTCAAAGTTAACGCTAAACCGAAATCTTCTTTCTGTCCCACTATTTTGCAGCATTTTAAAGAAGTACACTGGGAAAGATTTTTCTGCAAGGAAGGAACTGCAGGCGGCGTGGCTGAAATGAGAATATCATGCTGCACGAGCTCTTTGCCCTCAGATGTAGAAGTGTCATCAGTGGGCATCATAGAGAAACGGGACTTTAATAAGTGATCATCAACCTCTGTGAATTCCCTTTGTTCTAGACGCCTGAAATAAAGAGTTGTCCTGAGTCACATAAACCTCCACCGAGTGGTCTTTATGTGGCGCGGGAACATGCCGGTATAAGAGAATTCCGAAGAAGGCTGAACGTCCACAATTGAATGGTCATTGCCAGAAAGGAAGTGGCAGCCGGATCAGACTGGGAAACTTCAGCTCCCATTAGACAATGAAGATGTGAGAATCTGGTACGTCCACAATTCACGGTTTCCTTAGATCCATGAAATTCCGTGTTGAATTTCAGTCAGAAAATGAAAACTCCGGAGCCGCTGTTCAGCAGGCCCGGGTGTAGCTCCCAGAGGCACACTGGTGCTCCTCTAGAATTTGGATAAAAATCGTTTTCACTGGAATAAAGAACCTTGATCAAGCCAGGTGGGTCTTGACCATCGAAATTGCTGCGTTTGCCCGGTATACTGAAAAGAACCCACCAGTGCTAGTCCATGGCGTATTCAGCACAGGAATCTGCATCGATTGAGCCAAGACAAAGGAAAGCTCAGGGAGGCAGCACCCGTGTAGAAAATCATTTGTACTTCAAAGATGAGGCCAATGAGGTGAAAGGACAAAGCCACGGCAAACAATTTTGATCATCCGCAGAATTTCACGGAGCAATATTGCTGGGAGAGAAAAGGCACCACCTGAGGGAGGCACGCTCAACAAAACTACCTAGGGCAGGAGCCGGGTTGCCCCCAGGCACTAGGCGTGTCAGGCCTCAGCATTGTAAGAAGAGTTCCCTGAAGTCCCTGAGTGGTTTTCTCCGCTGTCCTACGTCTACGTTCCTAAAATTTACTCTGCGGTTTCTGATGATCCTGGCTTATGAACGGCCACCATTCACCGTTCTCCTTACACTCGTGCGTCTCCATCGGCCTTAAAAGAAAGGGAGGACACGCAACTGCTGGCAGGTAAATTCAGCAAAGTTTGTCTCAACACAAAAGAGACAGCTCTGTGGTGACGCGTCTTCCACGGTAAAACATTTCCTAGCGAATAAGGAATCTTCCCATCGCAATGACACTATGAGAGAATTGCCACCGATGGATTTGCCGCTGTGCCTACACATCATCTTGAGGCCATACAGTAGTGAAGCACGGGATCCCAGGCTCTTCACCCTTTACCCTAGACCAGTGAAACACTGTCTCCAAACATGCCCACATGCCTGTATCTATGCCCGTTTAAAGTTAACGCTAAACCGAAATCTTCTTTCTGTCCCACTATTTTGCAGCATTTTAAAGAAGTACACTGGGAAAGATTTTTCTGCAAGGAAGGAACTGCAGGCGGCGTGGCTGAAATGAGAATATCATGCTGCACGAGCTCTTTGCCCTCAGATGTAGAAGTGTCATCAGTGGGCATCATAGAGAAACGGGACTTTAATAAGTGATCATCAACCTCTGTGAATTCCCTTTGTTCTAGACGCCTGAAATAAAGAGTTGTCCTGAGTCACATAAACCTCCACCGAGTGGTCTTTATGTGGCGCGGGAACATGCCGGTATAAGAGAATTCCGAAGAAGGCTGAACGTCCACAATTGAATGGTCATTGCCAGAAATGAAGTGGCAGCCGGATCAGACTGGGAAACTTCAGCTTCCATTAGACAATGAAGATGTGAGAATCTGGTACGTCCACAATTCACGGTTTCCTTAGATCCATGAAATTCCGTGTTGAATTTCAGTCAGAAAATGAAAACTCCGGAGCCGCTGTTCAGCAGGCCCGGGTGTTGCTCCCAGAGGCACACTGGTGCTCCTCTAGAATTTGGATAAAAATCGTTTTCATTGGAATAAAGAACCTTGATCAAGCCAGGTGGGTCTTGACCATCGAAATTGCTGCGTTTGCCCGGGATACTGACAAGAACCCACCTGTGTTAGTCCATGGCATATTCAGCACAGGAATCTGCATCGATTGAGCCAAGACAAAGGAAAGCTCAGGGAGGCAGCACCCGTGTAGAAAAACATTTGTACTTCAAAGATGAGGCCAATGAGGTGAAAGGACAAAGCCACGGCAAACAATTTTGATCATCGGCAGAATTTCACGGAGCAATATTGCTGGGAGAGAAAAGGCACCACCTGAGGGAGGCACGCTCAACAAAACTACCTAGGGCAGGAGCCGGGTTGCCCCCAGGCACTAGGCGTGTCAGGCCTCAGCATTGTAAGGAGAGTTCACTGAAGTCCCTGAGTGAAGTTTTCTCCGCTGTCCTACGTCTACGTTCCTAAAATTTACTCTACGGTTTCTGATGATCCTGGCTTATGAACGGCCACCATTCACCGTTCTCCTTACACTCGTGCGTCTCCATCGGCCTTAAAAGAAAGGGAGGACACGCAACTGCTGGCAGGTAAATTCAGCAAAGTTTGTCTCAACACAAAAGAGACAGATCTGTGGTGAACCGTCTTCCACGGTAAAACATATCCTAGCCAATAAGGAATCTTCCCATCGCAATGACACTATGAGAGAATTGCCACCGATGGATTTGCCGCTGTGCCTACACATCATCTTGAGGCCATACAGTAGTGAAGCACGGGAACCCAGGCGCTTCACCCTTTACCCTAGACCAGTGAAACACTGTCTCTAAACATGCCCACATGCCTGTATCTATGCCCGTTCAAAGTTAACGCTAAACCGAAATCTTCTTTCTGTCCCACTATTTTGCAGCATTTTAAAGAAGTACACTGGGAAAGATTTTTCTGCAAGGAAGGAACTGCAGGCGGCGTGGCTGAAATGAGAATATCATGCTGCACGAGCTCTTTGCCCTCAGATGTAGAAGTGTCATCAGTGGGCATCATAGAGAAACGGGACTTTAATAAGTGATCATCAACCTCTGTGAATTCCCTTTGTTCTAGACGCCTGAAATAAAGAGTTGTCCTGAGTCACATAAACCTCCACCGAGTGGTCTTTATGTGGCGCGGGAACATGCCGGTATAAGAGAATTCCGAAGAAGGCTGAACGTCCACAATTGAATGGTCATTGCCAGAAAGGAAGTGGCAGCCGGATCAGACTGGGAAACTTCAGCTTCCATTAGACAATGAAGATGTGAGAATCTGGTACGTCCACAATTCACGGTTTCCTTAGATCCATGAAATTCCGTGTTGAATTTCAGTCAGAAAATGAAAACTCCGGAGCCGCTGTTCAGCAGGCCCGGGTGTAGCTCCCAGAGGCACACTGGTGCTCCTCTAGAATTTGGATAAAAATCGTTTTCACTGGAATAAAGAACCTTGATCAAGCCAGGTGGGTCTTGACCATCGAAATTGCTGCGTTTGCCCGGTATACTGAAAAGAACCCACCTGTGCTAGTCCATGGCGTATTCAGCACAGGAATCTGCATCGATTGAGCCAAGACAAAGGAAAGCTCAGGGAGGCAGCACCCGTGTAGAAAAGCATTTGTACTTCAAAGATGAGGCCAATGAGGTGAAAGGACAAAGCCACGGCAAACAATTTTGATCATCGGCAGAATTTCACGGAGCAATATTGCTGGGAGAGAAAAGGCACCACCTGAGGGAGGCACGCTCAACAAAACTACCTAGGGCAGGAGCCGGGTTGCCCCCAGGCACTAGGCGTGTCAGGCCTCAGCATTGTAAGAAGAGTTCCCTGAAGTCCCTGAGTGGTTTTCTCCGCTGTCCTACGTCTACGTTTCTAAAATTTACTCTGCGGTTTCTGATGATCCTGGCTTATGAACGGCCACCATTCACCGTTCTCCTTACACTCGTGCGTCTCCATCGGCCTTAAAAGAAAGGGAGGACACGCAACTGCTGGCAGGTAAATTCAGCAAAGTTTGTCTCAACACAAAAGACAGCTCTGTGGTGACGCGTCTTCCACGGTAAAACATTTCCTAGCGAATAAGGAATCTTCCCATCGCAATGACACTATGAGAGAATTGCCACCGATGGATTTGCCGCTGTGCCTACACATCATCTTGAGGCCATACAGTAGTGAAGCACGGGATCCCAGGCTCTTCACCCTTTACCCTAGACCAGTGAAACACTGTCTCCAAACATGCCCACATGCCTGTATCTATGCCCGTTTAAAGTTAACGCTAAACCGAAATCTTCTTTCTGTCCCACTATTTTGCAGCATTTTAAAGAAGTACACTGGGAAAGATTTTTCTGCAAGGAAGGAACTGCAGGCGGCGTGGCTGAAATGAGAATATCATGCTGCACGAGCTCTTTGCCCTCAGATGTAGAAGTGTCATCAGTGGGCATCATAGAGAAACGGGACTTTAATAAGTGATCATCAACCTCTGTGAATTCCCTTTGTTCTAGACGCCTGAAATAAAGAGTTGTCCTGAGTCACATAAACCTCCACCGAGTGGTCTTTATGTGGCGCGGGAACATGCCGGTATAAGAGAATTCCGAAGAAGGCTGAACGTCCACAATTGAATGGTCATTGCCAGAAATGAAGTGGCAGCCGGATCAGACTGGGAAACTTCAGCTTCCATTAGACAATGAAGATGTGAGAATCTGGTACGTCCACAATTCACGGTTTCCTTAGATCCATGAAATTCCGTGTTGAATTTCAGTCAGAAAATGAAAACTCCGGAGCCGCTGTTCAGCAGGCCCGGGTGTAGCTCCCAGAGGCACACTGGTGCTCCTCTAGAATTTGGATAAAAATCGTTTTCATTGGAATAAAGAACCTTGATCAAGCCAGGTGGGTCTTGACCATCGAAATTGCTGCGTTTGCCCGGGATACTGACAAGAACCCACCTGTGTTAGTCCATGGCATATTCAGCACAGGAATCTGCATCGATTGAGCCAAGACAAAGGAAAGCTCAGGGAGGCAGCACCCGTGTAGAAAAACATTTGTACTTCAAAGATGAGGCCAATGAGGTGAAAGGACAAAGCCACGGCAAACAATTTTGATCATCGGCAGAATTTCACGGAGCAATATTGCTGGGAGAGAAAAGGCACCAGCTGAGGGAGGCACGCTCAACAAAACTACCTAGGGCAGGAGCCGGGTTGCCCCCAGGCACTAGGCGTGTCAGGCCTCAGCATTGTAAGGAGAGTTCACTGAAGTCCCTGAGTGAAGTTTTCTCCGCTGTCCTACGTCTACGTTCCTAAAATTTACTCTACGGTTTCTGATGATCCTGGCTTATGAACGGCCACCATTCACCGTTCTCCTTACACTCGTGCGTCTCCATCGGCCTTAAAAGAAAGGGAGGACACGCAACTGCTGGCAGGTAAATTCAGCAAAGTTTGTCTCAAAACAAAAGAGACAGCTCTGTGGTGACCCGTCTTCCACGGTAAAACATTTCCTAGCCAATAAGGAATCTTCCCATCGCAATGACAATATGAGAGAATTGCCACCGATGGATTTGCCGCTGTGCCTACACATCATCTTGAGGGCATACAGTAGTGAAGCACGGGATCCCAGGCGCTTCACCCTTTACCCTAGACCAGTGAAACACTGTCTCCAAACATGCCCACATGCCTGTATCTATGCCCGTTTAAAGTAAACGCTAAACCGAAATCTTTCTGTCCAACTATTTTGCAGCATTTTAAAGAAGTACACTGGGAAAGATTTTTCTGCAAGGAAGGAACTGCAGGCGGCGTGGCTGAAATGAGAATATCATGCTGCACGAGCTCTTTGCCCTCAGATGTAGAAGTGTCATCAGTGGGCATCATAGAGAAACGGGACTTTAATAAGTGATCATCAACCTCTGTGAATTCCCTTTGTTCTAGACGCCTGAAATAAAGAGTTGTCCTGAGTCACATAAACCTCCACCGAGTGGTCTTTATGTGGCGCGGGAACATGCCGGTATAAGAGAATTCCGAAGAAGGCTGAACGTCCACAATTGAATGGTCATTGCCAGAAATGAAGTGGCAGCCGGATCAGACTGGGAAACTTCAGCTTCCATTAGACAATGAAGATGTGAGAATCTGGTACGTCCACAATTCACGGTTTCCTTAGATCCATGAAATTCCGTGTTGAATTTCAGTCAGAAAATGAAAACTCCGGAGCCGCTGTTCAGCAGGCCCGGGTGTAGCTCCCAGAGGCACACTGGTGCTCCTCTAGAATTTGGATAAAAATCGTTTTCACTGGAATAAAGAACCTTGATCAAGCCAGGTGGGTCTTGACCATCGAAATTGCTGCGTTTGCCCGGGATACTGACAAGAACCCACCTGTGTTAGTCCATGGCGTATTCAGCACAGGAATCTGCATCGATTGAGCCAAGACAAAGGAAAGCTTAGGGAGGCAGCACCCGTGTAGAAAAACATTTGTACTTCAAAGATGAGGCCAATGAGGTGAAAGGACAAAGCCACGGCAAACAATTTTGATCATCGGCAGAATTTCACGGAGCAATATTGCTGGGAGAGAAAAGGCACCACCTGAGGGAGGCA
Source organism: Tenrec ecaudatus (assembly GCF_050624435.1). Taxonomy (NCBI): domain Eukaryota; kingdom Metazoa; phylum Chordata; class Mammalia; order Afrosoricida; family Tenrecidae; genus Tenrec; species Tenrec ecaudatus. The sequence goes on along the minus strand of NC_134538.1, from coordinate 24,584,752 downwards.
CGCTCAACAAAACTACCTAGGGCAGGAGCCGGGTTGCCCCCAGGCACTAGGCGTGTCAGGCCTCAGCATTGTAAGGAGAGTTCACTGAAGTCCCTGAGTGAAGTTTTCTCCGCTGTCCTACGTCTACGTTCCTAAAATTTACTCTGCGGTTTCTGATGATCCTGGCTTATGAACGGCCACCATTCACCGTTCTCCTTACACTCGTGCGTCTCCATCGGCCTTAAAAGAAAGGGAGGACACGCAACTGCTGGCAGGTAAATTCAGCAAAGTTTGTCTCAACACAAAAGAGACAGCTCTGTGGTGACCCGTCTTCCACGGTAAAACATTTCCTAGCGAATAAGGAATCTTCCCATCGCAATGACACTATGATAGAATTGCCACCGATGGATTTGCCGCTGTGCCTACACATCATCTTGAGGCCATACAGTAGTGAAGCACGGGATCCCAGGCTCTTCACCCTTTACCCTAGACCAGTGAAACAGTCTCCAAACATGCCCACATGCCTGTATCTATGCCCGTTCAAAGTTAACGCTAAACCGAAATCTTCTTTCTGTCCCACTATTTTGCAGCATTTTAAAGAAGTACACTGGGAAAGATTTTTCTGCAAGGAAGGAACTGCAGGCGGCGTGGCTGAAATGAGAATATCATGCTGCACGAGCTCTTTGCCCTCAGATGTAGAAGTGTCATCAGTGGGCATCATAGAGAAACGGGACTTTAATAAGTGATCATCAACCTCTGTGAATTCCCTTTGTTCTAGACGCCTGAAATAAAGAGTTGTCCTGAGTCACATAAACCTCCACCGAGTGGTCTTTATGTGGCGCGGGAACATGCCGGTATAAGAGAATTCCGAAGAAGGCTGAACGCCCACAATTGAATGGTCATTGCCAGAAAGGAAGTGGCAGCCGGATCAGACTGGGAAACTTCAGCTTCCATTAGACAATGAAGATGTGAGAATCTGGTACGTCCACAATTCACGGTTTCCTTAGATCCATGAAATTCCGTGTTGAATTTCAGTCAGAAAATGAAAACTCCGGAGCCGCTGTTCAGCAGGCCCGGGTGTAGCTCCCAGAGGCACACTGGTGCTCCTCTAGAATTTGGATAAAAATCGTTTTCACTGGAATAAAGAACCTTGATCAAGCCAGGTGGGTCTTGACCATCGAAATTGCTGCGTTTGCCCGGTATACTGAAAAGAACCCACCTGTGCTAGTCCATGGCATATTCAGCACAGGAATCTGCATCGATTGAGCCAAGACAAAGGAAAGCTCAGGGAGGCAGCACCCGTGTAGAAAAGCATTTGTACTTCAAAGATGAGGCCAATGAGGTGAAAGGACAAAGCCACGGCAAACAATTTTGATCATCGGCAGAATTTCACCGAGCAATATTGCTGGGAGAGAAAAGGCACCACCTGAGGGAGGCACGCTCAACAAAACTACCTAGGGCAGGAGCCAGGTTGCCCCCAGGCACTAGGCGTGTCAGGCCTCAGCATTGTAAGGAGAGTTCACTGAAGTCCCTGAGTGAAGTTTTCTCCGCTGTCCTACGTCTACGTACCTAAAATTTACTCTACGGTTTCTGATGATCCTGGCTTATGAACGGCCACCATTCACCGTTCTCCTTACACTCGTGCGTCTCCATCGGCCTTAAAAGAAAGGGAGGACACGCAACTGCTGGCAGGTAAATTCAGCAAAGTTTGTCTCAAAACAAAAGAGACAGCTCTGTGGTGACCCGTCTTCCACGGTAAAACATTTCCTAGCCAATAAGGAATCTTCCCATCGCAATGACACTATGAGAGAATTGCCACCGATGGATTTGCCGCTGTGCCTACACATCATCTTGAGGCCATACAGTAGTGAAGCACGGGAACCCAGGCGCTTCACCCTTTACCCTAGACCAGTGAAACACTGTCTCTAAACATGCCCACATGCCTGTATCTATGCCCGTTCAAAGTTAACGCTAAACCGAAATCTTCTTTCTGTCCCACTATTTTGCAGCATTTTAAAGAAGTACACTGGGAAAGATTTTTCTGCAAGGAAGGAACTGCAGGCGGCGTGGCTGAAATGAGAATATCATGCTGCACGAGCTCTTTGCCCTCAGATGTAGAAGTGTCATCAGTGGGCATCATAGAGAAACGGGACTTTAATAAGTGATCATCAACCTCTGTGAATTCCCTTTGTTCTAGACGCCTGAAATAAAGAGTTGTCCTGAGTCACATAAACCTCCACCGAGTGGTCTTTATGTGGCGCGGGAACATGCCGGTATAAGAGAATTCCGAAGAAGGCTGAACGTCCACAATTGAATGGTCATTGCCAGAAAGGAAGTGGCAGCCGGATCAGACTGGGAAACTTCAGCTTCCATTAGACAATGAAGATGTGAGAATCTGGTACGTCCACAATTCACGGTTTCCTTAGATCCATGAAATTCCGTGTTGAATTTCAGTCAGAAAATGAAAACTCCGGAGCCGCTGTTCAGCAGGCCCGGGTGTAGCTCCCAGAGGCACACTGGTGCTCCTCTAGAATTTGGATAAAAATCGTTTTCACTGGAATAAAGAACCTTGATCAAGCCAGGTGGGTCTTGACCATCGAAATTGCTGAGTTTGCCCGGGATACTGACAAGAACCCACCTGTGCTAGTCCATGGCGTATTCAGCACAGGAATCTGCATCGATTGAGCCAAGACAAAGGAAAGCTCAGGGAAGCAGCACCCGTGTAGAAAAGCATTTGTACTTCAAAGATGAGGCCAATGAGGTGAAAGGACAAAGCCACGGCAAACAATTTTGATCATCGGCAGAATTTCACCGAGCAATATTGCTGGGAGAGAAAAGGCACCACCTGAGGGAGGCACGCTCAACAAAACTACCTAGGGCAGGAGCCGGGTTGCCCCCAGGCACTAGGCGTGTCAGGCCTCAGCATTGTAAGGAGAGTTCACTGAAGTCCCTGAGTGAAGTTTTCTCCGCTGTCTTACGTCTACATTCCTAAAATTTACTCTACGGTTTCTGATGATCCTGGCTTATGAACGGCCACCATTCACCGTTCTCCTTACACTCGTGCGTCTACATCGGCCTTAAAAGAAAGGGAGGACACGCAACTGCTGGCAGGTAAATTCAGCAAAGTTTGGCTCAACACAAAAGAGACAGCTCTGTGGTGACCCGTCTTCCACGGTAAAACATTTCCTAGCCAATAAGGAATCTTCCCATCGCAATGACACTATGAGAGAATTGCCACCGATGGATTTGCCGCTGTGCCTACACATCATCTTGAGGCCATGCAGTAGTGAAGCACGGGAACCCAGGCGCTTCACCCTTTACCCTAGACCAGTGAAACACTGTCTCTAAACATGCCCACATGCCTGTATCTATGCCCGTTCAAAGTTAACGCTAAACCGAAATCTTCTTTCTGTCCCACTATTTTGCAGCATTTTAAAGAAGTACACTGGAAAAGATTTTTCGGCAAGGAAGGAACTGCAGGCGGCGTGGCTGAAATGAGAATATCATGCTGCACGAGCTCTTTGCCCTCAGATGTAGAAGTGTCATCAGTGGGCATCATAGAGAAACGGGACTTTAATAAGTGATCATCAACCTCTGTGAATTCCCTTTGTTCTAGACGCCTGAAATAAAGAGTTGTCCTGAGTCACATAAACCTCCACCGAGTGGTCTTTATGTGGCGCGGGAACATGCCGGTATAAGAGAATTCCGAAGAAGGCTGAACGTCCACAATTGAATGGTCATTGCCAGAAAGGAAGTGGCAGCCGGATCAGACTGGGAAACTTCAGCTTCCATTAGACAATGAAGATGTGAGAATCTGGTACGTCCACAATTCACGGTTTCCTTAGATCCATGAAATTCCGTGTTGAATTTCAGTCAGAAAATGAAAACTCCGGAGCCGCTGTTCAGCAGGCCCGGGTGTAGCTCCCAGAGGCACACTGGTGCTCCTCTAGAATTTGGATAAAAATCGTTTTCACTGGAATAAAGAACCTTGATCAAGCCAGGTGGGTCTTGACCATCGAAATTGCTGCGTTTGCCCGGTATACTGAAAAGAACCCACCTGTGCTAGTCCATGGCGTATTCAGCACAGGAATCTGCATCGATTGAGCCAAGACAAAGGAAAGCTCAGGGAGGCAGCACCCGTGTAGAAAAGCATTTGTACTTCAAAGATGAGGCCAATGAGGTGAAAGGACAAAGCCACGGCAAACAATTTTGATCATCGGCAGAATTTCACGGAGCAATATTGCTGGGAGAGAAAAGGCACCACCTGAGGGAGGCACGCTCAACAAAACTACCTAGGGCAGGAGCCAGGTTGCCCCCAGGCACTAGGCGTGTCAGGCCTCAGCATTGTAAGGAGAGTTCACTGAAGTCCCTGAGTGAAGTTTTCTCCGCTGTCCTACGTCTACGTACCTAAAATTTACTCTACGGTTTCTGATGATCCTGGCTTATGAACGGCCACCATTCACCGTTCTTACACTCGTGCGTCTCCATCGGCCTTAAAAGAAAGGGAGGACACGCAACTGCTGGCAGGTAAATTCAGCAAAGTTTGTCTCAAAACAAAAGAGACAGCTCTGTGGTGACCCGTCTTCCACGGTAAAACATTTCCTAGCCAATAAGGAATCTTCCCATCGCAATGACACTATGAGAGAATTGCCACCGATGGATTTGCCGCTGTGCCTACACATCATCTTGAGGCCATACAGTAGTGAAGCACGGGAACCCAGGCGCTTCACCCTTTACCCTAGACCAGTGAAACACTGTCTCTAAACATGCCCTCATGCCTGTATCTATGCCCGTTCAAAGTTAACGCTAAACCGAAATCTTCTTTCTGTCCCACTATTTTGCAGCATTTTAAAGAAGTACACTGGGAAAGATTTTTCTGCAAGGAAGGAACTGCAGGCGGCGTGGCTGAAATGAGAATATCATGCTGCACGAGCTCTTTGCCCTCAGATGTAGAAGTGTCATCAGTGGGCATCATAGAGAAACGGGACTTTAATAAGTGATCATCAACCTCTGTGAATTCCCTTTGTTCTAGACGCCTGAAATAAAGAGTTGTCCTGAGTCACATAAACCTCCACCGAGTGGTCTTTATGTGGCGCGGGAACATGCCGGTATAAGAGAATTCCGAAGAAGGCTGAACGTCCACAATTGAATGGTCATTGCCAGAAATGAAGTGGCAGCCGGATCAGACTGGGAAACTTCAGCTTCCATTAGACAATGAAGATGTGAGAATCTGGTACGTCCACAATTCACGGTTTCCTTAGATCCATGAAATTCCGTGTTGAATTTCAGTCAGAAAATGAAAACTCCGGAGCCGCTGTTCAGCAGGCCCGGGTGTAGCTCCCAGAGGCACACTGGTGCTCCTCTAGAATTTGGATAAAAATCGTTTTCACTGGAATAAAGAACCTTGATCAAGCCAGGTGGGTCTTGACCATCGAAATTGCTGCGTTTGCCCGGGATACTGAAAAGAACCCACCTGTGCTAGTCCATGGCGTATTCAGCACAGGAATCTGCATCGATTGAGCCAAGACAAAGGAAAGCTCAGGGAGGCAGCACCCGTGTAGAAAAGCATTTGTACTTCAAAGATGAGGCCAATGAGGTGAAAGGACAAAGCCACGGCAAACAATTTTGATCATCCGCAGAATTTCACGGAGCAATATTGCTGGGAGAGAAAAGGCACCACCTGAGGGAGGCACGCTCAACAAAACTACCTAGGGCAGGAGCCGGGTTGCCCCCAGGCACTAGGCGTGTCAGGCCTCAGCATTGTAAGAAGAGTTCCCTGAAGTCCCTGAGTGGTTTTCTCCGCTGTCCTACGTCTACGTTCCTAAAATTTACTCTGCGGTTTCTGATGATCCTGGCTTATGAACGGCCACCATTCACCGTTCTCCTTACACTCGTGCGTCTCCATCGGCCTTAAAAGAAAGGGAGGACACGCAACTGCTGGCAGGTAAATTCAGCAAAGTTTGTCTCAACACAAAAGAGACAGCTCTGTGGTGACCCGTCTTCCACGGTAAAACATTTCCTAGCGAATAAGGAATCTTCCCATCGCAATGACACTATGAGAGAATTGCCACCGATGGATTTGCCGCTGTGCCTACACATCATCTTGAGGCCATACAGTAGTGAAGCACGGGATCCCAGGCTCTTCACCCTTTACCCTAGACCAGTGAAACACTGTCTCCAAACATGCCCACATGCCTGTATCTATGCCTGTTTAAAGTTAACGCTAAACCGAAATCTTCTTTCTGTCCCACTATTTTGCAGCATTTTAAAGTACACTGGGAAAGATTTTTCTGCAAGGAAGGAACTGCAGGCGGCGTGGCTGAAATGAGAATATCATGCTGCACGAGCTCTTTGCCCTCAGATGTAGAAGTGTCATCAGTGGGCATCATAGAGAAACGGGACTTTAATAAGTGATCATCAACCTCTGTGAATTCCCTTTGTTCTAGACGCCTGAAATAAAGAGTTGTCCTGAGTCACATAAACCTCCACCGAGTGGTCTTTATGTGGCGCGGGAACATGCCGGTATAAGAGAATTCCGAAGAAGGCTGAACGTCCACAATTGAATGGTCATTGCCAGAAATGAAGTGGCAGCCGGATCAGACTGGGAAACTTCAGCTTCCATTAGACAATGAAGATGTGAGAATCTGGTACGTCCACAATTCACGGTTTCCTTAGATCCATGAAATTCCGTGTTGAATTTCAGTCAGAAAATGAAAACTCCGGAGCCGCTGTTCAGCAGGCCCGGGTGTAGCTCCCAGAGGCACACTGGTGCTCCTCTAGAATTTGGATAAAAATCGTTTTCACTGGAATAAAGAACCTTGATCAAGCCAGGTGGGTCTTGACCATCGAAATTGCTGCGTTTGCCCGGTATACTGACAAGAACCCACCTGTGCTAGTCCATGGCGTATTCAGCACAGGAATCTGCATCGATTGAGCCAAGACAAAGGAAAGCTCAGGGAAGCAGCACCCGTGTAGAAAAGCATTTGTACTTCAAAGATGAGGCCAATGAGGTGAAAGGACAAAGCCACGGCAAACAATTTTGATCATCGGCAGAATTTCACGGAGCAATATTGCTGGGAGAGAAAAGGCACCACCTGAGGGAGGCACGCTCAACAAAACGACCTAGGGCAGGAGCCGGGTTGCCCCCAGGCACTAGGCGTGTCAGGCCTCAGCATTGTAAGGAGAGTTCACTGAAGTCCCTGAGTGAAGTTTTCTCCGCTGTCTTACGTCTACATTCCTAAAATTTACTCTACGGTTTCTGATGATCCTGGCTTATGAACGGCCACCATTCACCGTTCTCCTTACACTCGTGCGTCTACATCGGCCTTAAAAGAAAGGGAGGACACGCAACTGCTGGCAGGTAAATTCAGCAAAGTTTGGCTCAACACAAAAGAGACAGCTCTGTGGTGACCCGTCTTCCACGGTAAAACATTTCCTAGCCAATAAGGAATCTTCCCATCGCAATGACACTATGAGAGAATTGCCACCGATGGATTTGCCGCTGTGCCTACACATCATCTTGAGGCCATACAGTAGTGAAGCACGGGAACCCAGGCGCTTCACCCTTTACCCTAGACCAGTGAAACACTGTCTCTAAACATGCCCACATGCCTGTATCTATGCCCGTTCAAAGTTAACGCTAAACCGAAATCTTCTTTCTGTCCCACTATTTTGCAGCATTTTAAAGAAGTACACTGGAAAAGATTTTTCTGCAAGGAAGGAACTGCAGGCGGCGTGGCTGAAATGAGAATATCATGCTGCACGAGCTCTTTGCCCTCAGATGTAGAAGTGTCATCAGTGGGCATCATAGAGAAACGGGACTTTAATAAGTGATCATCAACCTCTGTGAATTCCCTTTGTTCTAGACGCCTGAAATAAAGAGTTGTCCTGAGTCACATAAACCTCCACCGAGTGGTCTTTATGTGGCGCGGGAACATGCCGGTATAAGAGAATTCCGAAGAAGGCTGAACGTCCACAATTGAATGGTCATTGCCAGAAAGGAAGTGGCAGCCGGATCAGACTGGGAAACTTCAGCTTCCATTAGACAATGAAGATGTGAGAATCTGGTACGTCCACAATTCACGGTTTCCTTAGATCCATGAAATTCCGTGTTGAATTTCAGTCAGAAAATGAAAACTCCGGAGCCGCTGTTCAGCAGGCCCGGGTGTAGCTCCCAGAGGCACACTGGTGCTCCTCTAGAATTTGGATAAAAATCGTTTTCACTGGAATAAAGAACCTTGATCAAGCCAGGTGGGTCTTGACCATCGAAATTGCTGCGTTTGCCCGGTATACTGAAAAGAACCCACCTGTGCTAGTCCATGGCGTATTCAGCACAGGAATCTGCATCGATTGAGCCAAGACAAAGGAAAGCTCAGGGAGGCAGCACCCGTGTAGAAAAGCATTTGTACTTCAAAGATGAGGCCAATGAGGTGAAAGGACAAAGCCACGGCAAACAATTTTGATCATCCGCAGAATTTCACGGAGCAATATTGCTGGGAGAGAAAAGGCACCACCTGAGGGAGGCACGCTCAACAAAACTACCTAGGGCAGGAGCCGGGTTGCCCCCAGGCACTAGGCGTGTCAGGCCTCAGCATTGTAAGAAGAGTTCCCTGAAGTCCCTGAGTGGTTTTCTCCGCTGTCCTACGTCTACGTTCCTAAAATTTACTCTGCGGTTTCTGATGATCCTGGCTTATGAACGGCCACCATTCACCGTTCTCCTTACACTCGTGCGTCTCCATCGGCCTTAAAAGAAAGGGAGGACACGCAACTGCTGGCAGGTAAATTCAGCAAAGTTTGTCTCAACACAAAAGAGACAGCTCTGTGGTGACCCGTCTTCCACGGTAAAACATTTCCTAGCGAATAAGGAATCTTCCCATCGCAATGACACTATGAGAGAATTGCCACCGATGGATTTGCCGCTGTGCCTACACATCATCTTGAGGCCATACAGTAGTGAAGCACGGGATCCCAGGCTCTTCACCCTTTACCCTAGACCAGTGAAACACTGTCTCCAAACATGCCCACATGCCTGTATCTATGCCCGTTTAAAGTTAACGCTAAACCGAAATCTTCTTTCTGTCCCACTATTTTGCAGCATTTTAAAGTACACTGGGAAAGATTTTTCTGCAAGGAAGGAACTGCAGGCGGCGTGGCTGAAATGAGAATATCATGCTGCACGAGCTCTTTGCCCTCAGATGTAGAAGTGTCATCAGTGGGCATCATAGAGAAACGGGACTTTAATAAGTGATCATCAACCTCTGTGAATTCCCTTTGTTCTAGACGCCTGAAATAAAGAGTTGTCCTGAGTCACATAAACCTCCACCGAGTGGTCTTTATGTGGCGCGGGAACATGCCGGTATAAGAGAATTCCGAAGAAGGCTGAACGTCCACAATTGAATGGTCATTGCCAGAAATGAAGTGGCAGCCGGATCAGACTGGGAAACTTCAGCTTCCATTAGACAATGAAGATGTGAGAATCTGGTACGTCCACAATTCACGGTTTCCTTAGATCCATGAAATTCCGTGTTGAATTTCAGTCAGAAAATGAAAACTCCGGAGCCGCTGTTCAGCAGGCCCGGGTGTAGCTCCCAGAGGCACACTGGTGCTCCTCTAGAATTTGGATAAAAATCGTTTTCACTGGAATAAAGAACCTTGATCAAGCCAGGTGGGTCTTGACCATCGAAATTGCTGCGTTTGCCCGGGATACTGACAAGAACCCACCTGTGCTAGTCCATGGCGTATTCAGCACAGGAATCTGCATCGATTGAGCCAAGACAAAGGAAAGCTCAGGGAGGCAGCACCCGTGTAGAAAAGCATTTGTACTTCAAAGATGAGGCCAATGAGGTGAAAGGACAAAGCCACGGCAAACAGTTTTGATCATCGGCAGAATTTCACGGAGCAATATTGCTGGGAGAGAAAAGGCACCACCTGAGGGAGGCACGCTCAACAAAACTACCTAGGGCAGGAGCCGGGTTGCCCCCAGGCACTAGGCGTGTCAGGCCTCAGCATTGTAAGGAGAGTTCACTGAAGTCCCTGAGTGAAGTTTTCTCCGCTGTCCTACGTCTACGTTCCTAAAATTTACTCTGCGGTTTCTGATGATCCTGGCTTATGAACGGCCACCATTCACCGTTCTCCTTACACTCGTGCGTCTCCATCGGCCTTAAAAGAAAGGGAGGACACGCAACTGCTGGCAGGTAAATTCAGCAAAGTTTGTCTCAACACAAAAGAGACAGCTCTGTGGTGACCCGTCTTCCACGGTAAAACATTTCCTAGCGAATAAGGAATCTTCCCATCGCAATGACACTATGAGAGAATTGCCACCGATGGATTTGCCGCTGTGCCTACACATCATCTTGAGGCCATACAGTAGTGAAGCACGGGATCCCAGGCTCTTCACCCTTTACCCTAGACCAGTGAAACAGTCTCCAAACATGCCCACATGCCTGTATCTATGCCCGTTTAAAGTTAACGCTAAACCGAAATCTTCTTTCTGTCCCACTATTTTGCAGCATTTTAAAGAAGTACACTGGGAAAGATTTTTCTGCAAGGAAGGAACTGCAGGCGGCGTGGCTGAAATGAGAATATCATGCTGCACGAGCTCTTTGCCCTCAGATGTAGAAGTGTCATTAGTGGGCATCATAGAGAAACGGGACTTTAATAAGTGATCATCAACCTCTGTGAATTCCCTTTGTTCTAGACGCCTGAAATAAAGAGTTGTCCTGAGTCACATAAACCTCCACCGAGTGGTCTTTATGTGGCGCGGGAACATGCCGGTATAAGAGAATTCCGAAGAAGGCTGAACGTCCACAATTGAATGGTCATTGCCAGAAATGAAGTGGCAGCCGGATCAGACTGGGAAACTTCAGCTTCCATTAGACAATGAAGATGTGAGAATCTGGTACGTCCACAATTCACGGTTTCCTTAGATCCATGAAATTCCGTGTTGAATTTCAGTCAGAAAATGAAAACTCCGGAGCCGCTGTTCAGCAGGCCCGGGTATAGCTCCCAGAGGCACACTGGTGCTCCTCTAGAATTTGGATAAAAATCGTTTTCACTGGAATAAAGAACCTTGATCAAGCCAGGTGGGTCTTGACCATCGAAATTGCTGAGTTTGCCCGGGATACTGACAAGAACCCACCTGTGCTAGTCCATGGCGTATTCAGCACAGGAATCTGCATCGATTGAGCCAAGACAAAGGAAAGCTCAGGGAAGCAGCACCCGTGTAGAAAAGCATTTGTACTTCAAAGATGAGGCCAATGAGGTGAAAGGACAAAGCCACGGCAAACAATTTTGATCATCGGCAGAATTTCACCGAGCAATATTGCTGGGAGAGAAAAGGCACCACATGAGGGAGGCACGCTCAACAAAACTACCTAGGGCAGGAGCCGGGTTGCCCCCAGGCACTAGGCGTGTCAGGCCTCAGCATTGTAAGGAGAGTTCACTGAAGTCCCTGAGTGAAGTTTTCTCCGCTGTCTTACGTCTACATTCCTAAAATTTACTCTACGGTTTCTGATGATCCTGGCTTATGAACGGCCACCATTCACCGTTCTCCTTACACTCGTGCGTCTCCATCGGCCTTAAAAGAAAGGGAGGACACGCAACTGCTCGCAGGTAAATTCAGCAAAGTTTGGCTCAACACAAAAGAGACAGCTCTGTGGTGACCCGTCTTCCACGGTAAAACATTTCCTAGCCAATAAGGAATCTTCCCATCGCAATGACACTATGAGAGAATTGCCACCGATGGATTTGCCGCTGTGCCTACACATCATCTTGAGGCCATACAGTAGTGAAGCACGGGAACCCAGGCGCTTCACCCTTTACCCTAGACCAGTGAAACACTGTCTCTAAACATGCCCACATGCCTGTATCTATGCCCGTTCAAAGTTAACGCTAAACCGAAATCTTCTTTCTGTCCCACTATTTTGCAGCATTTTAAAGAAGTACACTGGAAAAGATTTTTCTGCAAGGAAGGAACTGCAGGCGGCGTGGCTGAAATGAGAATATCATGCTGCACGAGCTCTTTGCCCTCAGATGTAGAAGTGTCATCAGTGGGCATCATAGAGAAACGGGACTTTAATAAGTGATCATCAACCTCTGTGAATTCCCTTTGTTCTAGACGCCTGAAATAAAGAGTTGTCCTGAGTCACATAAACCTCCACCGAGTGGTCTTTATGTGGCGCGGGAACATGCCGGTATAAGAGAATTCCGAAGAAGGCTGAACGTCCACAATTGAATGGTCATTGCCAGAAAGGAAGTGGCAGCCGGATCAGACTGGGAAACTTCAGCTTCCATTAGACAATGAAGATGTGAGAATCTGGTACGTCCACAATTCACGGTTTCCTTAGATCCATGAAATTCCGTGTTGAATTTCAGTCAGAAAATGAAAACTCCGGAGCCGCTGTTCAGCAGGCCCGGGTGTAGCTCCCAGAGGCACACTGGTGCTCCTCTAGAATTTGGATAAAAATCGTTTTCACTGGAATAAAGAACCTTGATCAAGCCAGGTGGGTCTTGACCATCGAAATTGCTGCGTTTGCCCGGTATACTGAAAAGAACCCACCTGTGCTAGTCCATGGCGTATTCAGCACAGGAATCTGCATCGATTGAGCCAAGACAAAGGAAAGCTCAGGGAGGCAGCACCCGTGTAGAAAAGCATTTGTACTTCAAAGATGAGGCCAATGAGGTGAAAGGACAAAGCCACGGCAAACAATTTTGATCATCCGCAGAATTTCACGGAGCAATATTGCTGGGAGAGAAAAGGCACCACCTGAGGGAGGCACGCTCAACAAAACTACCTAGGGCAGGAGCCGGGTTGCCCCCAGGCACTAGGCGTGTCAGGCCTCAGCATTGTAAGAAGAGGTCCCTGAAGTCCCTGAGTGGTTTTCTCCGCTGTCCTACGTCTACGTTCCTAAAATTTACTCTGCGGTTTCTGATGATCCTGGCTTATGAACGGCCACCATTCACCGTTCTCCTTACACTCGTGCGTCTCCATCGGCCTTAAAAGAAAGGGAGGACACGCAACTGCTGGCAGGTAAATTCAGCAAAGTTTGTCTCAACACAAAAGAGACAGCTCTGTGGTGACCCGTCTTCCAGGGTAAAACATTTCCTAGCGAATAAGGAATCTTCCCATCGCAATGACACTATGAGAGAATTGCCACCGATGGATTTGCCGCTGTGCCTACACATCATCTTGAGGCCATACAGTAGTGAAGCACGGGATCCCAGGCTCTTCACCCTTTACCCTAGACCAGTGAAACACTGTCTCCAAACATGCCCACATGCCTGTATCTATGCCCGTTTAAAGTTAACGCTAAACTGAAATCTTCTTTCTGTCCCACTATTTTGCAGCATTTTAAAGAAGTACACTGGGAAAGATTTTTCTGCAAGGAAGGAACTGCAGGCGGCGTGGCTGAAATGAGAATATCATGCTGCACGAGGTCTTTGCCCTCAGATGTAGAAGTGTCATCAGTGGGCATCATAGAGAAACGGGACTTTAATAAGTGATCATCAACCTCTGTGAATTCCCTTTGTTCTAGACGCCTGAAATAAAGAGTTGTCCTGAGTCACATAAACCTCCACCGAGTGGTCTTTATGTGGCGCGGGAACATGCCGGTATAAGAGAATTCCGAAGAAGGCTGAACGTCCACAATTGAATGGTCATTGCCAGAAATGAAGTGGCAGCCGGATCAGACTGGGAAACTTCAGCTTCCATTAGACAATGAAGATGTGAGAATCTGGTACGTCCACAATTCACGGTTTCCTTAGATCCATGAAATTCCGTGTTGAATTTCAGTCAGAAAATGAAAACTCCGGAGCCGCTGCTCAGCAGGCCCGGGTGTAGCTCCCAGAGGCACACTGGTGCTCCTCTAGAATTTGGATAAAAATCGTTTTCACTGGAATAAAGAACCTTGATCAAGCCAGGTGGGTCTTGACCATCGAAATTGCTGCGTTTGCCCGGGATACTGACAAGAACCCACCTGTGCTAGTCCATGGCGTATTCAGCACAGGAATCTGCATCGATTGAGCCAAGACAAAGGAAAGCTCAGGGAGGCAGCACCCGTGTAGAAAAGCATTTGTACTTCAAAGATGAGGCCAATGAGGTGAAAGGACAAAGCCACGGCAAACAATTTTGATCATCCGCAGAATTTCACGGAGCAATATTGCTGGGAGAGAAAAGGCACCACCTGAGGGAGGCACGCTCAACAAAACGACCTAGGGCAGGAGCCGGGTTGCCCCCAGGCACTAGGCGTGTCAGGCCTCAGCATTGTAAGAAGAGTTCCCTGAAGTCCCTGAGTGAAGTTTTCTCCGCTGTCCTACGTCTACGTTCCTAAAATTTACTCTGCGGTTTCTGATGATCCTGGCTTATGAACGGCCACCATTCACCGTTCTCCTTACACTCGTGCGTCTCCATCGGCCTTAAAAGAAAGGGAGGACACGCAACTGCTGGCAGGTAAATTCAGCAAAGTTTGTCTCAACACAAAAGAGACAGCTCTGTGGTGACCCGTCTTCCAGGGTAAAACATTTCCTAGCCAATAAGGAATCTTCCCATCGCAATGACACTATGAGAGAATTGCCACCGATGGATTTGCCGCTGTGCCTACACATCATCTTGAGGCCATACAGTAGTGAAGCACGGGATCCCAGGCTCTTCACCCTTTACCCTAGACCAGTGAAACACTGTCTCCAAACATGCCCACATGCCTGTATCTATGCCCGTTTAAAGTTAACGCTAAACCGAAATCTTCTTTCTGTCCCACTATTTTGCAGCATTTTAAAGAAGTACACTGGGAAAGATTTTTCTGCAAGGAAGGAACTGCAGGCGGCGTGGCTGAAATGAGAATATCATGCTGCACGAGCTCTTTGCCCTCAGATGTAGAAGTGTCATCAGTGGGCATCATAGAGAAACGGGACTTTAATAAGTGATCATCAACCTCTGTGAATTCCCTTTGTTCTAGACGCCTGAAATAAAGAGTTGTCCTGAGTCACATAAACCTCCACCGAGTGGTCTTTATGTGGCGCGGGAACATGCCGGTATAAGAGAATTCCGAAGAAGGCTGAACGTCCACAATTGAATGGTCATTGCCAGAAATGAAGTGGCAGCCGGATCAGACTGGGAAACTTCAGCTTCCATTAGACAATGAAGATGTGAGAATCTGGTACGTCCACAATTCACGGTTTCCTTAGATCCATGAAATTCCGTGTTGAATTTCAGTCAGAAAATGAAAACTCCGGAGCCGCTGTTCAGCAGGCCCGGGTGTAGCTCCCAAAGGCACACTGGTGCTCCTCTAGAATTTGGATAAAAATCGTTTTCACTGGAATAAAGAACCTTAATCAAGCCAGGTGGGTCTTGACCATCGAAATTGCTGCGTTTGCCCGGGATACTGACAAGAACCCACCTGTGCTAGTCCATGGCGTATTCAGCACAGGAATCTGCATCGATTGAGCCAAGACAAAGGAAAGCTCAGGGAAGCAGCACCCGTGTAGAAAAGCATTTGTACTTCAAAGATGAGGCCAATGAGGTGAAAGGACAAAGCCACGGCAAACAATTTTGATCATCGGCAGAATTTCACGGAGCAATATTGCTGGGAGAGAAAAGGCACCACCTGAGGGAGGCACGCTCAACAAAACTACCTAGGGCAGGAGCCAGGTTGCCCCCAGGCACTAGGCGTGTCAGGCCTCAGCATTGTAAGGAGAGTTCACTGAAGTCCCTGAGTGAAGTTTTCTCCGCTGTCCTACGTCTACGTACCTAAAATTTACTCTACGGTTTCTGATGATCCTGGCTTATGAACGGCCACCATTCACCGTTCTCCTTACACTCGTGCGTCTCCATCGGCCTTAAAAGAAAGGGAGGACACGCAACTGCTGGCAGGTAAATTCAGCAAAGTTTGTCTCAAAACAAAAGAGACAGCTCTGTGGTGACCCGTCTTCCACGGTAAAACATTTCCTAGCCAATAAGGAATCTTCCCATCGCAATGACACTATGAGAGAATTGCCACCGATGGATTTGCCGCTGTGCCTACACATCATCTTGAGGCCATACAGTAGTGAAGCACGGGAACCCAGGCGCTTCACCCTTTACCCTAGACCAGTGAAACACTGTCTCTAAACATGCCCACATGCCTGTATCTATGCCCGTTCAAAGTTAACGCTAAACCGAAATCTTCTTTCTGTCCCACTATTTTGCAGCATTTTAAAGAAGTACACTGGGAAAGATTTTTCTGCAAGGAAGGAACTGCAGGCGGCGTGGCTGAAATGAGAATATCATGCTGCACGAGCTCTTTGCCCTCAGATGTAGAAGTGTCATCAGTGGGCATCATAGAGAAACGGGACTTTAATAAGTGATCATCAACCTCTGTGAATTCCCTTTGTTCTAGACGCCTGAAATAAAGAGTTGTCCTGAGTCACATAAACCTCCACCGAGTGGTCTTTATGTGGCGCGGGAACATGCCGGTATAAGAGAATTCCGAAGAAGGCTGAACGTCCACAATTGAATGGTCATTGCCAGAAATGAAGTGGCAGCCGGATCAGACTGGGAAACTTCAGCTTCCATTAGACAATGAAGATGTGAGAATCTGGTACGTCCACAATTCACGGTTTCCTTAGATCCATGAAATTCCGTGTTGAATTTCAGTCAGAAAATGAAAACTCCGGAGCCGCTGTTCAGCAGGCCCGGGTGTAGCTCCCAGAGGCACACTGGTGCTCCTCTAGAATTTGGATAAAAATCGTTTTCACTGGAATAAAGAACCTTGATCAAGCCAGGTGGGTCTTGACCATCGAAATTGCTGCGTTTGCCCGGTATACTGAAAAGAACCCACCTGTGCTAGTCCATGGCGTATTCAGCACAGGAATCTGCATCGATTGAGCCAAGACAAAGGAAAGCTCAGGGAGGCAGCACCCGTGTAGAAAAGCATTTGTACTTCAAAGATGAGGCCAATGAGGTGAAAGGACAAAGCCACGGCAAACAATTTTGATCATCCGCAGAATTTCACGGAGCAATATTGCTGGGAGAGAAAAGGCACCACCTGAGGGAGGCACGCTCAACAAAACTACCTAGGGCAGGAGCCAGGTTGCCCCCAGGCACTAGGCGTGTCAGGCCTCAGCATTGTAAGGAGAGTTCACTGAAGTCCCTGAGTGAAGTTTTCTCCGCTGTCCTACGTCTACGTACCTAAAATTTACTCTACGGTTTCTGATGATCCTGGCTTATGAACGGCCACCATTCACCGTTCTCCTTACACTCGTGCGTCTCCATCGGCCTTAAAAGAAAGGGAGGACACGCAACTGCTGGCAGGTAAATTCAGCAAAGTTTGTCTCAAAACAAAAGAGACAGCTCTGTGGTGACCCGTCTTCCACGGTAAAACATTTCCTAGCCAATAAGGAATCTTCCCATCGCAATGACACTATGAGAGAATTGCCACCGATGGATTTGCCGCTGTGCCTACACATCATCTTGAGGCCATACAGTAGTGAAGCACGGGAACCCAGGCGTTTCACCCTTTACCCTAGACCAGTGAAACACTGTCTCTAAACATGCCCACATGCCTGTATCTATGCCCGTTCAAAGTTAACGCTAAACCGAAATCTTCTTTCTGTCCCACTATTTTGCAGCATTTTAAAGAAGTACACTGGGAAAGATTTTTCTGCAAGGAAGGAACTGCAGGCGGCGTGGCTGAAATGAGAATATCATGCTGCACGAGCTCTTTGCCCTCAGATGTAGAAGTGTCATCAGTGGGCATCATAGAGAAACGGGACTTTAATAAGTGATCATCAACCTCTGTGAATTCCCTTTGTTCTAGACGCCTGAAATAAAGAGTTGTCCTGAGTCACATAAACCTCCACCGAGTGGTCTTTATGTGGCGCGGGAACATGCCGGTATAAGAGAATTCCGAAGAAGGCTGAACGTCCACAATTGAATGGTCATTGCCAGAAATGAAGTGGCAGCCGGATCAGACTGGGAAACTTCAGCTTCCATTAGACAATGAAGATGTGAGAATCTGGTACGTCCACAATTCACGGTTTCCTTAGATCCATGAAATTCCGTGTTGAATTTCAGTCAGAAAATGAAAACTCCGGAGCCGCTGTTCAGCAGGCCCGGGTGTAGCTCCCAGAGGCACACTGGTGCTCCTCTAGAATTTGGATAAAAATCGTTTTCACTGGAATAAAGAACCTTGATCAAGCCAGGTGGGTCTTGACCATCGAAATTGCTGAGTTTGCCCCGGATACTGACAAGAACCCACCTGTGCTAGTCCATGGCGTATTCAGCACAGGAATCTGCATCGATTGAGCCAAGACAAAGGAAAGCTCAGGGAAGCAGCACCCGTGTAGAAAAGCATTTGTACTTCAAAGATGAGGCAAATGAGGTGAAAGGACAAAGCCACGGCAAACAATTTTGATCATCGGCAGAATTTCACCGAGCAATATTGCTGGGAGAGAAAAGGCACCACCTGAGGGAGGCACGCTCAACAAAACTACCTAGGGCAGGAGCCGGGTTGCCCCCAGGCACTAGGCGTGTCAGGCCTCAGCATTGTAAGGAGAGTTCACTGAAGTCCCTGAGTGAAGTTTTCTCCGCTGTCTTACGTCTACATTCCTAAAATTTACTCTACGGTTTCTGATGATCCTGGCTTATGAACGGCCACCATTCACCGTTCTCCTTACACTCGTGCGTCTACATCGGCCTTAAAAGAAAGGGAGGACACGCAACTGCTGGCAGGTAAATTCAGCAAAGTTTGGCTCAACACAAAAGAGACAGCTCTGTGGTGACCCGTCTTCCACGGTAAAACATTTCCTAGCCAATAAGGAATCTTCCCATCGCAATGACACTATGAGAGAATTGCCACCGATGGATTTGCCGCTGTGCCTACACATCATCTTGAGGCCATACAGTAGTGAAGCACGGGAACCCAGGCGCTTCACCCTTTACCCTAGACCAGTGAAACACTGTCTCTAAACATGCCCACATGCCTGTATCTATGCCCGTTCAAAGTTAACGCTAAACCGAAATCTTCTTTCTGTCCCACTATTTTGCAGCATTTTAAAGAAGTACACTGGAAAAGATTTTTCTGCAAGGAAGGAACTGCAGGCGGCGTGGCTGAAATGAGAATATCATGCTGCACGAGCTCTTTGCCCTCAGATGTAGAAGTGTCATCAGTGGGCATCATAGAGAAACGGGACTTTAATAAGTGATCATCAACCTCTGTGAATTCCCTTTGTTCTAGACGCCTGAAATAAAGAGTTGTCCTGAGTCACATAAACCTCCACCGAGTGGTCTTTATGTGGCGCGGGAACATGCCGGTATAAGAGAATTCCGAAGAAGGCTGAACGTCCACAATTGAATGGTCATTGCCAGAAAGGAAGTGGCAGCCGGATCAGACTGGGAAACTTCAGCTTCCATTAGACAATGAAGATGTGAGAATCTGGTACGTCCACAATTCACGGTTTCCTTAGATCCATGAAATTCCGTGTTGAATTTCAGTCAGAAAATGAAAACTCCGGAGCCGCTGTTCAGCAGGCCCGGGTGTAGCTCCCAGAGGCACACTGGTGCTCCTCTAGAATTTGGATAAAAATCGTTTTCACTGGAATAAAGAACCTTGATCAAGCCAGGTGGGTCTTGACCATCGAAATTGCTGCGTTTGCCCGGTATACTGAAAAGAACCCACCTGTGCTAGTCCATGGCGTATTCAGCACAGGAATCTGCATCGATTGAGCCAAGACAAAGGAAAGCTCAGGGAGGCAGCACCCGTGTAGAAAAGCATTTGTACTTCAAAGATGAGGCCAATGAGGTGAAAGGACAAAGCCACGGCAAACAATTTTGATCATCCGCAGAATTTCACGGAGCAATATTGCTGGGAGAGAAAAGGCACCACCTGAGGGAGGCACGCTCAACAAAACTACCTAGGGCAGGAGCCAGGTTGCCCCCAGGCACTAGGCGTGTCAGGCCTCAGCATTGTAAGGAGAGTTCACTGAAGTCCCTGAGTGAAGTTTTCTCCGCTGTCCTACGTCTACGTACCTAAAATTTACTCTACGGTTTCTGATGATCCTGGCTTATGAACGGCCACCATTCACCGTTCTCCTTACACTCGTGCGTCTCCATCGGCCTTAAAAGAAAGGGAGGACACGCAACTGCTGGCAGGTAAATTCAGCAAAGTTTGTCTCAAAACAAAAGAGACAGCTCTGTGGTGACCCGTCTTCCACGGTAAAACATTTCCTAGCCAATAAGGAATCTTCCCATCGCAATGACACTATGAGAGAATTGCCACCGATGGATTTGCCGCTGTGCCTACACATCATCTTGAGGCCATACAGTAGTGAAGCACGGGAACCCAGGCGCTTCACCCTTTACCCTAGACCAGTGAAACACTGTCTCTAAACATGCCCTCATGCCTGTATCTATGCCCGTTCAAAGTTAACGCTAAACCGAAATCTTCTTTCTGTCCCACTATTTTGCAGCATTTTAAAGAAGTACACTGGGAAAGATTTTTCTGCAAGGAAGGAACTGCAGGCGGCGTGGCTGAAATGAGAATATCATGCTGCACGAGCTCTTTGCCCTCAGATGTAGAAGTGTCATCAGTGGGCATCATAGAGAAACGGGACTTTAATAAGTGATCATCAACCTCTGTGAATTCCCTTTGTTCTAGACGCCTGAAATAAAGAGTTGTCCTGAGTCACATAAACCTCCACCGAGTGGTCTTTATGTGGCGCGGGAACATGCCGGTATAAGAGAATTCCGAAGAAGGCTGAACGTCCACAATTGAATGGTCATTGCCAGAAATGAAGTGGCAGCCGGATCAGACTGGGAAACTTCAGCTTCCATTAGACAATGAAGATGTGAGAATCTGGTACGTCCACAATTCACGGTTTCCTTAGATCCATGAAATTCCGTGTTGAATTTCAGTCAGAAAATGAAAACTCCGGAGCCGCTGTTCAGCAGGCCCGGGTGTAGCTCCCAGAGGCACACTGGTGCTCCTCTAGAATTTGGATAAAAATCGTTTTCACTGGAATAAAGAACCTTGATCAAGCCAGGTGGGTCTTGACCATCGAAATTGCTGAGTTTGCCCGGGATACTGACAAGAACCCACCTGTGCTAGTCCATGGCGTATTCAGCACAGGAATCTGCATCGATTGAGCCAAGACAAAGGAAAGCTCAGGGAAGCAGCACCCGTGTAGAAAAGCATTTGTACTTCAAAGATGAGGCCAATGAGGTGAAAGGACAAAGCCACGGCAAACAGTTTTGATCATCGGCAGAATTTCACGGAGCAATATTGCTGGGAGAGAAAAGGCACCACCTGAGGGAGGCACGCTCAACAAAACTACCTAGGGCAGGAGCCGGGTTGCCCCCAGGCACTAGGCGTGTCAGGCCTCAGCATTGTAAGGAGAGTTCACTGAAGTCCCTGAGTGAAGTTTTCTCCGCTGTCTTACGTCTACATTCCTAAAATTTACTCTACGGTTTCTGATGATCCTGGCTTATGAACGGCCACCATTCACCGTTCTCCTTACACTCGTGCGTCTACATCGGCCTTAAAAGAAAGGGAGGACACGCAACTGCTGGCAGGTAAATTCAGCAAAGTTTGGCTCAACACAAAAGAGACAGCTCTGTGGTGACCCGTCTTCCACGGTAAAACATTTCCTAGCCAATAAGGAATCTTCCCATCGCAATGACACTATGAGAGAATTGCCACCGATGGATTTGCCGCTGTGCCTACACATCATCTTGAGGCCATACAGTAGTGAAGCACGGGAACCCAGGCGCTTCACCCTTTACCCTAGACCAGTGAAACACTGTCTCTAAACATGCCCACATGCCTGTATCTATGCCCGTTCAAAGTTAACGCTAAACCGAAATCTTCTTTCTGTCCCACTATTTTGCAGCATTTTAAAGAAGTACACTGGAAAAGATTTTTCTGCAAGGAAGGAACTGCAGGCGGCGTGGCTGAAATGAGAATATCATGCTGCACGAGCTCTTTGCCCTCAGATGTAGAAGTGTCATCAGTGGGCATCATAGAGAAACGGGACTTTAATAAGTGATCATCAACCTCTGTGAATTCCCTTTGTTCTAGACGCCTGAAATAAAGAGTTGTCCTGAGTCACATAAACCTCCACCGAGTGGTCTTTATGTGGCGCGGGAACATGCCGGTATAAGAGAATTCCGAAGAAGGCTGAACGTCCACAATTGAATGGTCATTGCCAGAAAGGAAGTGGCAGCCGGATCAGACTGGGAAACTTCAGCTTCCATTAGACAATGAAGATGTGAGAATCTGGTACGTCCACAATTCACGGTTTCCTTAGATCCATGAAATTCCGTGTTGAATTTCAGTCAGAAAATGAAAACTCCGGAGCCGCTGTTCAGCAGGCCCGGGTGTAGCTCCCAGAGGCACACTGGTGCTCCTCTAGAATTTGGATAAAAATCGTTTTCACTGGAATAAAGAACCTTGATCAAGCCAGGTGGGTCTTGACCATCGAAATTGCTGCGTTTGCCCGGTATACTGAAAAGAACCCACCTGTGCTAGTCCATGGCGTATTCAGCACAGGAATCTGCATCGATTGAGCCAAGACAAAGGAAAGCTCAGGGAGGCAGCACCCGTGTAGAAAAGCATTTGTACTTCAAAGATGAGGCCAATGAGGTGAAAGGACAAAGCCACGGCAAACAATTTTGATCATCCGCAGAATTTCACGGAGCAATATTGCTGGGAGAGAAAAGGCACCACCTGAGGGAGGCACGCTCAACAAAACTACCTAGGGCAGGAGCCAGGTTGCCCCCAGGCACTAGGCGTGTCAGGCCTCAGCATTGTAAGGAGAGTTCACTGAAGTCCCTGAGTGAAGTTTTCTCCGCTGTCCTACGTCTACGTACCTAAAATTTACTCTACGGTTTCTGATGATCCTGGCTTATGAACGGCCACCATTCACCGTTCTCCTTACACTCGTGCGTCTCCATCGGCCTTAAAAGAAAGGGAGGACACGCAACTGCTGGCAGGTAAATTCAGCAAAGTTTGTCTCAAAACAAAAGAGACAGCTCTGTGGTGACCCGTCTTCCACGGTAAAACATTTCCTAGCCAATAAGGAATCTTCCCATCGCAATGACACTATGAGAGAATTGCCACCGATGGATTTGCCGCTGTGCCTACACATCATCTTGAGGCCATACAGTAGTGAAGCACGGGAACCCAGGCGCTTCACCCTTTACCCTAGACCAGTGAAACACTGTCTCTAAACATGCCCTCATGCCTGTATCTATGCCCGTTCAAAGTTAACGCTAAACCGAAATCTTCTTTCTGTCCCACTATTTTGCAGCATTTTAAAGAAGTACACTGGGAAAGATTTTTCTGCAAGGAAGGAACTGCAGGCGGCGTGGCTGAAATGAGAATATCATGCTGCACGAGCTCTTTGCCCTCAGATGTAGAAGTGTCATCAGTGGGCATCATAGAGAAACGGGACTTTAATAAGTGATCATCAACCTCTGTGAATTCCCTTTGTTCTAGACGCCTGAAATAAAGAGTTGTCCTGAGTCACATAAACCTCCACCGAGTGGTCTTTATGTGGCGCGGGAACATGCCGGTATAAGAGAATTCCGAAGAAGGCTGAACGTCCACAATTGAATGGTCATTGCCAGAAATGAAGTGGCAGCCGGATCAGACTGGGAAACTTCAGCTTCCATTAGACAATGAAGATGTGAGAATCTGGTACGTCCACAATTCACGGTTTCCTTAGATCCATGAAATTCCGTGTTGAATTTCAGTCAGAAAATGAAAACTCCGGAGCCGCTGTTCAGCAGGCCCGGGTGTAGCTCCCAGAGGCACACTGGTGCTCCTCTAGAATTTGGATAAAAATCGTTTTCACTGGAATAAAGAACCTTGATCAAGCCAGGTGGGTCTTGACCATCGAAATTGCTGCGTTTGCCCGGTATACTGAAAAGAACCCACCTGTGCTAGTCCATGGCGTATTCAGCACAGGAATCTGCATCGATTGAGCCAAGACAAAGGAAAGCTCAGGGAGGCAGCACCCGTGTAGAAAAGCATTTGTACTTCAAAGATGAGGCCAATGAGGTGAAAGGACAAAGCCACGGCAAACAATTTTGATCATCCGCAGAATTTCACGGAGCAATATTGCTGGGAGAGAAAAGGCACCACCTGAGGGAGGCACGCTCAACAAAACTACCTAGGGCAGGAGCCGGGTTGCCCCCAGGCACTAGGCGTGTCAGGCCTCAGCATTGTAAGAAGAGTTCCCTGAAGTCCCTGAGTGGTTTTCTCCGCTGTCCTACGTCTACGTTCCTAAAATTTACTCTGCGGTTTCTGATGATCCTGGCTTATGAACGGCCACCATTCACCGTTCTCCTTACACTCGTGCGTCTCCATCGGCCTTAAAAGAAAGGGAGGACACGCAACTGCTGGCAGGTAAATTCAGCAAAGTTTGTCTCAACACAAAAGAGACAGCTCTGTGGTGACCCGTCTTCCACGGTAAAACATTTCCTAGCGAATAAGGAATCTTCCCATCGCAATGACACTATGAGAGAATTGCCACCGATGGATTTGCCGCTGTGCCTACACATCATCTTGAGGCCATACAGTAGTGAAGCACGGGATCCCAGGCTCTTCACCCTTTACCCTAGACCAGTGAAACACTGTCTCCAAACATGCCCACATGCCTGTATCTATGCCCGTTTAAAGTTAACGCTAAACCGAAATCTTCTTTCTGTCCCACTATTTTGCAGCATTTTAAAGTACACTGGGAAAGATTTTTCTGCAAGGAAGGAACTGCAGGCGGCGTGGCTGAAATGAGAATATCATGCTGCACGAGCTCTTTGCCCTCAGATGTAGAAGTGTCATCAGTGGGCATCATAGAGAAACGGGACTTTAATAAGTGATCATCAACCTCTGTGAATTCCCTTTGTTCTAGACGCCTGAAATAAAGAGTTGTCCTGAGTCACATAAACCTCCACCGAGTGGTCTTTATGTGGCGCGGGAACATGCCGGTATAAGAGAATTCCGAAGAAGGCTGAACGTCCACAATTGAATGGTCATTGCCAGAAATGAAGTGGCAGCCGGATCAGACTGGGAAACTTCAGCTTCCATTAGACAATGAAGATGTGAGAATCTGGTACGTCCACAATTCACGGTTTCCTTAGATCCATGAAATTCCGTGTTGAATTTCAGTCAGAAAATGAAAACTCCGGAGCCGCTGTTCAGCAGGCCCGGGTGTAGCTCCCAGAGGCACACTGGTGCTCCTCTAGAATTTGGATAAAAATCGTTTTCACTGGAATAAAGAACCTTGATCAAGCCAGGTGGGTCTTGACCATCGAAATTGCTGCGTTTGCCCGGGATACTGACAAGAACCCACCTGTGCTAGTCCATGGCGTATTCAGCACAGGAATCTGCATCGATTGAGCCAAGACAAAGGAAAGCTCAGGGAGGCAGCACCCGTGTAGAAAAGCATTTGTACTTCAAAGATGAGGCCAATGAGGTGAAAGGACAAAGCCACGGCAAACAGTTTTGATCATCGGCAGAATTTCACGGAGCAATATTGCTGGGAGAGAAAAGGCACCACCTGAGGGAGGCACGCTCAACAAAACTACCTAGGGCAGGAGCCGGGTTGCCCCCAGGCACTAGGCGTGTCAGGCCTCAGCATTGTAAGGAGAGTTCACTGAAGTCCCTGAGTGAAGTTTTCTCCGCTGTCCTACGTCTACGTTCCTAAAATTTACTCTGCGGTTTCTGATGATCCTGGCTTATGAACGGCCACCATTCACCGTTCTCCTTACACTCGTGCGTCTCCATCGGCCTTAAAAGAAAGGGAGGACACGCAACTGCTGGCAGGTAAATTCAGCAAAGTTTGTCTCAACACAAAAGAGACAGCTCTGTGGTGACCCGTCTTCCACGGTAAAACATTTCCTAGCGAATAAGGAATCTTCCCATCGCAATGACACTATGAGAGAATTGCCACCGATGGATTTGCCGCTGTGCCTACACATCATCTTGAGGCCATACAGTAGTGAAGCACGGGATCCCAGGCTCTTCACCCTTTACCCTAGACCAGTGAAACAGTCTCCAAACATGCCCACATGCCTGTATCTATGCCCGTTTAAAGTTAACGCTAAACCGAAATCTTCTTTCTGTCCCACTATTTTGCAGCATTTTAAAGAAGTACACTGGGAAAGATTTTTCTGCAAGGAAGGAACTGCAGGCGGCGTGGCTGAAATGAGAATATCATGCTGCACGAGCTCTTTGCCCTCAGATGTAGAAGTGTCATCAGTGGGCATCATAGAGAAACGGGACTTTAATAAGTGATCATCAACCTCTGTGAATTCCCTTTGTTCTAGACGCCTGAAATAAAGAGTTGTCCTGAGTCACATAAACCTCCACCGAGTGGTCTTTATGTGGCGCGGGAACATGCCGGTATAAGAGAATTCCGAAAAAGGCTGAACGTCCACAATTGAATGGTCATTGCCAGAAATGAAGTGGCAGCCGGATCAGACTGGGAAACTTCAGCTTCCATTAGACAATGAAGATGTGAGAATCTGGTACGTCCACAATTCACGGTTTCCTTAGATCCATGAAATTCCGTGTTGAATTTCAGTCAGAAAATGAAAACTCCGGAGCCGCTGTTCAGCAGGCCCGGGTATAGCTCCCAGAGGCACACTGGTGCTCCTCTAGAATTTGGATAAAAATCGTTTTCACTGGAATAAAGAACCTTGATCAAGCCAGGTGGGTCTTGACCATCGAAATTGCTGAGTTTGCCCGGGATACTGACAAGAACCCACCTGTGCTAGTCCATGGCGTATTCAGCACAGGAATCTGCATCGATTGAGCCAAGACAAAGGAAAGCTCAGGGAGGCAGCACCCGTGTAGAAAAGCATTTGTACTTCAAAGATGAGGCCAATGAGGTGAAAGGACAAAGCCACGGCAAACAATTTTGATCATCGGCAGAATTTCACCGAGCAATATTGCTGGGAGAGAAAAGGCACCACCTGAGGGAGGCACGCTCAACAAAACTACCTAGGGCAGGAGCCGGGTTGCCCCCAGGCACTAGGCGTGTCAGGCCTCAGCATTGTAAGGAGAGTTCACTGAAGTCCCTGAGTGAAGTTTTCTCCGCTGTCTTACGTCTACATTCCTAAAATTTACTCTACGGTTTCTGATGATCCTGGCTTATGAACGGCCACCATTCACCGTTCTCCTTACACTCGTGCGTCTACATCGGCCTTAAAAGAAAGGGAGGACACGCAACTGCTGGCAGGTAAATTCAGCAAAGTTTGGCTCAACACAAAAGAGACAGCTCTGTGGTGACCCGTCTTCCACGGTAAAACATTTCCTAGCCAATAAGGAATCTTCCCATCGCAATGACACTATGAGAGAATTGCCACCGATGGATTTGCCGCTGTGCCTACACATCATCTTGAGGCCATACAGTAGTGAAGCACGGGAACCCAGGCGCTTCACCCTTTACCCTAGACCAGTGAAACACTGTCTCTAAACATGCCCACATGCCTGTATCTATGCCCGTTCAAAGTTAACGCTAAACCGAAATCTTCTTTCTGTCCCACTATTTTGCAGCATTTTAAAGAAGTACACTGGAAAAGATTTTTCTGCAAGGAAGGAACTGCAGGCGGCGTGGCTGATATGAGAATATCATGCTGCACGAGCTCTTTGCCCTCAGATGTAGAAGTGTCATTAGTGGGCATCATAGAGAAACGGGACTTTAATAAGTGATCATCAACCTCTGTGAATTCCCTTTGTTCTAGACGCCTGAAATAAAGAGTTGTCCTGAGTCACATAAACCTCCACCGAGTGGTCTTTATGTGGCGCGGGAACATGCCGGTATAAGAGAATTCCGAAGAAGGCTGAACGTCCACAATTGAATGGTCATTGCCAGAAATGAAGTGGCAGCCGGATCAGACTGGGAAACTTCAGCTTCCATTAGACAATGAAGATGTGAGAATCTGGTACGTCCACAATTCACGGTTTCCTTAGATCCATGAAATTCCGTGTTGAATTTCAGTCAGAAAATGAAAACTCCGGAGCCGCTGTTCAGCAGGCCCGGGTATAGCTCCCAGAGGCACACTGGTGCTCCTCTAGAATTTGGATAAAAATCGTTTTCACTGGAATAAAGAACCTTGATCAAGCCAGGTGGGTCTTGACCATCGAAATTGCTGAGTTTGCCCGGGATACTGACAAGAACCCACCTGTGCTAGTCCATGGCGTATTCAGCACAGGAATCTGCATCGATTGAGCCAAGACAAAGGAAAGCTCAGGGAAGCAGCACCCGTGTAGAAAAGCATTTGTACTTCAAAGATGAGGCCAATGAGGTGAAAGGACAAAGCCACGGCAATTTTGATCATCGGCAGAATTTCACCGAGCAATATTGCTGGGAGAGAAAAGGCACCACCTGAGGGAGGCACGCTCAACAAAACTACCTAGGGCAGGAGCCGGGTTGCCCCCAGGCACTAGGCGTGTCAGGCCTCAGCATTGTAAGGAGAGTTCACTGAAGTCCCTGAGTGAAGTTTTCTCCGCTGTCTTACGTCTACATTCCTAAAATTTACTCTACGGTTTCTGATGATCCTGGCTTATGAACGGCCACCATTCACCGTTCTCCTTACACTCGTGCGTCTCCATCGGCCTTAAAAGAAAGGGAGGACACGCAACTGCTCGCAGGTAAATTCAGCAAAGTTTGGCTCAACACAAAAGAGACAGCTCTGTGGTGACCCGTCTTCCACGGTAAAACATTTCCTAGCCAATAAGGAATCTTCCCATCGCAATGACACTATGAGAGAATTGCCACCGATGGATTTGCCGCTGTGCCTACACATCATCTTGAGGCCATACAGTAGTGAAGCACGGGAACCCAGGCGCTTCACCCTTTACCCTAGACCAGTGAAACACTGTCTCTAAACATGCCCACATGCCTGTATCTATGCCCGTTCAAAGTTAACGCTAAACCGAAATCTTCTTTCTGTCCCACTATTTTGCAGCATTTTAAAGAAGTACACTGGAAAAGATTTTTCTGCAAGGAAGGAACTGCAGGCGGCGTGGCTGAAATGAGAATATCATGCTGCACGAGCTCTTTGCCCTCAGATGTAGAAGTGTCATCAGTGGGCATCATAGAGAAACGGGACTTTAATAAGTGATCATCAACCTCTGTGAATTCCCTTTGTTCTAGACGCCTGAAATAAAGAGTTGTCCTGAGTCACATAAACCTCCACCGAGTGGTCTTTATGTGGCGCGGGAACATGCCGGTATAAGAGAATTCCGAAGAAGGCTGAACGTCCACAATTGAATGGTCATTGCCAGAAAGGAAGTGGCAGCCGGATCAGACTGGGAAACTACAGCTTCCATTAGACAATGAAGATGTGAGAATCTGGTACGTCCACAATTCACGGTTTCCTTAGATCCATGAAATTCCGTGTTGAATTTCAGTCAGAAAATGAAAACTCCGGAGCCGCTGTTCAGCAGGCCCGGGTGTAGCTCCCAGAGGCACACTGGTGCTCCTCTAGAATTTGGATAAAAATCGTTTTCACTGGAATAAAGAACCTTGATCAAGCCAGGTGGGTCTTGACCATCGAAATTGCTGCGTTTGCCCGGTATACTGAAAAGAACCCACCTGTGCTAGTCCATGGCGTATTCAGCACAGGAATCTGCATCGATTGAGCCAAGACAAAGGAAAGCTCAGGGAGGCAGCACCCGTGTAGAAAAGCATTTGTACTTCAAAGATGAGGCCAATGAGGTGAAAGGACAAAGCCACGGCAAACAATTTTGATCATCCGCAGAATTTCACGGAGCAATATTGCTGGGAGAGAAAAGGCACCACCTGAGGGAGGCACGCTCAACAAAACTACCTAGGGCAGGAGCCGGTTGCCCCCAGGCACTAGGCGTGTCAGGCCTCAGCATTGTAAGAAGAGTTCCCTGAAGTCCCTGAGTGGTTTTCTCCGCTGTCCTACGTCTACGTTCCTAAAATTTACTCTGCGGTTTCTGATGATCCTGGCTTATGAACGGCCACCATTCACCGTTCTCCTTACACTCGTGCGTCTCCATCGGCCTTAAAAGAAAGGGAGGACACGCAACTGCTGGCAGGTAAATTCAGCAAAGTTTGTCTCAACACAAAAGAGACAGCTCTGTGGTGACCCGTCTTCCAGGGTAAAACATTTCCTAGCGAATAAGGAATCTTCCCATCGCAATGACACTATGAGAGAATTGCCACCGATGGATTTGCCGCTGTGCCTACACATCATCTTGAGGCCATACAGTAGTGAAGCACGGGATCCCAGGCTCTTCACCCTTTACCCTAGACCAGTGAAACACTGTCTCCAAACATGCCCACATGCCTGTATCT
The DNA here is from genome assembly GCF_050624435.1 of Tenrec ecaudatus. NCBI lineage: Eukaryota > Metazoa > Chordata > Mammalia > Afrosoricida > Tenrecidae > Tenrec > Tenrec ecaudatus. The sequence goes on along the minus strand of NC_134538.1, from coordinate 24,554,473 downwards.
ATGCCCGTTTAAAGTTAACGCTAAACTGAAATCTTCTTTCTGTCCCACTATTTTGCAGCATTTTAAAGAAGTACACTGGGAAAGATTTTTCTGCAAGGAAGGAACTGCAGGCGGCGTGGCTGAAATGAGAATATCATGCTGCACGAGCTCTTTGCCCTCAGATGTAGAAGTGTCATCAGTGGGCATCATAGAGAAACGGGACTTTAATAAGTGATCATCAACCTCTGTGAATTCCCTTTGTTCTAGACGCCTGAAATAAAGAGTTGTCCTGAGTCAGATAAACCTCCACCGAGTGGTCTTTATGTGGCGCGGGAACATGCCGGTATAAGAGAATTCCGAAGAAGGCTGAACGTCCACAATTGAATGGTCATTGCCAGAAATGAAGTGGCAGCCGGATCAGACAGGGAAACTTCAGCTTCCATTAGACAATGAAGATGTGAGAATCTGGTACGTCCACAATTCACGGTTTCCTTAGATCCATGAAATTCCGTGTTGAATTTCAGTCAGAAAATGAAAACTCCGGAGCCGCTGTTCAGCAGGCCCGGGTGTAGCTCCCAGAGGCACACTGGTGCTCCTCTAGAATTTGGATAAAAATCGTTTTCACTGGAATAAAGAACCTTGATCAAGCCAGGTGGGTCTTGACCATCGAAATTGCTGCGTTTGCCCGGGATACTGACAAGAACCCACCTGTGCTAGTCAATGGCGTATTCAGCACAGGAATCTGCATCGATTGAGCCAAGACAAAGGAAAGCTCAGGGAGGCAGCATCCGTGTAGAAAAGCATTTGTACTTCAAAGATGAGGCCAATGAGGTGAAAGGACAAAGCCACGGCAAACAATTTTGATCATCCGCAGAATTTCACGGAGCAATATTGCTGGGAGAGAAAAGGCACCACCTGAGGGAGGCACGCTCAACAAAACGACCTAGGGCAGGAGCCGGGTTGCCCCCAGGCACTAGGCGTGTCAGGCCTCAGCATTGTAAGAAGAGTTCCCTGAAGTCCCTGAGTGAAGTTTTCTCCGCTGTCCTACGTCTACGTTCCTAAAATTTACTCTGCGGTTTCTGATGATCCTGGCTTATGAACGGCCACCATTCACCGTTCTCCTTACACTCGTGCGTCTCCATCGGCCTTAAAAGAAAGGGAGGACACGCAACTGCTGGCAGGTAAATTCAGCAAAGTTTGTCTCAACACAAAAGAGACAGCTCTGTGGTGACCCGTCTTCCAGGGTAAAACATTTCCTAGCGAATAAGGAATCTTCCCATCGCAATGACACTATGAGAGAATTGCCACCGATGGATTTGCCGCTGTGCCTACACATCATCTTGAGGCCATACAGTAGTGAAGCACGGGATCCCAGGCTCTTCACCCTTTACCCTAGACCAGTGAAACACTGTCTCCAAACATGCCCACATGCCTGTATCTATGCCCGTTTAAAGTTAACGCTAAACCGAAATCTTCTTTCTGTCCCACTATTTTGCAGCATTTTAAAGAAGTACACTGGGAAAGATTTTTCTGCAAGGAAGGAACTGCAGGCGGCGTGGCTGAAATGAGAATATCATGCTGCACGAGCTCTTTGCCCTCAGATGTAGAAGTGTCATCAGTGGGCATCATAGAGAAACGGGACTTTAATAAGTGATCATCAACCTCTGTGAATTCCCTTTGTTCTAGACGCCTGAAATAAAGAGTTGTCCTGAGTCACATAAACCTCCACCGAGTGGTCTTTATGTGGCGCGGGAACATGCCGGTATAAGAGAATTCCGAAGAAGGCTGAACGTCCACAATTGAATGGTCATTGCCAGAAATGAAGTGGCAGCCGGATCAGACTGGGAAACTTCAGCTTCCATTAGACAATGAAGATGTGAGAATCTGGTACGTCCACAATTCACGGTTTCCTTAGATCCATGAAATTCCGTGTTGAATTTCAGTCAGAAAATGAAAACTCCGGAGCCGCTGTTCAGCAGGCCCGGGTGTAGCTCCCAAAGGCACACTGGTGCTCCTCTAGAATTTGGATAAAAATCGTTTTCACTGGAATAAAGAACCTTAATCAAGCCAGGTGGGTCTTGACCATCGAAATTGCTGCGTTTGCCCGGGATACTGACAAGAACCCACCTGTGCTAGTCCATGGCGTATTCAGCACAGGAATCTGCATCGATTGAGCCAAGACAAAGGAAAGCTCAGGGAGGCAGCACCCGTGTAGAAAAGCATTTGTACTTCAAAGATGAGGCCAATGAGGTGAAAGGACAAAGCCACGGCAAACAGTTTTGATCATCGGCAGAATTTCACGGAGCAATATTGCTGGGAGAGAAAAGGCACCACCTGAGGGAGGCACGCTCAACAAAACTACCTAGGGCAGGAGCCGGGTTGCCCCCAGGCACTAGGCGTGTCAGGCCTCAGCATTGTAAGGAGAGTTCACTGAAGTCCCTGAGTGAAGTTTTCTCCGCTGTCCTACGTCTACGTTCCTAAAATTTACTCTGCGGTTTCTGATGATCCTGGCTTATGAACGGCCACCATTCACCGTTCTCCTTACACTCGTGCGTCTCCATCGGCCTTAAAAGAAAGGGAGGACACGCAACTGCTGGCAGGTAAATTCAGCAAAGTTTGTCTCAACACAAAAGAGACAGCTCTGTGGTGACCCGTCTTCCACGGTAAAACATTTCCTAGCGAATAAGGAATCTTCCCATCGCAATGACACTATGAGAGAATTGCCACCGATGGATTTGCCGCTGTGCCTACACATCATCTTGAGGCCATACAGTAGTGAAGCACGGGATCCCAGGCTCTTCACCCTTTACCCTAGACCAGTGAAACAGTCTCCAAACATGCCCACATGCCTGTATCTATGCCCGTTTAAAGTTAACGCTAAACCGAAATCTTCTTTCTGTCCCACTATTTTGCAGCATTTTAAAGAAGTACACTGGGAAAGATTTTTCTGCAAGGAAGGAACTGCAGGCGGCGTGGCTGAAATGAGAATATCATGCTGCACGAGCTCTTTGCCCTCAGATGTAGAAGTGTCATCAGTGGGCATCATAGAGAAACGGGACTTTAATAAGTGATCATCAACCTCTGTGAATTCCCTTTGTTCTAGACGCCTGAAATAAAGAGTTGTCCTGAGTCACATAAACCTCCACCGAGTGGTCTTTATGTGGCGCGGGAACATGCCGGTATAAGAGAATTCCGAAAAAGGCTGAACGTCCACAATTGAATGGTCATTGCCAGAAATGAAGTGGCAGCCGGATCAGACTGGGAAACTTCAGCTTCCATTAGACAATGAAGATGTGAGAATCTGGTACGTCCACAATTCACGGTTTCCTTAGATCCATGAAATTCCGTGTTGAATTTCAGTCAGAAAATGAAAACTCCGGAGCCGCTGTTCAGCAGGCCCGGGTATAGCTCCCAGAGGCACACTGGTGCTCCTCTAGAATTTGGATAAAAATCGTTTTCACTGGAATAAAGAACCTTGATCAAGCCAGGTGGGTCTTGACCATCGAAATTGCTGAGTTTGCCCGGGATACTGACAAGAACCCACCTGTGCTAGTCCATGGCGTATTCAGCACAGGAATCTGCATCGATTGAGCCAAGACAAAGGAAAGCTCAGGGAAGCAGCACCCGTGTAGAAAAGCATTTGTACTTCAAAGATGAGGCCAATGAGGTGAAAGGACAAAGCCACGGCAAACAATTTTGATCATCGGCAGAATTTCACCGAGCAATATTGCTGGGAGAGAAAAGGCACCACCTGAGGGAGGCACGCTCAATAAAACTACCTAGGGCAGGAGCCGGGTTGCCCCCAGGCACTAGGCGTGTCAGGCCTCAGCATTGTAAGGAGAGTTCACTGAAGTCCCTGAGTGAAGTTTTCTCCGCTGTCTTACGTCTACATTCCTAAAATTTACTCTACGGTTTCTGATGATCCTGGCTTATGAACGGCCACCATTCACCGTTCTCCTTACACTCGTGCGTCTACATCGGCCTTAAAAGAAAGGGAGGACACGCAACTGCTGGCAGGTAAATTCAGCAAAGTTTGGCTCAACACAAAAGAGACAGCTCTGTGGTGACCCGTCTTCCACGGTAAAACATTTCCTAGCCAATAAGGAATCTTCCCATCGCAATGACACTATGAGAGAATTGCCACCGATGGATTTGCCGCTGTGCCTACACATCATCTTGAGGCCATACAGTAGTGAAGCACGGGAACCCAGGCGCTTCACCCTTTACCCTAGACCAGTGAAACACTGTCTCTAAACATGCCCACATGCCTGTATCTATGCCCGTTCAAAGTTAACGCTAAACCGAAATCTTCTTTCTGTCCCACTATTTTGCAGCATTTTAAAGAAGTACACTGGAAAAGATTTTTCTGCAAGGAAGGAACTGCAGGCGGCGTGGCTGAAATGAGAATATCATGCTGCACGAGCTCTTTGCCCTCAGATGTAGAAGTGTCATTAGTGGGCATCATAGAGAAACGGGACTTTAATAAGTGATCATCAACCTCTGTGAATTCCCTTTGTTCTAGACGCCTGAAATAAAGAGTTGTCCTGAGTCACATAAACCTCCACCGAGTGGTCTTTATGTGGCGCGGGAACATGCCGGTATAAGAGAATTCCGAAGAAGGCTGAACGTCCACAATTGAATGGTCATTGCCAGAAATGAAGTGGCAGCCGGATCAGACTGGGAAACTTCAGCTTCCATTAGACAATGAAGATGTGAGAATCTGGTACGTCCACAATTCACGGTTTCCTTAGATCCATGAAATTCCGTGTTGAATTTCAGTCAGAAAATGAAAACTCCGGAGCCGCTGTTCAGCAGGCCCGGGTATAGCTCCCAGAGGCACACTGGTGCTCCTCTAGAATTTGGATAAAAATCGTTTTCACTGGAATAAAGAACCTTGATCAAGCCAGGTGGGTCTTGACCATCGAAATTGCTGAGTTTGCCCGGGATACTGACAAGAACCCACCTGTGCTAGTCCATGGCGTATTCAGCACAGGAATCTGCATCGATTGAGCCAAGACAAAGGAAAGCTCAGGGAAGCAGCACCCGTGTAGAAAAGCATTTGTACTTCAAAGATGAGGCCAATGAGGTGAAAGGACAAAGCCACGGCAATTTTGATCATCGGCAGAATTTCACCGAGCAATATTGCTGGGAGAGAAAAGGCACCACCTGAGGGAGGCACGCTCAACAAAACTACCTAGGGCAGGAGCCGGGTTGCCCCCAGGCACTAGGCGTGTCAGGCCTCAGCATTGTAAGGAGAGTTCACTGAAGTCCCTGAGTGAAGTTTTCTCCGCTGTCTTACGTCTACATTCCTAAAATTTACTCTACGGTTTCTGATGATCCTGGCTTATGAACGGCCACCATTCACCGTTCTCCTTACACTCGTGCGTCTCCATCGGCCTTAAAAGAAAGGGAGGACACACAACTGCTCGCAGGTAAATTCAGCAAAGTTTGGCTCAACACAAAAGAGACAGCTCTGTGGTGACCCGTCTTCCACGGTAAAACATTTCCTAGCCAATAAGGAATCTTCCCATCGCAATGACACTATGAGAGAATTGCCACCGATGGATTTGCCGCTGTGCCTACACATCATCTTGAGGCCATACAGTAGTGAAGCACGGGAACCCAGGCGCTTCACCCTTTACCCTAGACCAGTGAAACACTGTCTCTAAACATGCCCACATGCCTGTATCTATGCCCGTTCAAAGTTAACGCTAAACCGAAATCTTCTTTCTGTCCCACTATTTTGCAGCATTTTAAAGAAGTACACTGGAAAAGATTTTTCTGCAAGGAAGGAACTGCAGGCGGCGTGGCTGAAATGAGAATATCATGCTGCACGAGCTCTTTGCCCTCAGATGTAGAAGTGTCATCAGTGGGCATCATAGAGAAACGGGACTTTAATAAGTGATCATCAACCTCTGTGAATTCCCTTTGTTCTAGACGCCTGAAATAAAGAGTTGTCCTGAGTCACATAAACCTCCACCGAGTGGTCTTTATGTGGCGCGGGAACATGCCGGTATAAGAGAATTCCGAAGAAGGCTGAACGTCCACAATTGAATGGTCATTGCCAGAAAGGAAGTGGCAGCCGGATCAGACTGGGAAACTTCAGCTTCCATTAGACAATGAAGATGTGAGAATCTGGTACGTCCACAATTCACGGTTTCCTTAGATCCATGAAATTCCGTGTTGAATTTCAGTCAGAAAATGAAAACTCCGGAGCCGCTGTTCAGCAGGCCCGGGTGTAGCTCCCAGAGGCACACTGGTGCTCCTCTAGAATTTGGATAAAAATCGTTTTCACTGGAATAAAGAACCTTGATCAAGCCAGGTGGGTCTTGACCATCGAAATTGCTGCGTTTGCCCGGTATACTGAAAAGAACCCACCTGTGCTAGTCCATGGCGTATTCAGCACAGGAATCTGCATCGATTGAGCCAAGACAAAGGAAAGCTCAGGGAGGCAGCACCCGTGTAGAAAAGCATTTGTACTTCAAAGATGAGGCCAATGAGGTGAAAGGACAAAGCCACGGCAAACAATTTTGATCATCCGCAGAATTTCACGGAGCAATATTGCTGGGAGAGAAAAGGCACCACCTGAGGGAGGCACGCTCAACAAAACTACCTAGGGCAGGAGCCGGGTTGCCCCCAGGCACTAGGCGTGTCAGGCCTCAGCATTGTAAGAAGAGTTCCCTGAAGTCCCTGAGTGGTTTTCTCCGCTGTCCTACGTCTACGTTCCTAAAATTTACTCTGCGGTTTCTGATGATCCTGGCTTATGAACGGCCACCATTCACCGTTCTCCTTACACTCGTGCGTCTCCATCGGCCTTAAAAGAAAGGGAGGACACGCAACTGCTGGCAGGTAAATTCAGCAAAGTTTGTCTCAACACAAAAGAGACAGCTCTGTGGTGACCCGTCTTCCAGGGTAAAACATTTCCTAGCGAATAAGGAATCTTCCCATCGCAATGACACTATGAGAGAATTGCCACCGATGGATTTGCCGCTGTGCCTACACATCATCTTGAGGCCATACAGTAGTGAAGCACGGGATCCCAGGCTCTTCACCCTTTACCCTAGACCAGTGAAACACTGTCTCCAAACATGCCCACATGCCTGTATCTATGCCCGTTTAAAGTTAACGCTAAACTGAAATCTTCTTTCTGTCCCACTATTTTGCAGCATTTTAAAGAAGTACACTGGGAAAGATTTTTCTGCAAGGAAGGAACTGCAGGCGGCGTGGCTGAAATGAGAATATCATGCTGCACGAGCTCTTTGCCCTCAGATGTAGAAGTGTCATCAGTGGGCATCATAGAGAAACGGGACTTTAATAAGTGATCATCAACCTCTGTGAATTCCCTTTGTTCTAGACGCCTGAAATAAAGAGTTGTCCTGAGTCACATAAACCTCCACCGAGTGGTCTTTATGTGGCGCGGGAACATGCCGGTATAAGAGAATTCCGAAGAAGGCTGAACGTCCACAATTGAATGGTCATTGCCAGAAATGAAGTGGCAGCCGGATCAGACTGGGAAACTTCAGCTTCCATTAGACAATGAAGATGTGAGAATCTGGTACGTCCACAATTCACGGTTTCCTTAGATCCATGAAATTCCGTGTTGAATTTCAGTCAGAAAATGAAAACTCCGGAGCCGCTGTTCAGCAGGCCCGGGTGTAGCTCCCAGAGGCACACTGGTGCTCCTCTAGAATTTGGATAAAAATCGTTTTCACTGGAATAAAGAACCTTGATCAAGCCAGGTGGGTCTTGACCATCGAAATTGCTGCGTTTGCCCGGGATACTGACAAGAACCCACCTGTGCTAGTCCATGGCGTATTCAGCACAGGAATCTGCATCGATTGAGCCAAGACAAAGGAAAGCTCAGGGAGGCAGCATCCGTGTAGAAAAGCATTTGTACTTCAAAGATGAGGCCAATGAGGTGAAAGGACAAAGCCACGGCAAACAATTTTGATCATCCGCAGAATTTCACGGAGCAATATTGCTGGGAGAGAAAAGGCACCACCTGAGGGAGGCACGCTCAACAAAACGACCTAGGGCAGGAGCCGGGTTGCCCCCAGGCACTAGGCGTGTCAGGCCTCAGCATTGTAAGAAGAGTTCCCTGAAGTCCCTGAGTGAAGTTTTCTCCGCTGTCCTACGTCTACGTTCCTAAAATTTACTCTGCGGTTTCTGATGATCCTGGCTTATGAACGGCCACCATTCACCGTTCTCCTTACACTCGTGCGTCTCCATCGGCCTTAAAAGAAAGGGAGGACACGCAACTGCTGGCAGGTAAATTCAGCAAAGTTTGTCTCAACACAAAAGAGACAGCTCTGTGGTGACCCGTCTTCCAGGGTAAAACATTTCCTAGCGAATAAGGAATCTTCCCATCGCAATGACACTATGAGAGAATTGCCACCGATGGATTTGCCGCTGTGCCTACACATCATCTTGAGGCCATACAGTAGTGAAGCACGGGATCCCAGGCTCTTCACCCTTTACCCTAGACCAGTGAAACACTGTCTCCAAACATGCCCACATGCCTGTATCTATGCCCGTTTAAAGTTAACGCTAAACCGAAATCTTCTTTCTGTCCCACTATTTTGCAGCATTTTAAAGAAGTACACTGGGAAAGATTTTTCTGCAAGGAAGGAACTGCAGGCGGCGTGGCTGAAATGAGAATATCATGCTGCACGAGCTCTTTGCCCTCAGATGTAGAAGTGTCATCAGTGGGCATCATAGAGAAACGGGACTTTAATAAGTGATCATCAACCTCTGTGAATTCCCTTTGTTCTAGACGCCTGAAATAAAGAGTTGTCCTGAGTCACATAAACCTCCACCGAGTGGTCTTTATGTGGCGCGGGAACATGCCGGTATAAGAGAATTCCGAAGAAGGCTGAACGTCCACAATTGAATGGTCATTGCCAGAAATGAAGTGGCAGCCGGATCAGACTGGGAAACTTCAGCTTCCATTAGACAATGAAGATGTGAGAATCTGGTACGTCCACAATTCACGGTTTCCTTAGATCCATGAAATTCCGTGTTGAATTTCAGTCAGAAAATGAAAACTCCGGAGCCGCTGTTCAGCAGGCCCGGGTGTAGCTCCCAAAGGCACACTGGTGCTCCTCTAGAATTTGGATAAAAATCGTTTTCACTGGAATAAAGAACCTTAATCAAGCCAGGTGGGTCTTGACCATCGAAATTGCTGCGTTTGCCCGGGATACTGACAAGAACCCACCTGTGCTAGTCCATGGCGTATTCAGCACAGGAATCTGCATCGATTGAGCCAAGACAAAGGAAAGCTCAGGGAGGCAGCATCCGTGTAGAAAAGCATTTGTACTTCAAAGATGAGGCCAATGAGGTGAAAGGACAAAGCCACGGCAAACAGTTTTGATCATCGGCAGAATTTCACGGAGCAATATTGCTGGGAGAGAAAAGGCACCACCTGAGGGAGGCACGCTCAACAAAACTACCTAGGGCAGGAGCCGGGTTGCCCCCAGGCACTAGGCGTGTCAGGCCTCAGCATTGTAAGGAGAGTTCCCTGAAGTCCCTGAGTGGTTTTCTCCGCTGTCCTACGTCTACGTTCCTAAAATTTACTCTGCGGTTTCTGATGATCCTGGCTTATGAACGGCCACCATTCACCGTTCTCCTTACACTCGTGCGTCTCCATCGGCCTTAAAAGAAAGGGAGGACACGCAACTGCTGGCAGGTAAATTCAGCAAAGTTTGTCTCAACACAAAAGAGACAGCTCTGTGGTGACCCGTCTTCCACGGTAAAACATTTCCTAGCGAATAAGGAATCTTCCCATCGCAATGACACTATGAGAGAATTGCCACCGATGGATTTGCCGCTGTGCCTACACATCATCTTGAGGCCATACAGTAGTGAAGCACGGGATCCCAGGCTCTTCACCCTTTACCCTAGACCAGTGAAACACTGTCTCCAAACATGCCCACATGCCTGTATCTATGCCCGTTTAAAGTTAACGCTAAACCGAAATCTTCTTTCTGTCCCACTATTTTGCAGCATTTTAAAGAAGTACACTGGGAAAGATTTTTCTGCAAGGAAGGAACTGCAGGCGGCGTGGCTGAAATGAGAATATCATGCTGCACGAGCTCTTTGCCCTCAGATGTAGAAGTGTCATCAGTGGGCATCATAGAGAAACGGGACTTTAATAAGTGATCATCAACCTCTGTGAATTCCCTTTGTTCTAGACGCCTGAAATAAAGAGTTGTCCTGAGTCACATAAACCTCCACCGAGTGGTCTTTATGTGGCGCGGGAACATGCCGGTATAAGAGAATTCCGAAGAAGGCTGAACGTCCACAATTGAATGGTCATTGCCAGAAATGAAGTGGCAGCCGGATCAGACTGGGAAACTTCAGCTTCCATTAGACAATGAAGATGTGAGAATCTGGTACGTCCACAATTCACGGTTTCCTTAGATCCATGAAATTCCGTGTTGAATTTCAGTCAGAAAATGAAAACTCCGGAGCCGCTGTTCAGCAGGCCCGGGTGTAGCTCCCAAAGGCACACTGGTGCTCCTCTAGAATTTGGATAAAAATCTTTTTTACTGGAATAAAGAACCTTAATCAAGCCAGGTGGGTCTTGACCATCGAAATTGCTGCGTTTGCCCGGGATACTGACAAGAACCCACCTGTGCTAGTCCATGGCGTATTCAGCACAGGAATCTGCATCGATTGAGCCAAGACAAAGGAAAGCTCAGGGAGGCAGCATCCGTGTAGAAAAGCATTTGTACTTCAAAGATGAGGCCAATGAGGTGAAAGGACAAAGCCACGGCAAACAGTTTTGATCATCGGCAGAATTTCACGGAGCAATATTGCTGGGAGAGAAAAGGCACCACCTGAGGGAGGCACGCTCAACAAAACTACCTAGGGCAGGAGCCGGGTTGCCCCCAGGCACTAGGCGTGTCAGGCCTCAGCAGTGTAAGAAGAGTTCCCTGAAGTCCCTGAGTGATTTTCTCCGCTGTCCTACGTCTACGTTCCTAAAATTTACTCTGCGGTTTCTGATGATCCTGGCTTATGAATGGCCACCATTCACCGTTCTCCTTACACTCGTGCGTCTCCATCGGCCTTAAAAGAAAGGGAGGACACGCAACTGCTGGCAGGTAAATTCAGCAAAGTTTGTCTCAACACAAAAGAGACAGCTCTGTGGTGACCCGTCTTCCACGGTAAAACATTTCCTAGCCAATAAGGAATCTTCCCATCGCAATGACACTATGAGAGAATTGCCACCGATGGATTTGCCGCTGTGCCTACACATCATCTTGAGGCCATACAGTAGTGAAGCACGGGAACCCAGGCGCTTCACCCTTTACCCTAGACCAGTGAAACACTGTCTCTAAACATGCCCACATGCCTGTATCTATGCCCGTTTAAAGTTAACGCTAAACCGAAATCTTCTTTCTGTCCCACTATTTTGCAGCATTTTAATGAAGTACACTGGGAAAGATTTTTCTGCAAGGAAGGAACTGCAGGCGGCGTGGCTGAAATGAGAATATCATGCTGCACGAGCTCTTTGCCCTCAGATGTAGAAGTGTCATCAGTGGGCATCATAGAGAAACGGGACTTTAATAAGTGATCATCAACCTCTGTGAATTCCCTTTGTTCTAGACGCCTGAAATAAAGAGTTGTCCTGAGTCACATAAACCTCCACCGAGTGGTCTTTATGTGGCGCGGGAACATGCCGGTATAAGAGAATTCCGAAGAAGGCTGAACGTCCACAATTGAATGGTCATTGCCAGAAATGAAGTGGCAGCCAGATCAGACTGGGAAACTTCAGCTTCCATTAGACAATGAAGATGTGAGAATCTGGTACGTCCACAATTCACGGTTTCCTTAGATCCATGAAATTCCGTGTTGAATTTCAGTCAGAAAATGAAAACTCCGGAGCCGCTGTTCAGCAGGCCCGGGTGTAGCTCCCAGAGGCACACTGGTGCTCCTCTAGAATTTGGATAAAAATCGTTTTCACTGGAATAAAGAACCTTGATCAAGCCAGGTGGGTCTTGACCATCGAAATTGCTGCGTTTGCCCGGGATACTGACAAGAACCCACCTGTGCTAGTCCATGGCGTATTCAGCACAGGAATCTGCATCGATTGAGCCAAGACAAAGGAAAGCTCAGGGAGGCAGCACCCGTGTAGAAAAGCATTTGTACTTCAAAGATGAGGCCAATGAGGTGAAAGGACAAAGCCAGGGCAAACAATTTTGATCATCCGCAGAATTTCACGGAGCAATATTGCTGGGAGAGAAAAGGCACCACCTGAGGGAGGCACGCTCAACAAAACGACCTAGGGCAGGAGCCGGGTTGCCCCCAGGCACTAGGCGTGTCAGGCCTCAGCATTGTAAGAAGAGTTCCCTGAAGTCCCTGAGTGAAGTTTTCTCCGCTGTCCTACGTCTACGTTCCTAAAATTTACTCTGCGGTTTCTGATGATCCTGGCTTATGAACGGCCACCATTCACCGTTCTCCTTACACTCGTGCGTCTCCATCGGCCTTAAAAGAAAGGGAGGACACGCAACTGCTGGCAGGTAAATTCAGCAAAGTTTGTCTCAACACAAAAGAGACAGCTCTGTGGTGACCCGTCTTCCAGGGTAAAACATTTCCTAGCCAATAAGGAATCTTCCCATCGCAATGACACTATGAGAGAATTGCCACCGATGGATTTGCCGCTGTGCCTACACATCATCTTGAGGCCATACAGTAGTGAAGCACGGGATCCCAGGCTCTTCACCCTTTACCCTAGACCAGTGAAACACTGTCTCCAAACATGCCCACATGCCTGTATCTATGCCCGTTTAAAGTTAACGCTAAACCGAAATCTTCTTTCTGTCCCACTATTTTGCAGCATTTTAAAGAAGTACACTGGGAAAGATTTTTCTGCAAGGAAGGAACTGCAGGCGGCGTGGCTGAAATGAGAATATCATGCTGCACGAGCTCTTTGCCCTCAGATGTAGAAGTGTCATCAGTGGGCATCATAGAGAAACGGGACTTTAATAAGTGATCATCAACCTCTGTGAATTCCCTTTGTTCTAGACGCCTGAAATAAAGAGTTGTCCTGAGTCACATAAACCTCCACCGAGTGGTCTTTATGTGGCGCGGGAACATGCCGGTATAAGAGAATTCCGAAGAAGGCTGAACGTCCACAATTGAATGGTCATTGCCAGAAATGAAGTGGCAGCCGGATCAGACTGGGAAACTTCAGCTTCCATTAGACAATGAAGATGTGAGAATCTGGTATGTCCACAATTCACGGTTTCCTTAGATCCATGAAATTCCGTGTTGAATTTCAGTCAGAAAATGAAAACTCCGGAGCCGCTGTTCAGCAGGCCCGGGTGTAGCTCGCAAAGGCACACTGGTGCTCCTCTAGAATTTGGATAAAAATCGTTTTCACTGGAATAAAGAACCTTAATCAAGCCAGGTGGGTCTTGACCATCGAAATTGCTGCGTTTGCCCGGGATACTGACAAGAACCCACCTGTGCTAGTCCATGGCGTATTCAGCACAGGAATCTGCATCGATTGAGCCAAGACAAAGGAAAGCTCAGGGAGGCAGCATCCGTGTAGAAAAGCATTTGTACTTCAAAGATGAGGCCAATGAGGTGAAAGGACAAAGCCACGGCAAACAGTTTTGATCATCGGCAGAATTTCACGGAGCAATATTGCTGGGAGAGAAAAGGCACCACCTGAGGGAGGCACGCTCAACAAAACTACCTAGGGCAGGAGCCGGGTTGCCCCCAGGCACTAGGCGTGTCAGGCCTCAGCATTGTAAGGAGACTTCCCTGAAGTCCCTGAGTGGTTTTCTCCGCTGTCCTACGTCTACGTTCCTAAAATTTACTCTGCGGTTTCTGATGATCCTGGCTTATGAACGGCCACCATTCACCGTTCTCCTTACACTCGTGCGTCTCCATCGGCCTTAAAAGAAAGGGAGGACACGCAACTGCTGGCAGGTAAATTCAGCAAAGTTTGTCTCAACACAAAAGAGACAGCTCTGTGGTGACCCGTCTTCCACGGTAAAACATTTCCTAGCGAATAAGGAATCTTCCCATCGCAATGACACTATGAGAGAATTGCCACCGATGGATTTGCCGCTGTGCCTACACATCATCTTGAGGCCATACAGTAGTGAAGCACGGGATCCCAGGCTCTTCACCCTTTACCCTAGACCAGTGAAACACTGTCTCCAAACATGCCCACATGCCTGTATCTATGCCCGTTTAAAGTTAACGCTAAACCGAAATCTTCTTTCTGTCCCACTATTTTGCAGCATTTTAAAGAAATACACTGGGAAAGATTTTTCTGCAAGGAAGGAACTGCAGGCGGCGTGGCTGAAATGAGAATATCATGCTGCACGAGCTCTTTGCCCTCAGATGTAGAAGTGTCATCAGTGGGCATCATAGAGAAACGGGACTTTAATAAGTGATCATCAACCTCTGTGAATTCCCTTTGTTCTAGACGCCTGAAATAAAGAGTTGTCCTGAGTCACATAAACCTCCACCGAGTGGTCTTTATGTGGCGCGGGAACATGCCGGTATAAGAGAATTCCGAAGAAGGCTGAACGTCCACAATTGAATGGTCATTGCCAGAAATAAAGTGGCAGCCGGATCAGACTGGGAAACTTCAGCTTCCATTAGACAATGAAGATGTGAGAATCTGGTACGTCCACAATTCACGGTTTCCTTAGATCCATGAAATTCCGTGTTGAATTTCAGTCAGAAAATGAAAACTCCGGAGCCGCTGTTCAGCAAGCCCGGGTGTAGCTCCCAAAGGCACACTGGTGCTCCTCTAGAATTTGGATAAAAATCTTTTTTACTGGAATAAAGAACCTTAATCAAGCCAGGTGGGTCTTGACCATCGAAATTGCTGCGTTTGCCCGGTATACTGACAAGAACCCACCTGTGCTAGTCCATGGCGTATTCAGCACAGGAATCTGCATCGATTGAGCCAAGACAAAGGAAAGCTCAGGGAGGCAGCATCCGTGTAGAAAAGCATTTGTACTTCAAAGATGAGGCCAATGAGGTGAAAGGACAAAGCCACGGCAAACAGTTTTGATCATCGGCAGAATTTCACGGAGCAATATTGCTGGGAGAGAAAAGGCACCACCTGAGGGAGGCACGCTCAACAAAACTACCTAGGGCAGGAGCCGGGTTGCCCCCAGGCACTAGGCGTGTCAGGCCTCAGCATTGTAAGGAGAGTTCCCTGAAGTCCCTGAGTGGTTTTCTCCGCTGTCCTACGTCTACGTTCCTAAAATTTACTCTGCGGTTTCTGATGATCCTGGCTTATGAACGGCCACCATTCACCGTTCTCCTTACACTCGTGCGTCTCCATCGGCCTTAAAAGAAAGGGAGGACACGCAACTGCTGGCAGGTAAATTCAGCAAAGTTT
Organism: Tenrec ecaudatus; assembly: GCF_050624435.1. Taxonomy (NCBI): domain Eukaryota; kingdom Metazoa; phylum Chordata; class Mammalia; order Afrosoricida; family Tenrecidae; genus Tenrec; species Tenrec ecaudatus. Next base: position 24,539,121 of record NC_134538.1, on the reverse strand, counting down.
GTCTCAACACAAAAGAGACAGCTCTGTGGTGACCCGTCTTCCACGGTAAAACATTTCCTAGCCAATAAGGAATCTTCCCATCGCAATGACACTATGAGAGAATTGCCACCGATGGATTTGCCGCTGTGCCTACACATCATCTTGAGGCCATACAGTAGTGAAGCACGGGATCCCAGGCGCTTCACCCTTTACCCTAGACCAGTGAAACACTGTCTCCAAACATGCCCACATGCCTGTATCTATGCCCGTTTAAAGTTAACGCTAAACCGAAATCTTTCTGTCCCACTATTTTGCAGCATTTTAAAGAAGTACACTGGGAAAGATTTTTCTGCAAGGAAGGAACTGCCGGCGGCGTGGCTGAAATGAGAATATCATGCTGCACGAGCTCTTTGCCCTCAGATGTAGAAGTGTCATCAGTGGGCATCATAGAGAAACGGGACTTTAATAAGTGATCATCAACCTCTGTGAATTCCCTTTGTTCTAGACGCCTGAAATAAAGAGTTGTCCTGAGTCACATAAACCTCCACCGAGGGGTCTTTATGTGGCGCGGGAACATGCCGGTATAAGAGAATTCCGAAGAAGGCTGAACGTCCACAATTGAATGGTCATTGCCAGAAATGAAGTGGCAGCCGGATCAGACTGGGAAACTTCAGCTTCCATTAGACAATGAAGATGTGAGAATC